>NC_057720.1:49987196-50032330 GCF_004010195.1 Chiloscyllium plagiosum
CGGGATGGCATTTTTGCAGGAGGTAGGGTGGGAAGAGGTGTAATCCAGGTAGCTGTGGGAGTCGGTGGGTTGTAAAAAATGTCAGTGTCAAGTCGGTCATCATTAATGGAGATGGAGAGGTCCAGGCAGGGAAGGGAGGTGTCAGAGATGGTCCAGGTAAATTTAAGGTCAGGAATGTGTTGGTGAAGTTGATGAATTGCTCAACCTCCTCGCGGGAACATCAATGTAGCAGAGGAAGAGGTGGGGAGTGGTGCTGGTATAACTACAGAAGATGGACTGTTCTACGTAGCCAATGAAGAGACAGGCATAGCTGGGGCCCATACAGGTGCCCATGGCTACCCCTTTGGTCTGGAGGAAGTGGGAGCATTCGAAGGAGAAATTGTTGAGGATGAGGACCAGTTCAGCCAAACAAACAAGAGTGTCGGTGGAAGGGTACTGTTGGGGACATCGGGAGAGGAAGACTCCCAGGTCATGGTGGATGGAGGTGTAGAGGGATTGGATATCCATGGTGAAGATGAGGTGTTGGGGGCCGGGAAACCGGAAGTCTTGGAGGAAGTGGAGGGCCTGGGTGGTATATCCTGAAGCACTAATCGCTAGATATGGCCAAGACAAAGATAAGACAAAGGAGGAGAGGTGGCAATGAACTACCTCAAACAACCCTTACATAGTACCATGACCTGGCAGGTGGTAAATGCCTCAAGATGACCACAGTAATCATCTGGCAAAATACCACAGTGTATGGCTGGTGAAGATTACAAAGAAAGAGATAAGAATGTGAAAAGATTTCAACACAACATCCAGAATTTTAAGTTTGACGCATTGGACCAGGAGCCAACATAGGCCAGCAAGGAAAAGGATAAAGACTTTTGGGATTTGATGTTAAACTTGGATCTGATTCAGGCAGTGAAGTTTTGGATAAGCTGTGCCATATGAAAACTGTAGGATGAGAAGCTGGCTGTGTGTATACAGGAATAGTTGAGTCTGGAGGTGATAAAGGTATGGGATCAGCAGCATTTGGGCTTGAAATGGAGTGTAGACAGGTTATAGACATCAAAGCAGGGTGCCTTTGATGAAGGGGATATGGAATTAGTATCTAATCCTAGGTATAAGTGCCTGCCAAAGGTGGGAACAGTTGAATTTGGACTGAGACAATGACATGTGACCAGTGAGGAGGGTGAAGTTGGTGACAACAATATACAGTTCAGGATAGGGGCTGAAGACAATTATTTTGATCTTCTTAATGTTTAACAGGAAGAAATAATAGGTTATCCAAGACTGGAGGCTGTAGAACCCAAAATCATGAGCTTTAAATCGGCAAAAATTAGCTCTCACACACAGTGGTTAAGTTTTAAATTAGGAAGATATAGATATCCCACATTCGAAAGGCCTGTCTAGGTATCTACACAGTGATGACTTCAAAATGGACACTAGGAGAAATCACTTAAAATATCACCGCTGATGTTGAATTGAAAATCAGAAAATTTGTTTGTTTCCAATGCGTGATTTGGGAATACCCCTACATAGAGTCATAGAATCATGGAATTATATGGCATGAAAATAGACATACGATCCAACCAGTCCATGCTGAACATAATCCCAAACAATCTAGTCCTATCTGCCTACGCCTGGCCCATACCCTTCCAAATCTTTCCTGTTCATGTACTTATCCAAATGTCTTTTAAGTGTTGCAATTGTACACACATTCACCACTTCCTCAAGAAGTTCATTCCACATGCGAACCACTCTCTATGTAAAATATTTGCCCCTTAATGTATTTTTAAAATATTTCTCCTCTCACCTTAAAAATGTGCCCCCCTAGTCTTCAAATCCCCCATCCGAGGGAAAAGACAACTACCATTAAATTTATCTCTACCCCTCATGATTTTATAAACTTCTATAAGAGTAAATAATATTTTGAATTGTATATGACAGTTAATTGAATATGAATCCTTCTATCATTGGGTCAAAGTCTTGAAACTTTCCAGATAACAGTGTGTGAAGCTGCAGTGGTCAAGGAGATGGCTCTCACCACCACTTTCTCAATGGCAACCAGGGATAGACAATAACGCTAGCAATGGTCATTTCCACAGAATTATCATCCCCATGGTAGCAGGTTTGTGAAACCTATCCTATATTGCTTAGAAAATAAAAAAAACCTGGTTGAGTTTCACTTTTAGAGTTCACGTCTTCTTTAACCACCACCACCCACAAGCAATATTACATCACATGACAGGAAGAGGGCATGTTGCTATTCTTCATGGTATTATTTGCGTGAAAAATGTCTTGCGGAGCAAGAATGTAGTTAAATTAGTAAAAGAAATGCTTTGTCAGTGTATTAGTGAATAAGTGATAAGGTGGTGTTTTTACTACCATTTATATAGCTGGATAGCTTGTTTTTAAACCAATAGCAAGGATGTTGCCAAATATGAAAAACCGCCTCTTTAATTAGTTTTTTTTCATTTGAAGTTAAATGCTGTATACACAACATCTACATTAATTCAGGGACTGTTCACTGATGAAGGTATACTTGAAGCATTAACAGACTTCGGGCCAGTAATTCAATATTCATGGAAACTCCTAATGGTAGACTCCAGACTCCACAAGTGAAATCTTACCAATTTTTGGCTCAGTGTGTCTCATTGAGTTTGGTGGTGTGATTTTCATCACAAAGATTGGTGGGTTTTCTCACCATGTCTGACTAAATTGCCATTTTAATTGCCATTTGAGCCTTTCTGGTGAGAATCAGGCCAGGTTTCCACCATGTGCCATTCCCAGAGCAACACGCCGCTCACTGAAGATCCCAGAATTGACCGGCATCCCTGATGCCTGTCTATATCTAAAAGGTTATTGTACACTCCTATCAAGCACTGAAAGGCTGAAGTTGTCCTGCTCGGTTCCTGACATTTGCCCAGACTTGGCAGACAGGAGAAAATCCTCAACCTACTTTACAAATATGATCCTGGATGAGGTGGTTCACAGATAGGACTATCTCCTTCCCCAGGAATAGCAGTGAAGGCATGACACAAGACCTCGCCAGCTTTGTTTGAGGTTGGTCACTCTGGTCAGTGTAAAATGAACTGTTCCGCCAGCGTGAGCACCACCATTTCTCTGATACATCACATCCACTCCATTTCTGTTTCTCCACATCCACACCCACCTCTCATCAAGTTAATGTACTATCGTTCTCACTTGTGCAAGCAACATCATTCCCACTCACACACCCCAAACTACAACACCGCTAACACTGCATGTCCTCTGTGCTGCCTACTGACTCACTTGGGAAATATTCCCAACTGTACCAACAGTAATAGCAGTTATAACAGTGTTTTGTTATAAAACTACCTTTCTCTCATTCTTGGAGCAAAACAGATCACAATAAGACATAAAGAATCTGCCCCTCATTTGGCACCCCGCTCCTCAGGAGGTGAGATCCTTTCCTTGACCACTCCACTCAGGCCCTGGACCAGTATCGAAGGCTGGCCCTGACTCACTGTGCCAGGATCTCCTGAGTGAAAGTTATTCCTCTTGATTGGACTGAGATATGTTTACAACCATGGAAAACCTCCTGATTTTGTGCTATGCCACAGCAAAACATTAGTAATATGATCCAGCAGTATCTATGACGGAGGAGGCAAAGCATAGGAAAGAAAAGGCAAGTCAAGGATGCTGCAAGCATCCAGATAGGTTCAGAGTTAGTGAGCGCTATGACAGTGAGTGAAGAGGCCAGAGATGCATGGTCCAGTCCATGAGATGGGAATGTGTCCCTGACTGCACATTTCCTTGTAACAGTGTTACAATGATAGGTGCCGGTACACTACCTAAGTTGCAGTATTGAAGTGCTGAAGTGTCATCTAAGGGGATCAAAGATGTGCCATGAGGATTCCTTGAGACTGACACATGTTGAATGTCATTGTCTGTGGATGTGGGGTACCTGTGATCAATATCCCTATTGGGTGCCTGAGATGTCAAGCCTGGAGTCCAACATCAGTGTCTTTAGGAGCAAACGGCAATTTGAATTTGTTAAGAACGTGCTCTGGTTTCCGTGTCAATTTTTCCAGACAGCTAGTTTGTGTGGCTGTATAATTTGAAAAGATTGCAACCTGCACTGAGTGTCAGCAAGCAATAAAGGGTATCAATTGGGAACTCACTGCTCCCTGGCAAGAATCTCCCTCTGTCAATTGGGCAAGCAGGGAAGTTGCAGCAAGATGATCTTGACACAGAGAAGACTATGTAGCTTGATTCTACCTTTCATCCAACTGTGGCCCATGCCGCTCAGAGCCTGATAAGATTCTGCTGTAAGAAATATTGAAAGTAAATACAGCAATGTTGCGGCTTCCAAAATGATCAATATTCACTTACAGTGACAGTCAGCATGTAGCAGTAGTGTGAATATTATCTTCAGTTGTATTGTCAATATATCAAGCCAACCACTCAACTCACTTGTATAAGCTAGTGTTGTGATTCGCTGATTGCATAGATGAAAGACAGATGTTAATGTTGTCATTCTGAGGCTGTACTTTGTACTACAATGCACTGTTACAATTCCCAAAGAGACTGAAAACATTTTAGAATGGAATTTCAACTTTGAGTAACTGACAGTTTGGAAGGCACTGTCTGGAATTCTGTATGTCCTTAAGGAATATCACCAACTTTTACAGATGGACCATAGAAAGCATGTCTGGATGCATCACAGCTTGGTACAGCAACTGCTCTGCTCAGGACTATAAGAAACTACAGAGAGTTGCAAATACAGCCCAGTCTATCACATAAGCCAACTTTCCATGCATTAACTCCACCTACACTTCTTGCTGCCTTTGAAAGGCAGCCAGCATCATCAAAGACTCCTCTCACTGCTTTTATAATCTCTTCCATCCTCTTCTGTATGGCAGAAGACACAAAAGCTTAAACATACAGAACAACAGGTTCAAGAACAACTCCGTCCCGCTGTTATTAGACTGCTGAATAGTCCTCGGAGAAAGTGAGGACTGCAGATTACCTTCTTCCAACCCCATCTCCACCACACACCCCATTTATCTCTCAGCCCCCTTGCTCCTCCACATTCCTGACGAAGGGCTAATACCCAAAACATTGACTCTCCTGCTCCTCGGATTCTGCCTGACCTGCTATGCTTTTCCATCACCATACCTTTTGACTGCTGAATGGACCTCTCAAATTTATAATCTAATGTTGATTTTGCTTTTTGTGCGCCTTCTTTGCAGCCATATTTTGTATTCCTTGCTCTGTTCAATCACACTGTCATCTTTGTATGGTATGATCTGCCTGTACTGCATGCAAAAACTTCTTACTGTATCTAGGTAAATGTGACAATAATACATCAAATGAAAAGTCTCGGGATTTTTCATGAGCTTTTGCAGTGCATCTTGCACATAATGCTGCTACTGAGCATCAGTCGTGGAGGGAGTGGATGTTTGTGAATGTGGCACCAATCAAGTAGGCTGCTTTGTTCTGAATGGTGTCAAGCTTCTTGAGTGTTGTTGGAGCTGCACCCATCAGGCAAGTGAGGAATATTCTGTCACACTCTTAAAGTCATAGAGGCACAGAGATGTACAGCACAGAAACAGACCATTTGGTCCAACTCGTCCATGCCAACCAGATATCCTAACCTAATCTAGCCCCATTTGCCAACACTTGGCCCATATCCCTTAAACCCTTCCCATTCATATACCCATCCAGATGCCTTTTAAATGCTGTAATTGTACCAGCCTCCACCACTTCCTCTGGCAGCTTATTCCATACACTCACCACCCTCTGTGTGAAAACGTTGCCCCTCAGATCCCCTTTATATCTTTCCCCTCTCACCCTAAACCTATGCCCTCTAGTTCTGGACTCCCCCACCCTAAGGAAAGGACCTTGTCTATTTATCCTATCCATGCACTTCATAGTGCTATAAGTTCTTGGCTTGTACCTTGTTGATTGTGGACAATCTTTGGGCCTTGGGTTGTCACGAGTTGAGTTACTTGTCACAGTATTCCCAGCCTCTGACTTGCTCTTGTAGACATTGTGTTTAAAAAAAATGAGTCTAGTTGACTTTCTGATCGATGGTAACCCCAACGACATGACAGTGGGGGCTTCAGTGATGGTAACGCTATTGAAGGTCAAGGGGCACTGGTTATATTACATCTCCAATGGAGATTGTTATTGCCTGGCTTTTGTGTGGCATGCAAGTTACTTGTCACTTGTCAGCCCAAGTCTGCATATTGTCTGTATCTTATTACATTTAAACATTTAATAGTATCTGAGGTGTTGCAAAATGGTGCTGAACATTACGCAATCATCGACAGACATCCCAATTTCTGATCTTACGATGGAGAGAAAGTCATTGATGAAGCAACTGAAGATGTTTAGGGAACATCTGAGGAACTCCTGCTGAGATGTCCTGGTGCTGAGATGACAACCACAACAATCTTCCTATGTGCCAAGTATGAGTCCAAGCAGCTGAAAGTTTCTCCCTGATTCCCATTGATTTCAGCTTCCTTGATGCCACACTTAAAACGACCTTTTCTGTCAAGGGCTGCCAGTCTCACCTCACCTCTGGAATTCAATGCCTAATTGCAAATGGTGCACAGATTTGAGGATCTTTCAGTTTGCTTGGATGGGAATGAGGGCTGCAGGGTGGATCAGCTAATTAACCATGGCACTGTGGTCCACGACACCATTAAAATAGGAGGAGCAAAAGGGAATGGATTGGTCCTGGGCAACAGCATATTGAAACTGTTCTCCATGGCAAAGACCACGTCCAGCCAGTCCCAGAATTTGAGAGCTCTGCTCAGAACTGAAAACTTGCAGTGGGATGATTGATCAATCATCATAGTTCATGCAGGCACCAGTGACACAGTCAGGACAGAAAAGAGATTCTGCATAGTCAGCATGAAGAGCTAGGTACCAAACTAAACGGCAGAACCCCAAAGATGGATTATTGCTGAAACCATGAGTAAATTAAGAGGGAAACATTAGGATAAAGAAATGAATGTCTGGCCCAAAGTGTGGGAGGAATTAGGTTCCAAATTCATGAAACAATGCATTAAAATAGAAAATGATGAACAGACCAGGACAGGAAGAGATAAAGCATACAAATGAATAAATCAAAAGATTGAGCTGGGGAATAACGCTTGTGGAAATAATAAAAGGATAAAACAAACACTCTCCGAATGCATGTAGCATTCAGTACAAAACAGATGGACTGAGAGGGCAAATAGAAAGAAATGATTATGATCTAATAGCCATTACAGAGACATGGCCATACTGCGACATATATTGGGACCTAATATTGAAGGGTTCAAGATATTCACATTGAACGTAAAGTAGTACAGCACAGCTACAGGCCCTTTGGCCCACGACATCTGTGCCAACCATAATGTTATTCTAAATGAATCCCATGCCCCAGTACGTGATCCACATCTCTCTATTCCCTGCTTGTTCATGTGTCTGTCTAAATGCCTTTTAAACATTACTATCCATATTTGCTTCTACCAAACCCCCTGACAGCATGTTCTGCACACATAACCCCTCTGTGTGTAAAAACAACTTGCCTTGCTTGTTTCCTTTAAACTTTTTAAATGAGTTACAATGAGGAGCCACCAGACTTGAAATGTTAGCTCCAGGTTATTCATGGCCTCTTTTAGCCCTCCTAATTCCTGTTCCTTCCAGTCTCTCCTGCTTCCTTTATATTCTTCAAGGGCCTTGATTGATTTCAGTTCCCTAAACCTCACATATGCTTCCTTTTAACTTTGACCAAACTTTCAATACCTCTTGTCATCCAGGGTTCCCAAATCTTGCCATCCTTATCTTTCATCTTCACAGGAATGTGCTGGTCCGGAAGTCTCTCAGCTGGCTTTTAAGAAATTCTCACATGTTTGTTGCAGATTTACCCTCAAACAGCCACCCCCCCCACCCCCATCTTAATTTCTCCAGTTCCTACCTCATAATTGTAATTACGTTTCCCCCAGTTTAATACTTTCACCTGAGGACGAGTCTTATCCTTATCCATAATTACCTTTAAACTTATGGAATTGTGATCACTATTCCCAAAATGCTCCCCCATTGAAACCTCAATCACGTGGCTAGGTTCATTTCCCAACACAAGGTCATGTACAGACCCCTACATATTGTTCCAAAAGTCCCTCCTGGATGCACATAACAAATTCTGCCCCTCTAAGCCACTGGCACTAAGGTAGTACCAGTCAGTATAAAATCACTTATTGTCTTTATATCTTTCCTTGATCTGTCCAAATATCTGTTCCTCTACCTCCTGCTGGCTATTGGGAGGCTGATAGTAAAATCCCATCATAGTGATTGCACCTTTCTTTTTTCTAAAATCAACCTATATGATCTCTTTGGATCTGCCCTCCAAGGTGTCCTGTATTGGTGCAGCTGTGACATTCTCCTTAATCAGTAAAGCAACTCCCTCAGCTCTTTTACATCCCCTTCTATCATGTTTGAAACATTTAAACCCTGGAACATTTAACTGCCAGGCCTGCCCTTCTCTCACCCAAATTTCTGTAATGGCTACAACATCATAGTGTTGTATACTGAACCATAGCACTGCCTAACCTGCCTAAACTTATCATACTTCTTGCATTAAAATAAATGCTGCTCAGATTCTGAGTCCTGCCATGTTCTTTAACCTGACCATGTTTATTTTTCCTATAAGACTTACTTGACTTAACATCTACTTCTCCTCAATCACTCTACTTGGTGACCTACGTTTCCGCTTCCCTGCACTGCTGCACTAATTTAAACCCTCTCAAGTGGCACTAGTAAACTTCCCTGCAAGGATATTCATGACCTTCCAGTTTAGATGAAACTTGTCCTTCTTTTATAGGTCCCTTCTGCCCTGAAAGGAATCCCAATGATCCAGATATCTGGGTAATTCAAGATGGAGGACAGAAAAACTTTCTGGCTATAACAAGCTGCTCTTTTTTTTTGACGTAGTTTAGGTGTTGAAGCTGATTTCCTCGAATTCCAGGAGTAGCAATATTATTTTATGCGCTGATGCATTGTTTTGGAACTTATAAAAAAGTCAAAACAACAGCACTTTTAAAAGGGAGTGGAACAGACAAAGGCAACACATGATCAGGTCAGTGCAGGAGAGAGAGAGAGAGAAAGAAACCTACACTGCTAACTGACACAACAGTGAATCTGCACAGTAACTGCCTTTGCTGTTTGAATTCATATTTCGCTGGACATCGGAGTGCGTCTGGAAGATTAACAAACAATGAAATTCACAACTGATTTTGGAGGAATCTGTTTGGGAGAGGTCACAGCACAGAGATAGATAAGTGAAGTGTTTTAAGTGTGGTCTTGGGGACTTGCTGTAAGTCTGCAGTAGTGAATAGAGTGGGTTCTTTCTTGATTATATATTTTATTGAGATATGTCTCTTGCTTAAACTTAAAAATATAAGCCATAAGTATTAAGTTAGCCTGGAGCAGTGTTTTGTAGAGAAATAAGACGGAGCTATTTTCTGGGTCTGCAGATTGGAAGAAGCAAAAATGGTCTTTATTAGACATGCTCTTCTTGTCAGATGTGGGAACTTAGGGAGAGTTTACGTGTTACTGAGGGTTATATCTGCAATAAATGCCGTTGGTTGTGAATCCTATCAGAGCAAATGGAGCAACAGTTAGAGACAATAAGGAATTTGCAACAGCTGGGGGTGTGATGGATGCAGTTATAGGAAGGGAGGAAAGTCGCAGTTACAGTCACATGGATGGGTTAACTCCAGGAAAGGTAAGAGAGGTAGGCAGGTAGTGCAGGAGTCTTCTGTGGCTATCTCTATTTCAAACAAGTATGCTGTTTTGGAAAATGAGGGGGTGATGGATTCTCAGGGGAATGTAGCACGACCAGCCAAGTTTCTGGTATCAAGACTGGCTCTAATGTAATAAGGGATACGTTGAGTTCCAAGAGATCGATTGTGTTAGGGGACTCTCTAGTCCGAGGCAAAGACAGATGTTTCTGTGGCCAGCAGCAAAAAACTCAGAAGGATCAGTTTTTTGAAGAAGTAACAAAGAGGATTGATGATGGCAGAGCGGTAGACATGATCTATATGGACTTCAGTAAGGCGTTCGACAAGGTTCCCCATGAGAGACTGGTTAGTAAGGTTAGATCTCATGGAATACAGGGAGAACTAGCCATTTGGATACATAACTGGCTTAAAGGTAGAAGACAGAGGGTGGTGGTGGAGGGTTGTTTTTCAGATTAGGGGCCTGTGACCATTGGAATGCCACAATGATCGGTGCTGGGTCCACTACTTTTCATCATTTAGGTAAATTATTTGGATGTGCACTTAAGAGGTATAGTTAGTAAGTTTGCAGATGACACCAAAATTGGAGGTATGGTGAACAGCGAAGAAGATTATCTCAGATTACAACTGGATCTTGATCAGATGGACCAATGGGCTGAGGGGTGGCAGATGGAGTTTAATTTAAATAAAAGTGAGGTGCTGCATTTTGGGAAAGCAAATCTTAGCAGGACTTATACACTTAATGGTAAAGTCCTAGGAAGTGTTTCTGAACAAAGAGACCTTGGAGTGCAGATTCATAGCTCCTTGAAAGTGGAGTTGCAGGTAGATAGGATAGTGACAAAGGCATTTGGTATGCTTTCCTTTATTGATCAGAGTACTGAGTACTGGAATTGGGAGATCATGTTGTGGCTGCACGCACATTGGTTAGGCCACTGCTGGAATACTGCATGCAATTCTGGTCTCCTTCCTATCGGAAAGATGTTGTGATACTTGAAAGGGTTCAGAAAAGATGTGCAAGGATGTTGCCAGGGTTGGAAGATTTGAGTTAGAGGGAGAGGTTGAATAGGCTGGGGCTGTTTTCCCTGGAGCATCGAAGGCTGAGGGATGACCTTACAGAGGTTTATAAAATCATGAAGGGCATGGATAGGATAAATTGACAAAGTATTTTACCTACAAAGTCCAGAACTAGAGGGCATAGGTTTAGGATGAGAGGGGAAAGATATAAAAGAGATCTAAAGGGCAACATTTTCACACAGAGGGTGGTACGTGTGTGGAATGAGCTGCCAGAGGAAGTGTTGGATGCTAGTATAATTGCAACAGTTAAAAGGCATCTGGATGGGTATATGAATAGGAAGGGTTTGGAGGGATATGGGCTATGTGCTGGGAAGTGGGACTAGATTGGATTGGGATATCTAGTTGGTATGAACAAGTTGGACCGAAGGGTTTGTTACTGCGCTGTACATCTCTATGACTCTATGATTCTATATCTGAAGCTCTCCTTCCTACTCCAGCTCTTTAGTCAAATATTCATCTGTATTATCTTCCTATTTCTGGCCTCACAATCAGTAGCACAGGTACTAATCCCCAGATTAGAACTCTAGAGGTGCTGCTTTTCAATTTTCTAACTAACTTTGCAGGGCTTCAACTGTCTTCCTGCCTAGTCATTCATTCCAATATGGACATTGGCATCTGGCTGCTCACCCTTCCTATCGGAAGGTCCTTTGTCCACTCAGAGACATTCTTGACTCTGGCACCAGGGAAGCAACACAACCCTGAAGTCAACTCATTGCCACAGAATCATTTGTCTGTGCCCCTGACCATCGCGTTCCTATTGCTACCACTCACCTACATTTTGATCCTCTCTGCTATTTAACAGACTCAATCATGGTTTCACTGATGTGGCTGCTGTTGCTTTCCCTCAAGTGGCTATCTTTTAATCCGCTCCAACCAACAGTATTCAAAATGGTATACTTGTTTGAGAGAGCAAAAGCCACAGGGGAGTCCTGCACTGCCCCTCCTGACAATTACCTATCTACCTTCCTGAAAATTTGGTGTGACCACATCCCTGAAACCCCCATCTAAAAAACTTTCTGCCTCCTGTTTGCTTCTCAGTGAGTCCATCTGCAGCTCCAACTGCGATTACTAGCCCTTTAGTAACTACTGGATTAAAAGAAAAGTCATTACCTTGCCATATCTTAGTGTTGCTGACCCTCCTCAACAAAGTCAGATGCTCACCAAAGCTGGTACTTTGACCTTAATAGCAGCACATCATCTTCACCGTCCCTCTCCAAAATGACCCCTCCCAAATTGGCCAACTTTTCCCAGAATCCTTCTCTGTACCACCCTCTGTTGGATGCTGTTCCTCCTGTTGAGCACCAGATCTTCACGAAACCCTTCTCAGTTGCAGTAAGGAAGCTGACTTGTCCCAAAATCACTCTCAGTCATTTCTCACTATCACCCTCAGCTTAAGACAGGAGGCTAAGAAAAGTTGGAGGGGTTGCTCTGATAATTAATTATGGTATTAGCACAATAGACGAGAATACCTAGTTTTAGAAATCAAAGAGTAGATGAAGTTTGAGCTGAGGTTAGAAATGATTAAGACAAGAATTTATTCATGGGAGCATTGTACACCTGACCTGATAGAAACCACCGTGTGGAATGAGTATAAAGAAAGAAGGGTACAATGATAAGCTTGAGGGATTTTAATCTCGGTATAAACTGGAACAAATCAGATGAGCAGAAATAACCTAGAGAAGAATTCAAAGAATGTTTTCAAGATTATACCTTAGAATGGCACATTCTCAAGCCAACTGGAGCACAGGCTATATTAGATTTGTTATTATCCAGTGAGATAGAATTAACTAACGTGACCCTCAGCCACTGGGATCACAATTTGATTGATGGGAGAGAGGAGTGGGTCCAAGACAAGTGTTTTAAACTAACTAAGGGCAATTATTGTAGCATGATCGCAGAATGACCTAATGTGAAGTTGCAAATTAGGCTAAAGGACATGCCAATAGAGATATTGTGGTAAATATTTAAGGGGATATCTCAGAACACAAAAAAAATTCCAATGACAAAGAAAAATTCTAGGGGTAGCATCATCATCTATGGTCAACTAAATATGTTAAAGATATCATCAAACTTAAAGGAAAAACAAATAATTGTGTAAAGATGGGTGGTAGGTTGGAAAATTGGACAAAATATCATGATCAGCAAAGAATTGATAAAGTTGAAAAGATTAATAAGGAGGAATAAATTAGATTACAAAAGAAAGCTAAATAGAAATATAAAAAAAAGTTATAATTGAAAAAACACAATTCAGAAAGTGAAGATTGGATTTATAGAAGGTAAGCTTAATGGGTGGCACAGTGGTTAGTCTCACAGCGCCAGAGACCTGGGTTCAATTCCCACCTCAGGTAACTGTCTGTGTGGAGTTTGTACATTCTCCCCGTGTCTGCATGGGTTTCCCCCGGGTGCTCCGGTTTCCTCCCACAGTCCAAAAAAATGTGCAGGTCAGGTGAATTGGCCATGCTAAATTGCCTGTAGTGTTAGGTGAAGGGATAAATGTAAGGGAATGGGTCTGGGTGGGTTGCTCTTCAGAGGGTCGGTGTGGACTTGTTGAACCGTAGGGCCTGTTTCCACACTATAAGTAATCTAATCTAATCTTAATAATTAAATTATTATGAATACTACAGCTGCCGAAAATCTGAAACAAACATAAACAATCCTCTGTTATCATTTTTAATATATGCTTAATACAACTTATTTGATGTTCACTCCAATGAGTGTAGACCTTGTCTTACTACAGTTCTAGATCAGGTACAATAGGGATTGGTGGTATTTAATCATTGGTAAGTGGCAAAACTGCCGTTTCCTGCTGTCTCAAATAGATGGGAAATTAGATCACTGGAAACCAACTGTGAGTTTAAATCAATCTTGATATATATTACAACATAAAGACCCAGGTGTGTGGGAATGATAAAAATGCAAAGTAATTTCATCTCAGGATTCAAATCAAAATAAATTGCTTCTGTTCCATTTTTATGCTTTATGAGATTGTCTGAATTGATGGCAGAAGTTATTTTCTTGTAATTGCTCCTATCTATTGTTCTTAACATAAATCATGCAGAAATAAGCCACAAATTACCTCAAATCAGCCAGCAACACTAATGATCAATCACTCTATACCTGAGAGCTTCCAGTCTCAAAAACTCTCAAATGGAGTTTTGTGTCAAAATCTAAGCACCATCTTTGAGAATGATGTGTAGATGCACCCAATAATTACAATAGTAGTTCCAGGGTTGATGGCTTTCAGTTCTGTGAATAATGGACAGGCTGGGGGCTATTTTCCTTCGAAAGAAAATTAAGAAGAGCTGTGATCAAAGTGTTCCAAATGATGAGGGCTATGGATGGAGTAAATGGAGAAAAACTATTCTCATCAGTGGAAGGTCAATAACCAGTTAAAGGAAACCAAAATAAGGTGTTTGGCAAAAGAACCAAAAATGATATGATTCTTTTTTAAATGGCAATGGTTCAGCTCTGAACGTACTCCCTCGGAATGGAGGATGATCCAGTGGCTTGTGAAAGAGAATTGGTTAATTGCCTGAAGAGAGAACATTTTAGGATCCAAAGGCCTTGCTCTTTCAGAGAGCTGGCACAGATACAATGGGCTAAATGGCTTCTTTCTGTACTGTAACAATTATATGGGCTGATTATTACCTTTTTTGGTCTGCAATTGGATGTCTCATCCAAAGACTTAACAAGCTTCTTCACCCTATATTACCTGACTTAACTCATTAGTTACCTATCATGACCATATGGCATCTCTTACATTCAATTTCTGCCCCAACTTACCACAGACTGTTCACAGAACAATTTGCCACTTACCAGATATCCACCAAAAGACCACCATCCCTGAAAGGTCACTGTGCACCTGGGGAAGCTTTGGCAATCTAGTATTGACCTTCACCAACAATGTCACAGCATAGCATGGCTGACACTCCCTTGCATGTATAAGCCCATTCTCTCATCCTGGTCACTTTTTAACCACCACACTACATACTTTACTGGTCCGTAGCTACATCCCCTCTGAACAGCCTCTCTAAGTTAGCACCACCCTCTCCCCAAGGCCCACTCTAGGCTCACAGCTTCTCAATGTCCATTAGGGAACATCACGCCAAGCAATAGGATGAATTCAAACATGAGCTTTTATTTACAGAAAGCAAAAAGGAACACAAACAAATTCCAATCAAGGTTGAAATTCACCCTGACAATGCAAATTTGATTTTGGCATTATGATCAATGAGTATTTTACAGTCTATGATTATCTGCTGCTCCCTTCCATTGGAAGCAGATGTCTGGGAGGCTCTGTCTTGCTTGGAATGCCTGGCACAGTTAAGCTCTACCATTGGCAATGACAGCCTATTGCTGCTCAATGTCCTTGCCCTCCTTCTCAGGAGACTGCTCCCATTCTCCCAATTCCTCAGCATGCACAGCATCAGCTCATTGCCTGCTCCAATTGTACAAGACATAGCACATGAGGATGATGCACTATACCCTGCCCAGAATACAGTGGAAAGCCCCTTCGGACTGATCCAAACAGTAGAACTCCATTCTCAACAACGCCACTGTCTACCCCACCTCAGCCCAGATTGAGACAATCAGCAGCATTAAGGCTATCTTCTGCATCAGTCAGGGGATTGTACAATAGTGATGAGTCATGGTCAAATAGAACCCCTTCCTGTTAATGAATTGTACAAATGTGTACAGTCAATGGCACCTTGCATCTGGCAGAACACAAATATGTTCCCGAATCCTACTGCCAAGGCTGCAGCACTGACCTCATGATAAGGGAGTAAAATGAATCAGAGTGACCTTGCACTGATGGCATTGATCACTGTGCTGATGCATTTATGAGTATGTGATTGAAAGATGCCCATTCCTGCAGGACTTGCTCCAGCATCCGACAAATTCTGTCACAGTGTCCCAGGACATATGGAGCCTGCATGGACACTGCGCCTTGCCTCATCCCTAGGAAGTGGAGTTGGGGGATGAGAAATTCAGGGCATCCTACACACCTCTGTATCCTGAAGGGTTGTGTGGCTGCGACCTCTCCTGAACTGGGTCGTCTTCGCACTCACTGGTGGCCTGCTGCTCCTGGGCTCTCCATCGGCCCTGGTCCTTCTGTATCTGTCTTCACCTTCTTTGGGTGGCAGCCAAAGAGACCAAAGCCACCAGCATCAGGGTCCATCATATTTTCGTGGAAATGAGCTAAAACGGAAACAGAAAGTGTGAAAGAGTTTCTTAGACCTTAAAACAATTATCAGTGAGATACAGTGCAGCTGAGAACACTTTTCCATACAGTGAGATACACCGTCCCCAGATAACTGGGGAACTTGACCCCATTGTCCAACAACAATCAGGATCAGCAACTTGGTGAAGGTGCTGCGTTAGCTGAGTGACCACTCAATGTTATCAAGAAGCGCACAGACATCTTTCATACTCAGTCCTCATCAACACTGAGCTTCAAGTTGCATTCAGTACAGAGCATCATTACAATTGTACAACAGGTAAGGAAGTAAGGACACATGGTTCATACATGACTCTTGGAAGCTAGTCAAATAGTGGTTCCCCTTCAGCCAACATTAGCCTTGGGAAGCATCATTGCTGCTAACTTCCACATTATTGAGATGGCCATGTTCAATTTAAATGGCATGTTTCGAACAACCTTTGAGCCCCAAGCAACGTCATTCCTTATTTCCATCTCTGGAAATGACCCTGCTTTCCCTCCCCAGCTTTAAATCCCCCACTTCTTCAGGCAATGATTTCCTCACTGCCTCTACAGGGACTCCCTCCTTGAACTCTCCTGAAAGGTTGATGGATGGACACTCAGGACTGTACTTGCCCAGATGTCTGATTGATGTTAATATGCGGCCCCTAGACATGATTGACTAGAAACCCACCAAACCGTCTTTTCAGCTGCCTGACTGAAACACTGGATTCCCTGATTACATCTGATGGCCCTACAGGACTGACTCCCTGGACAATAATTGGACCATACCTATAACCATGAGCAGCCCAACATGATCACTGACCATGTCAAAGCCCTTAACAGTATGACTAATAGTACAAAGGCCCCTTGACCACCAACAGCCCACCTTAATTAGACTGAGGACTGGCCCCTACCCACTTTCCAACATGACAATTTGGGTGAATGCATGCAAAGTGTGATTGCCATACAGGCAGCTAGTACATGCTGTAGGTATTAGATTAATGTCTCAGTGTGCTGTACAGTAAGATGTTCCTCATATCTCAGATAGACCCCAATGGCAAGCGGCCTGTCTGTGTGTTTGAGCAAAAGTGCACCTCAAAACAGCAACACTGAGTGTCTTTGGCCATAGCAGAAGTGCCTACACTCTAACAGTCATGACACTAATTGTGCAACTACTAAGACAACAAGCAAGTGATCCTAAGATGCAGCCTAGTCCAACCCATGAGCTGGAAGCCTCTCAATACCTATACAGAATCCTTATTGCAGCTTTTCAATGCTGTCTGTCAGTGCATGGTGCTATGTAAGTCTGTGCCTCATCAGCAGCCTGTCAGTGTACAGGACAAAACCATGATGGTTGGTAGATGCCAGATAACATTGTCTGTGGGCGAGGGGTGCATGTGTCTCATCCCCGTGGATCATTCTGTGTGCTGTGGTTTGGTCCTAGGCAACATAGATGTCATTCAGAGCATGTGGTAAGCTGAATCCCCTATTTCCCTACTCTGGTTTCCTTGGTGAGTTTTTCTGATGTCTGGCTTACTCAGCAAGTTTAGTAGGATGGGAGGCTGAAAGTTAATGATCTACATTATGCTGTTAACAAGACATTTAACTAACATTAAACCCCATCAATTGGCATCTTGTTGCTGTCCAGTGAGACTCTTGCCACACCACTTAGGAAAGGCATAACAGATGGAGTGAGCTGATCTTGAAGTTGAAATGGCCCTCACTGGGCTTCTCGTCTAATCCTGCCACGCATCTCAACATTGCCCACGTTGCTCAGATTCCTAGAAGATTCCAGTCTGTGGTTCTAAGATTCATTTAGTGTTGTTGCTAAGAAACCAAGGAGCAATCAATTCCCTTTTGAAATCCAAAGAACCAGGGCAAGGTCACATTTGTAAGTAAATAATCAGGAAATCAGTGAAGCTTGGGTTTTAAAAGCCTGAGACAGCCTATCAGAAATCAAAAATCTTGCTCACTGCATCCAATATGGTCAATAAGAAGCCTGTTGGTTCGTGAAAACTCATCTCTTTTAAACATGATTTTTTCACTTGTGAATCACTTCTGTAAAAAGTACTCTGAGCAAATATGGAGATGCCGGTGTTGGACTGGGGTGTACAAAGTCAAAAATCACACAACATCAGGTTGTAGTCCAACAGGTTTAATTGGAAGCACTAGCTTCCGGAGCACTGCTACCTAATGAAGAAGCGGCACTCTGAAAGCTAGTGCTTCCAATTAGATTTGTTGGACTATAACCTGGTGTGTGATTTTTAACTCTGAGCAAATAGATTAACTCCACAAACAGCTACATAAAACCTCATAGATTCAAATACTTAGAGCAAAATGTATTTGTAGTCAAACATACTCATTCACAGCAAAGAAAAACACTTACAGCAATTAGTTTTACAATGCTAATAAAATCAGTTATGAGTCTAAATTTTATCTTTGGACCCTCTCAGCGAAAAATGTCCTGAGAGCTTTCTTTTTTATTTTGATTGTATCATTAATGAAACTTAGATAGAACAGCATGAAGTAAACTTGATTGAGATAGTTCCCTATTTTGCATTCAGCAGAAGACTCGAAGTGGAAGTCTGCCCTCACAATTAGTGTGAAGAAAGAAACAGAAAAAAATGTTTGTTGTCAAGCGATAGGTGCCAGAATCTGCAGAGTGCTGATGTTGGAGAGAGAACCATTCTTAGGTGCATTCCTCACCTTTGATGTGCCTCTACTTATTTAATACTGATTGCTTGCAAACTGCATTAATAAATACTTACATTTAAACTTTCCTATTTTGAGGAGTCATTTTCTTTGTGAAAATAAATGTAACCTCATACTGTACATCTGACATTGCTCATCTCATTAAAGTCTGTCCTTTTTTTATTAAATTACTCACCACCATCAATAATTTAGCATTGTTAATACGGAAATGGTAGTTACAAAACCAGCTCTTCTGTTATCTTTGTTCTTGCTCCAGAAATTGTTTCTTTTTGCCCAGTTTGTTCTTTATCTCTTCTGTTTGCAATCCCACTAATAATCAATGAAGATAACAAGGTGCACGGTACTTGAAATATATTTGCAATTAAGTTCAAGTTCTTGGTTAAAAAAGGTGAAGGGTAATAGGTGAAAGGGTATTTTGTATAGCATTTCTACTCAAATCGCTATTTTGCTTGAATCTTATATGAGTGTTCATGCAGAGACCTAGTTAAAATTTCTGAGACCTCTGCAAAAATTCCTAGTTGTTTAATTCTTTCTGTCTTTATGCATGCTAACTAATCTGCTCAGAATCCCTAGTTCTTTTTTATCTAACCTGTCGCTTTTTGTTGCTTGTCTTTTGAATGTGTTTCTTCACAACATTGTATCTGAGATGATTGTCATTTTTTTGATGAAATGTTAGACTTCTCTTGCCCTCTCAGGTTGATGTAAAAGCTCCCATATCACTATTTTGAAGAAAACAATCGGTGTTATCCTGCTGTTCTAATCAATGTGTATTAATCAACATAATTAAATAGATATATCTGGTCATTATACCTGAATTTCAATAGAGACAGGAGACAGAGGTGAAGTGCAATGGCCATCACGAAGGAGAATGTACTGGGGAAGTTGAAAGGTCTGAGAGTGAGTTAATCAACTGGACTGGATGAACTACATCCCAGGATTCTGAAAGCGATAGCCGAGGAGATTGTAAAGACATTGGTGCTGATCTTTCGTGAATCACTGGAGTCAGGGAGAATCATAAAAGACTGGAAAATGGCTAATGTAACATCCCTATTTAAGAAGGGAAGGCAGCAAAAGGCAGGAAGCTATAGGCCAGTTAGCCTGACCTCAGATGTTGGTAAAATCTTCAAGTCAATTAATAAGGATGAGATTGCAGAATACATGGAAGTGCATGGCAAAATCGGCTGAGTCAGCATGGCTTTGACAAGGGGTGGTCATGCCTGCCAAACCTATTAGAATTCTTTCCAGGAGTTAATGAGCAAGTTAGACAAATGAGAGCCAGTGCTTGAGATCTATTTGGATTTCTAGATGGCCATTGACAACATGCATCACAGGAGGCTGTTAAATAACACAACGGCCTGTGTGTTCAGTGCGAGGTACTGGCATGGATAGAGGATTGACTGACTAGCAGAAAGTAGAGAATGGAGATAAAGAGGTCTTTTTCAGGATGGCAGTTGGTGACTAGTGGAATTCTGCAGGGGTCTGTGTTTGGACCACAACTATTGATAAAGGTAGAGCAGTAGATGTGGTGTATATGGACTTTAGCAAGGCTTTTGATAAGGTTCACCATGGGAGGCTCATTCAGCAAGTAAGGAGACATGGGATACAGGGAAATTTGGTTGTCTCATACATAATTGGCTGACCCATAGAAGAGAAGGGTGATAGTAGATGGAAAGTATTCAGCCTGGAACTCAGTGACCAGTGCTGTTCCACAGGGATCTGTTTTGAGAACTCTGCTATTTGTGATTTTTATAAATGACTTGATGAGGGAATGGAAGGGTGGGATGATAAGTTTGGCAATGACATGAAGATTGGTGGGGTTGTGGATAGTGTGGAGGGCTGTTGTAGGTTGCAACAGAACATTGACAGGATGCAGAATTAGGCTGAGATTGGCAGATGGTGTAGATGGATATATACTGAGAGTTCAACCTAGAAAAGTGTGAAGTGAGTCATGTTGGAAGGTAGAATTTGAATGCAGAATGCAAGGTTAAAAGCAGGATTCTTGGCACTGTGGAGCTACAGAAGGATCTTGGGGTCCATGTCCATAGATCCCTCAAAGTTGCCACCCAAGTTGATAAGTTCACAACTCTTAAACTCAATCCCCTTGCTAATGAAAGCCAACACATCATACACCTTCCTGAGTTTAAGAGCTGCGAAGATATGCTGCAGCTCTATAAAGCCCTGTTTAGACCACGTTTGGAATATTGTGTTCAATTCTGGTTGCCTCATTTAGGAAAGATGTGGAAGCTTTAGAGAGGGTGCAGAGGAGATTTACCAGGATGCTGCCTGGATTGGAGGGCAATCTTATGAAGAAAGGTTGAGGCAGCTAGGGCTTTTCTCATTGCAGTGAAGAAGGATGAGAGGCGACTTGATAGAGGTGTACAAGATGATGAGAGGCATTGATAGCCAGAGACTCTTTCCCATGGCGGAAATGGCTATCATGTGGGGGCATAATTTTAAGGTAATTGGAGGAAGGTTTAGGTTAGATGTCAGAGATAGGTTCTTTACACAGAGAGGGGTGGGTGCATGGAATGCACTGCCAGCAGTGGTCATAGAGTCAGAAACATTAGGAACATTTAAACAACTCTTGGATAGGCATATAGATGATAGTAAAATGATGGGTATGTAGGTTAGTTTGATCTTAGAGTAGGATAAAAGGTCAGCACGACATCAAGGGCTGAAGGGCCTTAACTGTGCTAAACTGTTCTATGTTCTATTCATGTTATATGTTAACGATCTGAATGAAGGAACTGAGAGTATTGTTACTAAGCTTGCAGATGACATAAAGGTTGGTGGAGGAACAGGTAGTGATGAGGAAGTGGGGAGGCTGCAGAAGGATTTGAACAAAGTAGGAGAGTAATCAAAGTGGTAGATGGAATACAATATGGGAAAGTGTGAAGTTATACACTTTACTGAGAAGAAAAGAGGCTTGGACTAATTTCTAAATGGGGAAAGCCTTTGGAAATCTGAAGCACAAAGGGACTTAAGAGTGCCAGTTCAGGATTTTCTTAAGATTAACATGGAGATTCACTTGGCAGTTAGGAAGGCAAATGGAATATTAGCATTCATTTCAAGAGGACTACAATAAAGCAGCAGAAATGTACTGCTGAGACTGTATAAGGCTTTTCCAGACTGTAGTTTTGTGAGTTGTTTTGGGCCCCACATCTGAAATGTGTTGGCCTTAGAAGGGGGGATTTATAAGAATAATCCCAGGGATGAAGGGCTTGTCTTATGAGGAGTGGTTGAGGACTAAGTCTGTACTCGATGGAGTTTAGAAGCATCGTCTTTGAAGCTTACAAAATACTGAGAGGCATGACTAGAGTGGACATGGAGAAATGTTCCCACTAGTAGGCAAGATTACGATCTGAGGTCTCATCCTCAGGATGAAGGGACAACCCTTTAGAACTGAGATGAGGAAGAATTTCTTCAGCCAGAGAATGGTGAATCTGTGGAACTCTTTACTACAGAAGGCTGTGGATGCCAAGTTATTGAGTGTCTTGAAGACAGCAGTAGACAGGTTCTAGATTAGTAAGGAGATAGAGGTTACGGGGAGAGAGCAGGAGAATCGGTTGAGAAACGTATCAAGCAAGATCAAATGGCAGAAGTGACTTGATGGGTAGAATGGGCTAATTCTGCTCCTATATTTTATGATCTTTGGACAATTGACTTATTCAATTGTCCAGAAAGTAGTATTCATAAATCAGTCAAAGCCTGTGCTTACATAGTACAGAAATATCTGTTTCTGCCTGAAAATTATGACTCTTATCTCCAAGACACCTGCACTGAGAACTGAACTGACTCTCATTACACATCATGTAGGGTGGCATGGTGGCTCTGTGGTTAGCACTACTGCCTCACAGCACCAGGGTCCCAGGTTCGATTCCAGCCTTGGGTGACTGTCTGTGTGGGGTTTGCACGTTCTCCCTGTGTCTGCGTGAGTTTCCTCTGGGTGCTCTGGTTTCCTCCCACAGTCCAAAAATGTGCAGGTTAGGTGAATTAACCATGCTAAATTGCCCATAGTGCTAGGTGCATTAGTCAGAGGGGAATGGGTCTGGGTGGGTTACTCTTCAGAGGGTCAGTGTGGACTGGTTGGGCCGAAGGGCTTGTTTCTGCACTGTAGGGAATCTAATCTGAATGTAGCTTGGAATGCTATACAATGAATTTGAGCAGAGCTAACAAACTTTACTGATTGATAAATGGTCCTCCCTGAAAATCATTGTTTCAATTCATCTTTTGTACTGGAGCAATAAATATTTATTACTAGAAGGAAAAAACTACCAACACCAATAAGTGTTACACTTTGCAATGTAATCATTGGTTTTGCAAATATGAAAAGCAAAACTAGAACTGTGATAAACTAGGTCTATAAAGGTAAACAAGTTCAATGTAGCAAAGGTGAAGCTGTATCATAAATATGTGCACAAAGATAGACCCATATGCACTTTATAGATTTAAGCAATCAGTGTCCACCCAATCTTTAATGGTTGTGAATTGACCAACACAAAACTGTTAACAAGACTTCCCAAACAGATGTTCAATTTGCAAGCTCATTCAATGAAGTCATGAAAGTAATTTGTACAGAGTGCGAAAAATGTCCATACTGGAATAGGGAAAGTACATCTGAGTTCAAAATCAACGAATTATTGATAATACAGCATGGAACTTTTTATGTAACCCATGAAAAACATGACCTGCTATAGTTTGAAAGTGGCACTATCGGTGCCAAAAGTAGAAGAATGTGGTTATTCTCCACATTGACATTCCTTGCTTTAGTTGTTAATTATGAAAATGTACTAACAAAAAAAAGAAACAAAATTTATTAAAAGCAAATGTTTGAAAGTACAGGAGATACAGCTGGAAAGAATAAAATGGTGAATATTGGAAAATAAATAAAGACAGTGGTCTTGGAGGTGGTTTTCCTGACTGCAGTAATACCCTACTCAGCAGAACTGAGGATTCAAGCTCACAACAGCTCAGCAAAATACTAACAGCAGTGAATCACTCAAAAAGGTTCATTAATTTAAGTGAAAAATAATGTGCCTTGGAGCTACTTTTCCATAATGTAGCTGAAATTTATACACATGTTACTATCAGTGAATTCACTGAACTCAGTGGATAGGACAGTGTTTTACCTTTCTTAATTTATTAAACAAGAAGATTCCAAAGTCCTTTGTTCTATCTAAAGTTATGCATTGGACTAACTGGACCAAATAGGGATTTCGACGTTTTGGGCATAAGCCCTTCTTCAGCTGGACACACTTTCCTCATTCCTGAAGAAGGGCTTATGCCCGAAACGTCGATTCTCCTGTTCCTTGGATACTGCCTGACCTGCTGCGCTTTTCCAGCAACACATTTTCAGCTCTGATCTCCAGCATCTGCAGTCCTCACTTTCTCCTCGTAGATTAAGCGAAGGGCAGGAAAATCACTGCTTCTCTTGGAAGGTGTGTCCAGAACTTTAGATAGAGATGCGAGGGAAGGTAAATGGACAAGTGTTGCATTTTCTGTAATGGGAAGGTTCGATGAGGCTGTGTGGAGGTGCCGAGAGTGGAGGAATGGACTGTGGTGTCCTGGAGGGAAAGGTCTTTGCGGAATGCTGACAAGGGAGGTGAAAGGAAATGTATCTGGTGGTGGCATCCCACTGAAGGTGGCAGAAATGGTGGCTTATGATCCTTTAGATGTTGGGGTGGAAAGTGAGGACCAGGAAACTACACTGTTGTTGTTGGAAAGAAGAGAGTTCTGAGGTTTGGTTACTGTACTCATTAATTTTCCTTAACTTTTAATTTATTGATTATTGAGGTTAGACCAGCAAAGCTTGTTTCATTTAAGACCACCGACGTGAAGAACATTTCTCTAGAATGAAGTCATACTTGTAATTATTGTCACTGCAATCATAAATTTGGATCACACAGTCACTTGCAGATTCTCCACTGGTTTGTTTTTAAAACAAGTAAAAGAGCCATGGTGCATCAGAATAAATTTAAAATGTAATATAAACAGCAAATAATAAAGAGCCTTATCTTAGTCAAATCCCTATTTGGAGAAAGTGAGGACTGCAGATGCTGGAGATCAGAGCTGAAAATGTGTTGCTGGAAAAGCGCAGCAGGTCAGGCAGCATCCAAGGAGCAGGAGAATCGATGTTTCGGGCATAAGCCCTTCTTCAGGAATGAGGAAAGTGTGTCCAGCAGGCTAAGATAAAAGGTAGGGAGGAGGGACTTGGGGGAGGGGCGTTGGAAATGCAATAGGTGGAAGGGGGTCAAGGTGAGGGTGAATTCAGTTGAGTTTCTGATCAATGATAAATTCCAGAATATTGAAAGTGGGAATTCAGTGATGGTAGCAAATTGAATTCAAGGGGCGGTGGTTAGATTATCTCTTATTGGTGATGGTCATTGCCTGGCATGAATGTTACTTGCCACTTGTCAGACCACGCCTGGATATTGTCCAGATCCTGTTGCATTTGGACACAAACTGCTTCAGTATCTGAGGAATCGCGAATGGTGCTGAACATTGTGCAATCATCTGCGAACATCTCCACTTCTGACCTATGATGGAGGGGTGGTCATTGATGAAGCAGTTGAAGATGGTTGGTTCTAGGACAATACCCTGAGGAACTCCTGCAGAGATGTCCAGGAGCTGAGATGACTGACCTCCAAAAACACGACCATTTTTCTATGTGTCAGTTATGACTCCAACCAGCTGGGAGTTTGCCCCTGATAACCATTGGTTTCAGCTTTGTCAGGAATCCTTGATGCCACACTCAGTCAAAGGCAGCTTTTGATGTCAAGGTTTGTCACTCTCACCTCACCTCTAAAATTCAGCTGCTTTGTCCTTGTTTGAACCAATACTGTAATGAGGTCAGGAGCTGAGTGGCTCTGCAGGAACCCAAACTAGCATCAGTGAGCATATTATTGTCAACTAAATGCTGCTTTTTGGTGATCAGAGTAGACTGATGGGTCAGTAATTGGCTGGGTTGGATTTATCCTGCTTTTTGTGTACAGGACATACCTGGGCAATTTTCCACATTGTCAGGTAGATGCCTATGTTGTAACAGTACTGAAACTACTATGCTATGGGAGCGGCAAGTTCTGGAAGATAAGTCTTCAGTATTATTGCCAGAATGGAGACAGAACCCATAACCTTTGCAGTATCAAGTGTCTCCAATCATTTCTTGATATGACATGGAGTGAATTGAATTGGCTGAAGACTTGATGTGGAGATTGCCAGTGTTAGACTGGGGTGGACAAAGTCAGAAGTCACATGACATCAAGTTATCGTCCAAAAGGTTTATTTAAAAATCACAAGCTTTCATTCATAGCACTGCTTTTTTGTGATGTGTCGTGTGACTTCTGACTTTGACTGAAGACAGCTATCTGTGATACTGGTGCAAAACAGCAAGGTAAGGCAGAGAGGCTGTGATCATCCAAGTAGAAGGGAAGTGAGTGAGTGTTAAGAGGGAAAGCAGACAGCCCTGAGGTTGCTCTGTTCCAATGCTTTTCCCCACATGCAAATTGGAAATTGGCCTGGCAGCAGCCTTGCAATGCTCCATGGTGATAGTGAGCTCTAAAGTGCAGTACTGAAATAGATACCTGTATTCTAAGTGAATCGTGGACATGTGATGATGATGTGGTGAGACTGGTGCACGTCTAATGCCAACCTCTGTGGACGGCCGGTGCAGGCAGTCGCTGCACATGGTGCTGAGATGATGGGGACCGCTGTCACATTGGAGTTCTGGAAGTCCAAATAGTCCTTGCCTTGCTTATTATCGAACTGGCTCAAACCCTGATCACTTTCTTCTCTCAAGTAAGTTAGGGATTTGACAGTTTATCAGCAAGCCATGTTTTCACATGTAGATTAATTTGCTTGATGACTGTTCCACACATGATAGACTTTGTCAGCACAATGTTTTTCATTATTGTTTACCATGTCATGTTAATGATAATGATCTCATAATCAACCGTCTGAATTCTTCCTGGACAGTTGGAAAACTCAGTACAGATCAGAAGGGGAAAGGCTGAGTCACAGCATTGTACAGCACAACACACTGAGTCCTTAAAGGTAACATCTCTTAAAGACAAGGTACACATACAACATTGTGTGCCAGAAGCAAGATGCACTGTCACAACTTGCCAAGTCTCCTTTGACACAATATTTTCCAAGCCCACCAAATTTATTGTGTAGAAAGTAATAATTATTACTGTCTCTCAGGTTAGTGAACTCTCCCGAATCCTTATTAATACCAAAACCTGAAGGAGCTTCAGACCTCACTCTGGTAACCCTTTTGCCAATTCAGGAAAGTGGCAATCAGAAGTAATTTTCTCAAGAATAGTAGCTCAGTTGAGACAAGAATTATCTCAGACCTTTGTCACAAAGCTGACCTTTGTTTTCTAAAAAGCTGTTCCTTTTCTCAAGGATACTGTGTCCTTGATTTTTTTCAGAGGGGTCATAAACAGCTTCTGGCTCCAATCAGATTTCTCCAGGTTCCTCATTTCCCCTCCCCCCACCTTGTCTCAGTCAAATCCCTCAAACTCAGCACCGCTTTCCTAACCTGCAATCTTCTTCCTGACCTCTCCGCCCCCACCCCACTCCGGCCTATCACCCTCACCTTGACCTCCTTCCACCTATCGCATTTCCAACGCCCCTCCCCCAAGTCCCTCCTCCCTACCTTTTATCTTAGCCTGCTGGACACACTTTCCTCATTCCTGAAGAAGGGCTTATGCCCGAAACGTCGATTCTCCTGCTCCTTGGATGCTGCCTGACCTGCTGCGCTTTTCCAGCAACACATTATCAGCTCTTCGCTTAATCTAGTCCACTGAATTCACGGCTCACAATACGATCTCCTCTGCAGTCAGGAGACGAAATGCAGGAGGGGTGATCACTTTGTGGAACCTTTACACTCTGTCTGTAAAGATGACCCCAAACTTCCAGTTGTTAGCCACTTCAACAACCACCACGCTCCCGGGCCAACACGTCTCTCTCAGGCCTGCTGCAGTGCTCCGGCAAGCCTCAGTGCAAACTGGAAGAAACACATCACATCTTCAGCTTGGGAACCTTACAGTCTTCAGGATTTCAGCATCGAGTTTCACAATTTTAGGACATGAACCCCTCCTTCTATGTCTGTTACCCACGCCCACACTCTAGGCTCTATCATGAACTGGATTGCTTTCAGCACTGTCAGTCTATTTTTACCTATAGTCCCGTTATCACCTACCTAGCTACTCTTTTACCCATCACCTATTAGTACCTCACCATGCAGACCCTCTCCCCACTCATAATTCCTCTTCCCTACCCCCTCCCCCATTTATTTGCAGCTCCTCCTACCCATTTCTGAAGAAGGGTTATATCTGAACTGCCAACTTCGCCACCTCCTGATGCTGCCTGGCTAGCTGTGTTCCTCCAGTCTTCTGTTTGTCTACTTTGGATTCTAGCATCTGCAGTTTTCTTTTGTCTCTTCTTCCCTGGCTGATTATCAATGGTCACTCTGTCTGCGTATCTTTTTTATTCTCTGTGCGTCTGAGCTCCGATTCTAATTATCCACTCACTTCGTTTCTCCTCCCCCCCACCCCCCACGCCCCCAGCCCCAAGAGATTAGTCATGACTTACATCAGCTCCGGCCTACCAAATCACCTTGACTCTTGCAATTCGCCTACCGGCACAAGAAGTCCACAACAAATGTCATGTTCCTACACCCATCAATGAAACATATGGATAATAGGGATACTTAGGTCAGGCTTCTATTTATTCATTACAGTTCCACCTTCAACACCATAATTCCAAATTAACTCATCTCGAAACTCTGAGACAGTAAGGATAGGATACAACACCTCTTCCACCATAATCCTCAATGCCAATGCCTCACAAGGTTGCTCACTCAGCCCCTATTATACTCCTGATATACTCATGACTATATAGCCAAATTCCACCCTAACTCCATTTACAAGTTTGCTGCCAATTTCACCATTGTGGGTTGGATCTCAAACAACAACAAAGCATAATACAGGAAAAAGATTAAGTGCTTAGCAGCTTGGTATAAAGACAACAATCTCTCCATCAACATCAGCAAAATGAAAGAGCTGGTCATTGAATTCAGGAAGCAGAGTGGAGGGCACATCTCTCTCTGCATCAACAGTGTTGAGGTGGAGATATTAGAGAGCATCAAGTTGTTAGGGCTGGTGATCGCCATCAATCTGGTCAACCCACATCGACTCAACTGTCAAGGAAGTTCAATGATGTCTCTACTTCTTCAGGGGGCTGAGAAAATTTCACGTGTCCAAACGAACTCTTACCAATTTTTATAGATGCACCACTGAAAGCAGCCTATTTGAATGGGTCACACCGTGATATGGCAACTGCTCTTCCTAAGACCACAAGAAACTATAGAGAGTCATGAACACAGCCCAGTCCATCACACAAACCAGCCTTCCATCCATTGACTCTACCTATATTTCCCATTGCCTCAGGAAAACAGCCAACATAATCAAAGACCCCTCCCATCTTGGTTATATATTCTTCCACCTACTTCCATTTGACAGAAGGTATAGAAGTTTGAATATATGTGCAAATACACTCAAAAGCACCTCTCTCTTTACAGGTTCTCTGCAGTTGTAACACTGTATTCTGCACTCTGTTCTGCAACCCTGATTCACTTTCTATGGTATGATCTGCCTGTATAGCACACAAACCCACACTTTTCTTGGTAGTGCAGTACATGTGATAACAGTAAATCAATCAATCAATCAATCAGCTGCTAAAAGTTCTGAAGAAAGTCGCTGGACTCAAAAGATGCAGCAATTTCTGTTTTTGTTTGTCTCAAAATTTGTTGTTTCATTTTAAGAAATTGATGGTTCAAACTGAACAAAGGCTGAAAGTGTTATATTTCACTGAACTGGTTTTGCTGTCACAATAGCACTGAGGCTAATGACATTCAGTGTTATACAAGGATCAATGTCGAAAAGTTGTCATCCGAAATGTGTGGCTGTGCTGAAGTCTTCAGTTAACAATAGCATCACTTATCTATCTTTTTTAACATTCATTCAAGGCATGTGTATGTCACTAGCCAGGCCAACATTTATTGCCCATCCTTAATTTCCCAGAGGGCAGTTGAGAGTCAAGTATATTGCTGTGGGTCTGGAATCACATGTAGGCCAGACTGGGTAAGGATGGCAGATTTCCTTCCCTAAAGGACATTAGTGAACCAGATGGATTTTCCCGACAATCCCACAATGGTTTCCATTTCGTCACTAGATTCTTAATCACTGGTTTTTATTGAATTCAAATTCTACTATCTGTCATGGCAAGATTTGAACCTGTGATCCCACAACATTTCCTGGGTCCCTGGATTAATTCCTGATGAAGGGCTTTTGCCCAAAACATTGATTTTCCTGCTCCTCGGATGCTGCCTGACCAGCTGTGCATTTCTAGCACCACTCTAATCTTGACTCTAATCTCCAGCATCTGCAGGACCCACTTTCACCTCTCTAGTTTAATTGTTTAATAATGATATTAGACCAATGCCTCCCCTGACATCTATCACTGAAAGGCATTGTTGAGAACATCACTATTTTTATTTTATTTTTCTCATTTTGATTTGGAACTGTGAATTACAGTTGAAAATTGAACACTGAACAATGAATAGCAGCTTGTTTTTTTTTAAAAGGAAGAAATCAAAAGACAGATATTTGCTGTGAGGAACTTGCCTGGAAAGATGATGCAGGTTGGTTACTGCTCTAAGAACACAATAGGCAATTTGGCACCAAGATGTTGTTCTGTTCTGGGACTGGCTGATGCTTGGATGTTAGTTTGGCCAATCAAGAGAAGATCAGTGCTGGCCAACCACCCACAGAGAACTTTGAAAAATAAAGAAAAAAAGCAAAGAGTGAGCTGACTGGGGTTTTGGACAGGAGATAATTTTGCTTTAAAAGCTGCTGAAGTGGGAAGCTGTTTTATTTGGTTTTGCTCTGTCTAGCTATTCTTCAGTTTTTCAGTCTATTTTTCCTTTCTCATTGTCTTTTAGTACCAATCAACGGCAACAAGACAACTTTGATTGATAGCATAGTAAAATATTCCAAGGCGCAATCTTTATTTCTCCCACTTTGAGTTGAAGTTTTAACTAACTGCCTTGCTGAGTGTGTGGAATGGGGGTGAGGTGGGTGGTAGTAGCAAAAGGTGAGGGAAACCCAGAAGTAAGGAGTTCACTGTATACTGTCCACAGCACATCGTCAATCCCTCTCTGGAAGTCAGTCTGATTGAAAAGCTTGACCTACAGTCATGTAATAAGCTGATTATTGAAGCCACATGCTCAAAAACATCAACCACTGGTGTCAGAAAGCTGAGATGAGTGATCACTGAAGAAGTCAATCCTAGTGGCAAAGGAAGGCAGTTGCAATTGAACAGAGTTCCCTTCCTTGGAGCAGGGTTTGATTAGAGACGTGGTAGTGATGCGGTAGCAGTGATCTGATGATGGCAGGTGGGGAAATTGGACCTTAGAATCGTAGAGCTTCCACATTGTAGAAGCAAGCCATTCAGCCCATCAACTCCAAGGAGAATCCAATCCAGACCCACTTAATTCCTGTAACACTGCATTTTCCATGGCTAACCCACATAACCTGCACCTCCCTGGACACTATGGGACAACTTAGCATAGCCAATCTACCCACATCTTTGGACTGTAGGAAGAAACTGGAGCACCCAGAGGAAATTCATACAGACATGGGGAGAATGTGCAAGCTCCATACATACTGTCACCTTAAGTTGGAATTGAACTCATATCCCAGCACTGTGAGGCAGCAGTGTTACCCACTGAGCTACCATGCTGCCCATGAGCAGGATTGAGTAGTTGGAGGCTTGTGGTGGAAGCCAGTGGTCTCAAGGTGTGAATGATTAAAGACCTCAAGGGAAGGCTGGAGGTCTCATGCGGATATTGGAGGTCCTGTGGTGATGATGGGCTTTGGGAGAGGATTGGGAATGGTAATGGGAGCAGATGGACTGACGTCATGTGGGACCAGAGGGCAGGAGGGGATGATTGGTGGAGGTACTTATTGTAGATGACTCTCTTGAAGTTACCAGGATCTAGAAGCAGGTATAAAGTTACTTTGCTCATGAATCCATCATGTTCCATTTCCTGAGCCTCGAGAAACCTGGTCAGCCAGAGTTCAAGCTCAAAATGACAATCATGCCCAAAAGCTCACGATCAACTTTAAAGCTAAACACAGATGGATTGGAGGAGGGAACAGAAGCAAATCTTTCAGACTTTAACACCAGACTCAAGCCTGTTTTCCCCATTGATTAAAGTTCAATCTTTTATTTCAATTTCTTTATCAAATTTGATATTAAGGCACCTCTTGAAAATTGCAGTTCCTTCTTAAAACATAGAACATAGAAAAATACAGCGCAGTACAGGCCCTTTGGCCCTCGATGTTGCGCCGATCCAAGCCCACCTAACCTACACTAGCCCACTATCCTCCATATGCCTATCCAATGCACGTTTAAATGAATATTTTCTTCAGGATCTTGGCTGGCAAGTCATTGTAGTTGTTGTTGGTATGTGGACTTGAGAAAGCAAAGGAGCCCTACTACACCTAAATTGAGTAAGAGGTCTCATAGGCCTCGTAGACCTGTATCTGGTAGAGCGCACATCCTGCAAAGTCCACCTATTTATCAATTGGAACAGTTAAATTGCTTAGCAACATCCACATCAAGTGGAGTTGCAGGTGAACGGGATAATGAGAAAGGTTAGTGGTATGTTTGCCTTTATTGGTCAGAACGTGAGTTTCAGAGTTGGGAGCTGAAAATGTGTTGCTGGAACAGCGCAGCAGGTCAGACAGCATCCAGGGAACAGGAGAATCGACGTTTCGGGCATAAGCCCTTCTTCAGGAATGAGGAAAGTGTGTCCAGCAGGCCTTCCTTGAAGAAGCTCTCTTCCTTCCTCTACAAAGATTTCAGTGAGTCCCTCTCTCACTGCACACCCCAAGTCATCTCCACTGCGAATCCTATCAGAGTTGGGAGCCATGTTGGAGCTGTACAGTACATTGGTTCAACCACTTTTGGAATAATGCGTTCAATTATGGCCTCCCTGTGATACAGAAGAACGTAGCATGGTTCAGTCAAAGATTTCCAGCCTTTTGGAAATCTTTTTGTTTCCAGGGTTGGAGGATTTAAGCTATAGGGAGAGGCTGAATAGGCTGGGGCTGTTTGAGAACATAGAACATAGAACAATATAGCACAGAACAGGCCCTTCAGCCCTCGATGTTGCGCCGACTTGTGAACTATTCTTAGCTCGACCCCCTACACTATCCCAAAGTCATCCATGTGCTTATCTGAGGATTGTTTAAATCTCCCTGATGTGGCTGAGTTAACTACGTTGGCAGGCCTTATCACTCTCTGAGTGAAGAATCTGCCTCTGACATCTGTCTTAAATCTATCACTGCTTAATTTGTAGCTATGCCCTTGTAAAATCTGACATCATCATCCAAGGAAAAAGACTTTCACTGTCTACCCTGTCTAATCATCTTGTATGTCTCTATTAAATCCCCTCTTAGCCTTCTACTCTCCAATGAGAACAGACCCAAGTCTCTCAGTCTTTCCTCATAAGATCTTCCCTCCAGACCAGGCAACATCCTGGTAAATCCCGTCTCCACTTTTTCCAATGCTTCCACATTCTTCCCCTGTAATGGGGCGAACAAAACTGTACACAATATTCCAAGTGTGGCCGCATTAGCGTTTTGTATGGTTGCAGCATCATATTGCAGCTCCAGAACTCAATCCCTCTACCAATGAAACCTAACACACCGTATGCCTTCTTAACACCACTATCAACCTGGGTGGCAACCTTCAGGGATCTATGTATATGGACTCCAAGATCCATACTGCCAAGAATGTGTCACTCCTACTCCCATGTGGTGGAATGCACTCCCATGTGCATTACTGTCAACCACTATTCACCGAAAGGGCAGGTCAGAGTCAGCCACACATTGCTGTGGGTCTGGAGTCACATGGAGCCAAGACCAAGTGTAAAAGGCAGTTTACCTTCCCTGAGGAACATTCATGACCCAGATGGACATTCCAGTCAATTCAGAGTTGTTGTCTGGTTAGTTATTTTTATTGCAGTGTTTTTATTTTCAATTTACATTTCACCATCTGCCGTGTTGACATTTGGATGATTATCTTGGAGTTCCAGTGAAGGTAGCACAATGTCTAGTCCACCACCTCCCTCAATCTTCAAAGAGAGGCAGTTTGTCTGAATAAGGAAAGGTTTTACTGGGAGAAAGAAGAACTGGACAAGAGAATCCAAAGTTTTGGGCAAATCCTATTTTTGTTTGTGTCTGTTATTAGTTTGAAACGTACAGTTTAAGACGGGAGACTCCCACATTTAAGGAAGATTTGACAAGATCTACCCAGGGGGTAAAAATGGAATTGGCCTTATTTCCTTAAAGGAACAGCTCCTCTAAAACTGTGCCTGATGGATCCCTTCTGTTTGGAGCAGATGAGTCTTGTCAACTGAGTGCAATTTATTGTAAACTTTATATTAATCTTGCAATGAGCATAATTTTTTTAAAATGGTGAAAACAAATGTAAATATAACTTCATTTGAGAAAAATAACCAAGTAAATGGAGCATATCAAAGCCAGCAGCATGAGAAATGTGTCACAGCTGCAACCTGTGAGCTTGAGGCTGGAATACAGACACCATGTCCCATCGGGTCGGGGAATGTTCACTGGATAATTTGCATCAGGAGGCTGTCACACCTTCGAGGGTGAGGTTGTCTGATTCGGTCAGTGTCCAGAGACTGGAGAGTGTGATATTGAGTGACGTCTGCATGGGGGACTCAGAGAGCAGGAGTTCAGGAGCATCATCCTTGGCAAGAGTGATTTGACCTTGACACCAGAAGGACATTCAAGTGGAAGAAACCAGAAACAATGCAATGGTAGTAGGGGGTGATAAAGTCACAGGAACCTTTCTACAACAAAGAACGTGACTCCAGGAGGCTGTGTTCCCTTCCCATGCTGGCTTTCAGGATGCATGGTCAGGACTGAAGACAAGTTTGCAATGAGATGGGCATCTTACCGATCTGTGGAGATACAGACAACATATGCCAGGCAGGAAGCAAGGTCCTGCCTCATCACTGTCAAGACCTCAGAGTCTAATTAAGAAGCTGACCCTCAGATATCTGGATTAATATCTATACCAAGTGTTCATTGGCATTGGGCCAATCAGATGAGGGAGTGACATTGAGACTCAAAGACTGGTGCGGGAGAAATGGGTCTGAGTTCTCTCATCACAGATGCTGCCAGACCTCTTTTATTCCTGACATACCTATAGAAAGCCTTAGGGTTTTCCCTAATCCTACCAACTAAGGACCTTTCATGTCCCCTCCTTGCTGCTCTTAGCTCTCTCTTCAGGTCCTTCCTGGCTACCTTATAACTCTCAATCGCCCCAATTGAACCTTCACGCCTCATCTTTACATAGGCCGCCCTCTTCCATTTAACAAGGGATTCCAATTCCTTATTAAACCATGGCTCCCTCACACGACCCTTTCCTCCCTGCCTGACAGGTACATACTTATCAAGGACACTCAATAGTTGCTCCTTGAACAAGCTCGAAACTTTATTGCTGGAACAGCACAGCAGGTCAGGCAGCATCCAGGGAACAGGAACAAGCTCCACATATCGATTGTGCCCATGCCTTGAAGCCTGCTTTTCCAAGCCACGCATCCTAGGTCGTGCCTCACCGCATCATAATTTCCCTGCCCCCAGCTATAGCTCTTGCCCTGCAGGCAACACTTATCCCTCTCTATCGGTAGAGTAAAAGTCACCGAATTGTGGTCACTGTCCCCAAAGTGCTCACCAACCTCCAATTCTAACATCTGGCCTAGTTCGTTACCCAGAACCAAATCTAGTATGGCCTCACCTCTTGTTGGCCTGTCTATTGTGTCAGGAAACTCTCCTGCACACATTGGACAAACACTGACCCATCTAACGAACTCAAGCTATCGCTTTCCCAGTCAATATCTGGAAAGTTAAAGTCCCTCACAACAACCACCCTATTACTTTCACTCTTCTCCTGAATCATCCTCGCAATCCTTTCTTCTACATCTCCAGGACTATTAGGAGACCTGTAGAAAACTCCTAACAGGGTGACCTCACCTTCCCTATTCCTAACCTCAGCCCAAACTACCTCAGATGGTGAGTCTTCATCCATCGTCTTGATTCTCGCAATGTTTCTTTCTCAGTCCTTCAAGCTGACTCTGACAAGGGACATGCCCGCTTGTCAAACATGCCCATTCATATGCCAGATGCCCAGTTTCTCTTATTGTGGTTGTCAACTCACACTTTCACATACTTATTACACATGGAAAATAAAATAAAGCATAAAGTTGCAACAGGTCTCAGTAACAGAAAATAGTGTTCGATGCTCTGCCACGGTATGTCCTGAATCATTCTACAACACTTACCTGACTGGATGAGAGGATAGCAGATTTGACGTGAATCTTTGAAATGTGAATGCATTATAAAAATCTTGAAACAATGATATTCCATAACGTTGTTTGGCAGAATTAGAGCATGTACGGAACCATTACGTTTGCAAATTATACACTGAAAGGGCTTGACTGGGGGGGTTCTGCTGCTCTTCAGTATGGCTTTCAGTCCCTGCCAGTGCCGACAATATCTTGTTGAAGAAATTGTATATCATTGCTGCTCTATTTCTCAGACTTGAACTGGGCAAAACAGGTTCCAAAATCTAAAACAGCTTGTGACATTTCTGATTGATTCTGGAAATGCAGCTTCTGCAAAATTGAAATCTTTAGTTACCCAGAAAGCCAATCTGAAAATGTCTATTTCAAACTGAAATGCTGAATTGACTACATTTTGCTGTGAAAATGACAAGATCTGAGTTTGTGCTGGATGGGTCTGCTTCTTCCAGTACCTTGGAGTGCAGATTCATAGCTCTTTGAAAGTGGCGTCACAGGTAGATAGGATAGTGAAGAAAGCGTTTGGTATGCTTTCCTTTATTGGTCAGAGTATTGAGTACAGGAGTTGGGAGGTCAGGTTGCGACCATACAGGACATTGGTTAGGCCACTGTTGGAATATTGCATGCAATTCTGGTCTCCTTCCTATCGGAAAGTTGTTGTGAAGCTTGAAAGGGTTCAGAAAAGATTTATAAGGATGTTGCCAGGGTTGGAGATTTTGAACTATAGGGAGAGGTTGAACAGTCTGGGGCTGTTTTCCCTGGAGCGTCGGAGGATGAGGGGTGACCTTATAGAGGTTTACAAAATTATGAGGGGCATGGATAGGGTAAATAGACAAAGTCTTTTCCCTGGCGTGGGGGAGTTCAAAACTAGAGGGCATAGATTTAGGGTGAGAGGGAAAAGATATAAAAGAGACCAAAGGAACAACTTTTTCACACAGAGGGTGTTACGTGTATGGAATGAACTACCAGAGGAAGTAGTGGAGGCTGGTACAATTGCAATATTTAAAAGGCATCTGGATGGGTATATGAATAGGAAGGGTTTGGAGGGATATGGGCGAGGTGCTGGCAGGTGGGACTAGATTGGGTTGGGATATCTGGTTGGCATGGACGAGTTGGACCAAAGGGTCTGTTTCTGTGCTGTACATCTCTACGACTCTATGGCTCTAGGTACAACTAGAGACTAGTGAGAAAAAGTTCTAAAATGTGAAAATATTGTCCTCTGAGGATTGGAAGAAACAGGAGTGCTTCTCTTTGGTCCACAAAATAGTATAGGGTAACTGTCATCCAGAACTTGCCACAACCCACTCTACCTCCACATTCCCTCTCTGCTCCCTCAACTCCATTCCCATCCCATTCAAAGCCTACTGTCCAAATTGCTGCAATAGGCAGCTGCTTCCGAACAGCTGCTTGTCTGCAGCTTGCAGGCTTAACATGGATAGGCTGAGTACTGCTTTAGACATAGATCTTGGACAAAAATGGACATATGTACTGAGTAAGTGCTCTATTCTTCGGCTGCCCGTCTGGATCCAATAAACAACCCACAAAAATCCAACATGAAACTGTTCCAGTGGCTGACATAAGATTTTACATTGAAACTACTGGGCTATCAACTTGAAATGTGAGCTGTTTGATACTTTTGCTTCAAGGTATTAATATCTTAACCTTTGAAAATGTTTTCAGAAATATCATGTAAATTTGAAAGATCCCAACATGTCTCAGGTATACCACTGGACTAGGTTCCCCGGCTCTTGAATCAACCCCAGCAGTAAACTCCCACCAGCTCGCTATCACAGCAGGTGACATTTGGCTTCAATTCCACTATGAATCTGACCTTAGGAGATGATTGCATAATGTTCAGCACCATCTGCAACTCCTCAGATACTGAAGCAGTTCATGTCTAAATGTAGCAAAATCTGGATAATATTCAGAACCGCAGATGCTGGAAATCTAAAACAAAAACAGAAATTGCTGGAGAAACTCAGCAGGTCTGTTAGCATCAGGAAGTTAAAGCAGAGTTAATGTCTGGACTCCTGTGACTCTTCTTCCAAACTAATGTCACCCTAGCAAGAGGGGTTATTTATGCTGTAACAGGGATGGGGAGTGAAAATGGAGTGTGAGAATAGGTGAAAGTGGAGCCCAGAGAGACAGAACAATGGCTAGTGACACAAAGGGATGGATAACAGTCTGCTCAAAAGAAAGAAAAGCTGATAATGGGGATCAGAAGTAGAAGAATAGAGTGTTTACAGGAAGCAGGGTGTGAGGATGCATAATTCAGGTAACTGGGAGTCAGTGCATTTATAGTGCACATTGGTGGCTAGCCTAGCCCCAGAAATGGAAACAGAAATATTGAGGCAGGGAAGGGAGGAGTCAGAGATAGACCAGATGAAGGTGAGAACAGGAATTTGGAAGTTGGAAGCAAAATTGATAAATTTTCCCAATTCTGCACAAAAAGGGAAGCAGAAGCAGCACTGATGATGTCATCAATGCACGGGAGAAAGACTTGTGGGTGGGGACCGCAGTATGACTGGAACAACGAATGTCTCACATACCTCACAGCGACAGGCGTAACTGGGACCCATGTAGGAACCCATGGCCACACTTTTGACCTGAAGGAAGTGGGAGGAGTACGTGGATAAGAAATTGTTCAAAGCAAGGATGAACCTGGCCAGATGGAGGAGGAGATGGTGGATGGAGAAAGTTCAGGCCTTTTCTCCAGGAAGAAGTGAACAGCCCCAAGACCATCCTGATGGGGGATGAACAAAGAACAATACAGGACAAGAACAGGCCTTTTGGTACTCCAAGCTTGCACCGCCACATTTTTCCCTTCCATACTAAAACTATCTTCACTTACAGGATCCATATCCCTCTGTTCCCTTCCTATTTATGTATTCATCCAGGTGTTTTTTTAATGCTGCTATTGTGTTTCCTTCTACTAACTCTATTGGCAGCATGTTCCAGGCACTCACCACCCTTTGTGTGAAGAATTTGCATTGCACATCTCTTTTAAACTCCCCGCCCTGCACCTTGTACTTGTGTACCTTAGTCCACCCAGGAAAAAAGCCTCATACTTTCCACTCTCTCCATGCCATTCACAATCTTATAAATGTCTATCAGGTCACCCCTCAACCTCTTGCATACCAGTGAAAACAAATCCAGTCTAGCCAACCTTTCTTCATAGCTAAAATGCCCATACCAGGCAACATCCTGGTAAACCTCAATCTTATAAATGTCTATCAGGTCACCCCTCAACCTCTTGCAGTGAAAACAAATCCAGTCTAGCCAACCTTTCTTCATAGCTAAAATGCCCATACCAGGCAACATCCTGGTAAACCTTTTCTGTACCCTCTCCAAAGCATCCACATTCTTCTGGTAGTGTGGTGACCAGAACTGTAGACATTGGCCAAAGTCCAATAGTCCTAACTGAAGTTCTATAAAGCTGCAACATAGCTTGTCTGTTGTTATACTCAATGCCCCTTCCAATGAAGGCAAGTATGCCACAAGCCTTTTTTACTACATTATCTACCTGCATTTCCACCTTCAGATATCTGTGTGCCTGCACACCTAGCTCCCTCTGCATATCAATACTCCTAAGAGTTCTGCCATTTACTGTATAATTTTCACCTATACTTGACCTTTCAAAATGCATCACCTCACATTTGTCCAGACTAACTTCGATTTGCCATTTTTTTGCTCATGCCTCCAATTGATCTATATTCTGCTGTACCTTCTGACAATCCTCCTCACTATCCACAACTCCACCAATCTTTGTATTGCCAAAAAACTTATTAATTAGACCAGCTACTTTTTCCTCCAAATCATTGTAGACCACGAACAGTAGAGGTCCCATCACAGATCCCTGTGGAACACGACTAATCACAACTCTCCATTCCATAAAGTATTCTTCCACCGCTACCCTCTGTCTCCTCCTGTATTTATCTTGCCAGTTCACCCCTGATACCAAGTGACTTCGTCTTTTGTACCAGTCTGCCATGAGGGATCTTGTCAAAGGCTTTACTGAAGTCCATGTAGACAACATCAATTGCTTTTCCCTCATCAATCATCTTTGTTACCTCTTCAAAAAACTCGATCAAGTTAGTAAGGCATGACCTCCCCCCTACAAAACCATGCTGTCTGTCGATAATAAGTCCACTTGCTTCTAAATGTGTATAGATCTTGTCCCTGAGAATATTTTCCAATAATTTCTCTACCACCAACATGAAACTCACAGGCCTGTAATTTCCAGGATTATCAGTGCTACCCGAGACAACATCGGCCATTTTCCAGTCCTCTGGGAACTCACATGTGGCCAAAGAGGAAACAAAGATGTCATCAATGTTCCAGAAATTTGTTCTCTTGCCTACTTCAATATTCTGGGATGGATCCCATCAGGACCCAGAACTTAGCTACCTTAAGACTTTTTAAGATGCACAACATGTCTTCCTTTTTAATAGCAACTTGGCTTAGAAATTCAACACTCCCTACCCTGAGAGCATCCTCCACCATGTCCTTCTCTTTGGCGAATACCAACATAGAGTATTTGTTTGGCACCTCACCTACTACTGGCTCCACACATAGAATCACCCCTTTGTTCTTTGAATGAGCCAACCCATTCCCTGGCTATCCTCTTGCTTTTTATATGGAAGTAAAGTGTTAGAAGAATCAGGAATATAAGTGGGAAGGGACTGGACAAGGGGAGAAAACATTGAGTGGAGGTCAGAAAAGATGTGGGACAGGAGCAGGCAGAAACAATGGGTCTGCCCAGTCAGTCCTTTTTGTGGATTTTGTGAAGGAAGTAGAAGCATGCTGTGCAGGAGGGGTCATGAGCTTGATGGCTTGTGGTGAGGAGCTCTCTAGATAAATTGAGATTAGTGAATACCACAGTCTGATGTTCAATCATGGGGTCATGGTAAGGGTGAGATAGGAGGAAGTATCTGAAAGCTGGTGCTCAGCCTCCACAATGTAGAGGTCAGTATGCCAGACCACTACAGCACTGCTCTTGTTGGCAGACTTAATTACAAAGTTAGGATTGCATTTGAGAGCATGGGCCGCAGTCAGTTCAGAGGGAGATAAGCTCGATGAGTAAGGAGGGCAGAGATATTCAGGTGACTGATGTTGTATCGTCAATTCTTAATGAACATGCCAAGTCCAGGTAAAAAGCCAGAGGGATGGGTCCAGGTGAAGGGACAGTGTGGGAGGTGGGTGTAGGGATGTGTGGAACAAGGGAAGGACTCTTGTGGGCACGGAGGCCAAGGCGATGAGAGAAGAGTTCAACATCAAGTCATGACTGAAATTCATTGGATGATATTGAACTTGTTCTGACAAGTGGAAAGTAACAATCATGTGACAAAAGTGCAAGCAAAGACTATCTACTGTAAGAGAGAATAGAAAATCATCCCTTGACATTCACTGGCATTGTCATCACTGAATCTCCCACGACCAATATCTTGGGGGTTACCATGGACCCGAAACTGAATTGGTCTGGGCATATACAGTACAGTGGCCAGAAGAAGCTAGGAATCCTACAGCAAGTAACTCCTCCTGACTTCCACAGACTATCCATTGTCTACAAGGCACAAGTCAGGAGTGTGTTAGAACCCTCCACACTTATCAAACTGTCCATGAGTAACTAGTCTAACCTGATTTACCTTTACAATATGAAATTAATAAAATTGAAAATTAGATGAAGCATTTAACAAGCTTGATATGTGATGGGTGTATTAGATTGGCTGGATGTCTAACAAGGTCTGTAACAGGTGTGTTGCATAATGATATATGATGAATGGATATGTGATACATACCAGGCAGGTCGTCAAGAAGTGCAACAGGGAGGTAGGCGTATCATGGGAGGTATAGTGAAGACATGTAATGGTTTAACATGAAGAATTGGGCATATGACAGGATCTATATGTAAAGGAAGTATCTATCAGAAGGCATGACGCGTGTAATGGGATGTGTGTATGTAAGAACTAGACACACCTTGAACCTACTTAAAGCTAACCTAATCAAGGTAACATCACACAACGGCTGGGGGTCGGGGTGGCCTTGGGTGCAGGGGGGGTGAGTGGTTGCGTTGGTGGTTGGTGATTTTAACTCCTGGGTAACAGACAAACAGAACATAACAATGGGTGAACAGTCATTTTGAAGCCCTGACCTTTTTACTGTAACAGGATTTAGGCCTAGTTTCTGATCCTAACAGAAGAACAGCCTGAGAGCCAACAGCCCAGTTTATTCTTATTGGGTCAGTGAAGCAATCTTTTTCCTCCTGACTCCACAAAAATAATTAAAAACTCAATTAACTATTAGGGTTTTTTGTTGTATCAGCATGAAAACTGGTCAGGAAGTGTAAGGCCTATGCTATACTCAATTATGTTATAAAATGGCAAGCATTGTTTTAATTACATCATTGGGCCTGATTTGCATATTAAAAGAGTTAAAAGCCTAATGTGGAGTTGTCATTGGTTAAAGATCACTCAAGGAGTCTGACTGGTAACATACACATTTTAGTTTGGAGTTATAGATAATGATGGTAAAGGCTCCATTTTTTTTCCATCACGTGGCTATGGCAATCTCACCTGCTCTTGTATCGTGTTTATTCAGAGCAGACTACCCACTGTACCACAAGATTTCAAAACAGGGAGTAGTCTATTTAAAAATTGAATTGATGGAGATTTTAACAGATATAGTAAACTTGTGACTCCCATTTTGAGGACTTGCCAGCCTCAATTTAACAAGAAGCACCAACTTAACTCAGCTAAAATCAACCCTCTTGCAAGTTGCTTGTGGACTCTGTATCACTGGATATATTATAAAAGGCCTCAGTGGGTTAAAGCTATTATTCAGTAGGAATGATAGGAACAGCCTATCATCGTATTACAGGCCAGTAAATCATTATGGTGTATTGGTTACAGTTCCAAGCAGAGCACTTAAAACATTGCTCTTGGTTCGTTCTGTGCTCCTGCTGCCCACTTGGACCTGATCTATTCTGGGATGAAATCCAATTTGGCTTTATCTGTGAACTGGAGACAATGTTCAGATGGGAATTATTTGCATTTGAGCCCAAGAACAGCCAGAGCTCTACAATATGTAAGTGGATAATGGCCTTGTTACTGAATCTGTCTCTCTTCATATTTCTTTTCATTTATCTTTTCTTTTTCGATTTGTTTTCAAAGCTACTTCTCATCCCCTGAAAAACTGACTCTGTTATGGTTCTAAAGCTCCTCAGTTCTCCTCCAATATCTTTTTTAAAGAGACTAATCATGGGTGAATCTAAACAGTGAACGTTGGCAAATAGTTCAATCCCAGCCAGCATGCAGAATCTGGGACAATACTAACACATAGCTGGAAAGAAATGAAAAAAAACTTTTGAGGGTTTTTTGCTGTCATAGGTGTCAGCCCACCATACATGAAATATGACATTTGGATAAGGTTGATTGGTTTTGCACTACATCTGTTTGTTTCAATCTCTGTGTAACTGTCAGCATGATGCCCAACTTCATGTCCATATAGGATGTAGTTTGGATCAATATCTATGTTGAGAGTGTAGCAACCTTTCAATGCTAGTTGTTGGTGTGTCCTGCAATGCTATTCTGTACATCCTAAGCACCCTGCAAATGGATTGGAAAGGTGCCATGAGGATCATGAGGGGTTGGAAGTTCATGGATGCCAATATCTGTAGTCAAAGAGTGTGTGATGCTCTTGCCAATGAACCATGCCCTGAGATGCTGTTATGTAGAAAGCAACATGGAGGCTCTATACAGCCAGTGGTGAATGAGACAAGATGTACAGTCAATAAATCATTAACAAGCTATAACCCTATTTAAAAGGCCACTCACCTTTTCCTAGTCAGCATTTCACCTTAATACTGAGAACACACTTAAAGAATCTGATGAGTAACTCTTGAGGTGAGATTGGCCTTGCCAATTTCTCACTCAATTCTGTTATAAATTCACCATAACTCACATCACTCAGGACTCTGCAAGATTGTGCTCTTCATCATTCAAAGATTTAATCCATATGATCGCATTAAACTCCATTAGATTACAATTTATGCTGGAGAATTTGTAACAGTAAGAATCTAGAATCTATCACAGATGCTGCAAGTATATAGTTCTATATTGATTCTAAAGAAGTTTGGAGTGGGATCGGAGTGGGCAGGGATTGGGAATATTGATTTAATTCCTGAATTTGCTTTGCTGTAGCTGTTACTCTTTGCTTTATTTTCCAAATTAGATTATCTCCCTCTAATCCACCTTAAATTGCATCTGTCACCTGTCCATTCATTCAGCCATGTCATGGTGAAGAGTTTTACAGAGTTCTTTATTGCAAACCTCCTGCTTTTGTATCATTAACAAATGTCAATGGTATGTTCCTTATTAACTCTCTTCAAAAACATAATTATATATCAAGAACAAAAGTAGAGCCAACACTGATGGCTGGAATACCCTACTTTGAACTCTTCTCCAGTCTGAGCATTTCTGGTGTTACATGTTCTTTCATATGAAGAGTAAGCAGTTGTTAAGATATCTTATCCAGTATCTTCTGAAAACCCCGATATTAGTCACAGAGTCAAAGAGATGTACAGCATGGAAACAGACCCTTCGTTCCAACCTGTCCAGGCTGACCAGATATCCCAACTCAATCTAGTCCCACCTGCCAGCACACGACCCCAGGGAAAAGACTTTGTCTATTTATCCTATCCATGCCCCTCATAATTTTGTAAACCTCTATAAGGTCACCCCTCAGCCTCCGACGCTCCAGGGAAAACAGCCCCAGCCTGTTCAGCGTCTCCCTATAGGTCAAATCCACCAACCCTGGCAACACCCTTGTAAATCTTTTCTGAACTCTTTCAAGTTTCACAACATCGTTCCAATAGGAAGGAGACCAGAATTGTACGCAATATTCCAACAGTGGCCTAACCAATGTCCTGTACAGC
>NC_057720.1:50034372-50045328 GCF_004010195.1 Chiloscyllium plagiosum
AAACCTTTAATACTATGGCAGTCCCAGTCGATGTTTAGAAAGTTAAAATCCCCTGCCATAACTACCCTATTATTCTTACAGATAGCTGAGATCTCCTTACAAGTTTGTTTCTCAATTTCCCTCTGACTATTGGGGGGTCTATAATACAATCCCAATAAGGTGATCATCCCTTTCTTATTTCTCAGTTCCACCCAAATAACTTCCCTGGATGTATTTCCGGGAATATCCTCCCTCAGCACAGCTGTAATGCTATCCCTTATCAAAAATGCTACACCCCCTCCTCTCTTGCCTCCCTTTCTATCCTTCCTGTAACATTTGTATCCTGGAACATTAAGCTGCCAATCCTGTCCATCCCTGAGCCATGTTTCCATAATTGCTATGAGATCCCAGTCCCATGTTCCTAACCATGCCCTGAGTTCATCTGCCTTCCCTGTTTGGCCCCTTGCATTGATATTCTAAGTTTACTGAACTATTTTATCTTTCTCACCCACCATTTCAAAAAAATTGTTTGTCAAGTAAGACTTACCTTTAAAAAAATCTATACTAATTGTCCTCAATTATTTATTACATTTTCAAATGCTTACTAATTTTGAAATCCATAATTTGAGAGAGAGTGTCCATAATTGATGTTGGGCTAATTGGTTGATACAACCTCCTTTAACTTTTCTCCTTCTTGTTGAATGATATATATATTGACTACTCTCCAAACCTATGCATGGTCTGAAAATTTGTGACTTTTACCTTCTCTTCTCTGACTGCTTTCAACAGTCTAGGCTGCATGTTGTATCAGGCTTATGTACCTTCAGGCACTAATTCTTTTCCGAACCAATTCCTTTTCTTGCTCTTTCATGCGTTGCTGACAAGACCAATACTTGTTCCCCATTCCTAAACCGTTGAGAAGGTGGTAATGAAGTAATTGTGATTAGTGCAAAATTGAATCAAGTACAACCATAAATTTGATATATATTTTTGTCAAATACATCCAAATTCATGTTTTCATTATCATATGTAAAGACTTGTACAACTAATATATATATTCTGATCAATTTGTTGCATGACATTATTACATGCCTCTGGTGTAGGTGGGACTTCAGCACAGGCCTCATGGCTCAGATGAAGGGGCACTTCTCAAGGCTTCCCTATATTGCTGCACCTCCAACTCTTGCCTCATTCTATACAACTGATTTTTTAAAATCCCAGTTAAATAAATATACATAGTTCAGGCACAAGGCAATGATTCATATAAAGCTTATAGGACCTAAATCTGAACCAATAAGCTATTCCAAAATTTTATGATTAATGCTTTCCAATTTTAGCTTTCAATCTGCTTCACAGACAATTTAACTGAAATTGCAAAATAAAAATACAATGTTGCAAAATAATTCTACTATACCACTTAATTGGCAAAATTATCTTTCCGTTCCAAAAATAATTCTATTTTTTTTCTAACTTTCTCTCCTCCTTGTTTGGAGACGCTGACTCAATATGGGATATGATTTCACAAGCACATCAGGTCAGTTACATTGCTCCAAACAGTCTGTAATGCTGGACATTTTAATTTCTTTATTTTTATAACATTTTTCCATAGAATTTATACTCAAAAATCTGCAACTAGGTATCTATACGCCAGAAGTGGTAACTTGTAGGCTTTTCACTGTACTCATATGAGTACATGTGACAACAAACCTAACTCAATTCAATTCGAACAGTCTTCCCTTACATCTGAATCTTGTCACTGAGCGTCGACAGGATGTTTAACTATGAATGGGATCACTGTTGTGTGTAATCCATTTCTCAAATAATATCCACACAAGTGTAGTCCTTCCAGACATGAGCATGGACTTTCCCTTCTTAGCTCTGGAGTGCTGGAGTCAAGGAATGATTCCAGGACCTCCAGGTGTATAAAACTTAATGTTCCATCGGCTACTTCCACTTAGCATCAGAGATGCTACATTTGTGTTATTAATGGACTAACTGAGATAAAGTTAAAATTTGGCTTGATTATTTTATATTAAATGTTTGTGATAGGGTTTCATTTGTATTTCATTGATTTAAAAATCCGGTTATCAAACTCCAAAAGGAATTATTTTAATGGTATGAAATGTGTCAACACAATAAGATGCTGTGGAAATATCAGTATTATGTTTTGGTAAGAAAAATGAGGAGGTCGCGTATTGTTTAGAAAGTAAGAATCCAAGTAGTGTAGAGGTGTAAAAAGGATCTGAAAGTACAAAGACACAAATCACTAAAAGTGGCGACACAGATCAATAAAGTCAAAGCAAAAGTAAACTAAGCACAGGTTTACTTCTAGCGGGATGTGTTAAATTCGTGAATAAGATCACACTTGGATCATTGGTTCTGGTTGTTATATTATGATAGGGATAGAAGGGCACTGAAACAGTTCCATAATGATTTATGAGGATGGTATCAGAACTAAGAGATTATACTTCCCTCAAAACGATGAACAGATGGGTGATATTTCACTTGATAAGAGAAGCCTGAAACATGATCTAATAGAGGTATTTAAAGTGATGAAAAGATAAACACAGATGCTGCCACTTGAGGGGATAAGCAAAACAAGAGGCCATTAATACAAAATAGCTATCAGGAAATCAAATAGGGAAGTCAGAGAATCTTCTTGATTCAGAGAGTAGTGAGAATGTGAAATTCACCATGACAGGAAGTAGTTGGGTCGAATTGTATAGAAAGTTTTAAGGAAACCATGACAAGGATGAGGCAGAAATGAATCAAGGATTATTCTCAAAGAATTGGACAAAGAAAGATGAGATGAGGCTTAAGTGGAGCATAAATGCCAGGATGGATTGATGGACTAAATGGCCTGTCTTTGTGCTGGTAGTTCTATGTAATCTACATAAAGCATTATCAATATTTAATATGCAATTACTTACAGAAATTAATATCCTGTTTTTGAATCAAACCTACTTATAAATACCAAAATATGAAAATTTTAATCTGGATACCAGAAGTGACTTCAGAAACACCTAGGCAGAGTGGCTGTGTTTCAATAAATATTATCAATACCCTTCAACCCTTCTAAAACAGAATAAGCATGTCTGCTAAGATTGAGTGTGATCGTTACATGTTCCAGAGTCACACATAAAAAATTACTTTGGACTCTGGGAAATAGATGGTGACTAGAGACACAAAGAACAAGATCCCACCAGGAGACAGTCTCTTCAGAGCAGGAAAAGACAAAGCTAATGAACAAACCCAAATCTATAAACAAGGGCCTCCTTTTAATTTGTAAATAAAACCAACAACATTTGAGTCTATTTTAATAATTGCTGTTATCTTTCAGTGTCTATTTACAGTAAGCAGAATAACTAAATTATTTGTTTCTCTCATTTATTTGGAAATAAGCTATTTATTGTAACAGTGCTGTATATAATTTTCTTGAGGAATCAGGCATCACCTTGCTTGCTTTCGATAAGCACCAAAGCAATGTTAGTCAACACATGGCTGAACAGAAAATTATTTATTGAAGAGTTTACTTGCAATGGCTACAGTATCAGAATTTCACTGTAATATTTTCTTTTGTTGAAGGAATGGCAAATGGCTTCTGTGCAATCAATTCAGCCTTATCAAGGTGGCCAGATGCCAAATTCAAATAATAAGCCATAACAGCTACACTGTTAGTATTCACGCAATGTTTGAGGCTCTTCTCTGTGTAAACATGTAATCAGGGTCACTTGGAACAGAAGAAAATAAAATGAAAACAAACCTTGATGTATCTGTGGAGCCAGTTGACACCTGGCACTAGTTTTATCTGTTGGTATTTCTCACAATTCTTTATTACAGCTCTTTTTTGCTTGATTCCCATTATTGCACTGAACTTTTCCGTGCACTGAAGTTTCCTTCATTATTGTTTTGAAAACCTTAGTAGCATTGCCAATTGAGTAATTTAGCAGTATAGGGATTAGCTGAAGAACACCAGACCTGTTACACAAATCAATCCCCTCATCAAGGCACTGGATCTTACTGTGAGGCAGTTTTCAGGTCCCTCATAGAAATGATTCCTCTTGTATAAAGCCTTCACAATAATTGCCACCAGCATTTTAGCAATGGTGCCATATCCTCCAGGATTGCCCTTGATTGCCAAGATGTTCCTGCAGACAAATAAGAAGAAAAATGTTAAGTCTGAATTTTCCCAGACCCTGAACAACATGGGCAATAGAGAGACAGCTCAGAAAACATGGGTGCAAATGAAAACATTAGATTCTTAATGCTGAGACAAAAAATCCAGCTTTGAACATGAGACTTCATGCTGGATGAGAATCTCACTAGTAAACAGCATGCGTCTATTTGCATGCTTTAACATCTAACTATTGCTTAATATCACCTCCGTTATATGCAGCTTGCTATTTGTCCAAGCATTGGAGAGAAACTAGATACCACCAATTCCTGATGTAGAGGTCAAAGAGGGTACCTAGTGGCTGCAACTTGCTGGAGTCTTCTCTGGGTATCACCCTGGCCAGCATTCCTCAATGGTTTAGGATACAGTCCATGGGCATTGACACCAGTTAAGCATCAGCCTCACTACAAAATCATGGCACAACATACTTCTTGTATAGTTCATCACTTTAAAACTACATTTTGGAACTCCCCAACACCCTACATTGCTGTTGCCCTCAGAGACAGGCATTCCTTTATGAACATGGATGGTGTGCATAAAGGGCTAGTTAGCTTGCTTTTTTACCATTCCCTCATTTTGCATCGATCTGGATGCTCACAGCAAAACTCTACCTTGACTTTTTGTGCATCAGCATATCATTGAGAACTCACAGGTGCACAATACATCTGTCTTATAGTGCATAACAAAGCCAGGTGGCTTGTTATGTCTGCTAACAATGATCAGCCAAGATAGTTGACATATTGGTATTTGGCACGTGTGTCCTCAATGTTGTACCTCCACTCTGTGCCAGAAGCGTGTTTGGGAAACACACTATGCTTCAACCAAATAGCAATGTCTCAAAGTTGAAGAGGAGAAGTCTTCAGTCAAGTCAAGTGGGACTATGGTCAGTGAGGGGGTATCAGCACAGGCGGTCAAGGGCACCATCTGAGATCAGTCCAGGGACATGATCTGTTTACTACTTGGAGCAGTCAGGGTGGGGGTTCAGTGTCATTTCAGTCATGACATTGAACCCCCACAGTGGGCCATGGTCCGTCTTGCAGGTACTGTGCAAACAATCAATGAATTAGTTTGGAGTGAGTTGGGACTCTGGTCAGTCATCAGTTGGGGCTGTCATTCCAAGTCGTTCGGGGTGATTGACTATGATCAGTTCTGGAGTTCTGTCACTGAAAGACAGGGACTGCTGTTGAGGTGAGGAAATTGGCAAGTCACTTGTGGGGAATGGAAGTAACATGCTAGGAAGCAGGGAGGACAATAATTGTGAAGGGGACAACTCAGCATACAAGGGAGAGAGATGATAACAGTATGGAATGGTAGGGAGTTGTGAAAAAGTGGAGCGGGTTTGTCAATAATGCCTTGAACTCAATGGGGGGGGGGGGGGGGTGTAAAGTGCATTATGAGGTTTGATATAACCTGTAGGCCTGAGATCCGTGGGTAACATGGTGAGATGAAGCCTTAAATAAAAGCATTGCATGGAATCGTAGGAAACTCAAACCTGATGAAACTGACAGAGTGCAAGGCATAAAGGAACATGAAGACTTGGAGGAGTGGGGAGTCATCCAGATTAACAGGCTGCATATAACACCTTCACCTCCAACCTCATTCAAATCGCAATGGAAAAGAAAACTTCTACAACCACACCTAATCAGAGTAAGTACTTTTTTCTATCTGAGAATGTAGGTTCGACTTATGAGCAATACGAAGCCCTTTGCAACTGAAGAACTTTGAACTCCCCAGCTTGGCTCATTGGAGCCATTGCCAATACATCCAGGCAGAGAAGCTGCTGTTGTCGTTGTGGCTGCTGCACTAAGAGCATCCACTGAAATTGATGAGATGCACATTGTCTAGAAGACCAGGGCCAACAGCAACCTCTTAATCCTCCTCCTACTCCCTTACCACCTGGCCTGGAGGAAGAACACCTCATCTTCCATTTTGGGACCCTCGAACCCCATGGCATCAATGTGGATTTCACCAGTTTCCTCATTTCCCCTCCCCCTACCTTATCCCAGTTCCAACCTTCAGCTCAGTACCACCATTATGACCTGTCCTACCTATCCATCATCTTTCCCACCTATCCGCTTGACCATCCATCCACCTATTGCACTCTCAGCTACATTCCCCCCAACCCCACACCCCTCCCACTGCCTAACCTGCTCTGCTTTTCCAACACCACATCTCGACTCTAATAATCTTCAGTATGTGTAGTCCTCACTTTCGCCTAGTTGATTGCAACCTCTTAGTGCAGTTTCCAGCAAAATGTCCACTCATGACAGCATGGTGGTTCAGTGGTTAGCACTGCTGCCTCACAGCGCCAGGGTCCCAGGCTCAATTCCAGCCTTGGGCAACCGTCTGTGTGGAGTTTGCACATTCTCCCCGTGTCTGTGTGGGTTTCCTCCGGGTGCTCCGGTTTCCTCCCATAGTCCAAAGATGTGCAGGTCAGGTGAATTGGCCATGGTAAATTGCCCATAGTGTTAGGTGCATTAGTCAGGGGGAAATGGGTCTGGGAGGGTTACTCTTCGGAGGGTCGGTGTGCACTGGTTGGGCCGAAGGGCCTGTTTCCACACTGTAGGGAATTGAATCGAATCATGATGTAAGTGCAAGAGACCCACGGTCATATTTCTTCAATTGATTGTTGCTGGATTGAGGCGGAGGACCCTCGTGCCTCTTTTACCCTGTCATTTGTAATAAGCAATATTAGTTAAAGGAACGGTGTGCAGGTCTGTGAGCACATGCAAGATTTACTAAGTGTGCTAGACCTGGTTTTCCATGGCAGCCACATTCAAACAACCAGACTTACACATGCCAGAGCCAGCGCAATACAGATGGTGCTGGTGTACTCTTCCACCACTTGCTGCAATTTGCTGAGTGTCTCTGAATTTTTATTTCTGCTGCTCTGCGTAATTGTGCATTTTGATGAAGTTATTAAAAGTTGACAACATGCACTCCTTCCCTGACTGGGTTTGAGCCTGGCCCCAGCATACTCTGACTGCCAGAGATCTGGGGTATTTCTTGCTTGACCAGTAGCAGAGATACAGCAGTGATGTGCTCACCAGATGATACTAATGATTCTCACCTTGTTAAAGTACCCAACAAAGTATTGTCTCCCACTTGGGCCTCAAAAGGGGAGAGGAGATGAATGTTGGGCATTGCACAACCTCTCTTGGCCCTCTTTGCCTCACTGTAGGCCATGTTCTCCTGGGATGAGACCAAGGCAGGGATTGAGTGAGATGAAAGTGAAACCAGTGGCAAATAAATTCAAATCCCATTTATAGTGAGCACTCCTGTTGCTGATAGAATCCTTACAGGGTGGAAGCAGGCCATTTGGCCCATTGAGTCTACACTGATGCTCTGAAAAGCATCCCACCCCTGTCTCTGTAACCCTGTACTTCCCATAGTTAATCTAGGTAGCCTGCACATTACAGATAATTTAACATGGCCAATCCAGCTAACCTGCACACTTTGGACTGTGGGAGAAAACTCACACAGGGAGAACATTCAAACCTTTCACAAATAGTTGCCCAAGGCTGGAGTTGAACCCAGGTCATTAGCACTGTGAGGCAGCAGTGCTAACCACTGAGCCACCATACAGATGAATGCAATGGGAGCATGATGCATACTTACTAAGCAATGAGCAACGTAAAACTGCATAAGAAAACTCACTGGAGTACACGAAGGAACCTGCCGTGAAAGTCCCTGAAATTAACACTTGCCTAAATTGTGGGGAAAGTCAGCTCATAGAGCCTGAAAGGCAGTATACATTTTTAAGTTTCTTTAAGAATTTACTTATTAGTTATTAAAATAATCAGGCTTGAGAAAGATAACTGTTTGACTTTCCATCAAAAATGACATAATACAGTCCACTCACATGCTCGGATAGAAACTTTTCAGCAACCAATAGCAGCAACATTGGGCCACTGGAGGCAGAGGTCTTCTGAAAGAACCTCCAAGATTATGCCTAGCAGAGATGGCAACCCTTATTATAGCTCAGTTTGATCCTGCCCTTAACTGTTTAGAGCAGGTAATAGGAATGGTTGCCCACAGCTGTCGGAAGCTCTTTTCTCCTTGGTTGGAGTGGCAAATTCAAAACCAACAAGGCAAAGGCATAATTTAAAAATCATTTAAACAAGGCACGATGTATAAATGAACATGTTAAATGCTTAAACAAGCTATAATTTATTTATGCCACACTATATGGAATGTTGGATTGCTTTTACATTAGCATAAATACACTGGTTGGGAAATGTTTTTAAATTAAAGATCTTTGTGTCTACCTGGAGATCAGTTTCGATCATTACACATCAATTGTCATTTGAATGTAAATAGTTCTATGGGATTGTGCCAGAATCCTTACCGGACCTGCTCTGTGTAGCATAGCACTCTGATGTGTGACAGCTGCTTGAGATATCATCAAGTTGGCAATTTGACTTCTATGTATCGTCGTCAGGCTGGGGGGCAAGACTGATTTTATAAACTTTTCAGTTTGGGGCTTCTCATGCACCTTTCTTTGGTGGATTAGACTTTCAAATTCTAACGGGTCACTTAAACTTGCTTTTATGAAAAGGCTACTTGTAAAATCAACAAAGTCAGTCTCTGAGCACAACTGAAAACCCCACTGCAAAGGATACTCAAGGATCTTGGGTGAGGAGGGGTTACACTCAGTTGATATGTCCCAGTTTGCAATAGCCTGTTGACATTCACTGTTTCAGCTCCAACATGAAGAATAGTCTTTTTATTGAGCTGTAACAGGGCAGTTAGTAACCAAGAATCAAGGGGGGAGGGAAGGGGCGTGGGGGGGTGGAAGGGAGGTGCAGTTAAAATCCACAGGGATACCTTACAACAGACAACAATGCAGCAGACTGGCACCCGATCTGATTTTGCCTTCATGAAAATTGAATAAAGAAGTTTAATAAAAACATGTTTTACATTGTAATTGTTTACTAACCTATTCTGAAAATATAAGAAATAAAAAGTTTATCTCACAGCATTAGTTAATTATGTGGCAGGTAGCTTACCTCTTGTCTCCGTAATACTGTCCACCGTCTACAACACAAAAGTCAGGAGTAGTCTGTATAGGTACAGCTCCAACAATACTTGAGAAGTTTGATCCCATCCAGGACAAAGCAGCCGCTTAACTGCACCCGATCTACCATTTTCAACTTTCACACCCTCCACCACCAACACACGGTGGCAGCAATATGTACCATCTCTAAGCTGCACTCCAGTAACTACCTAACCTCTTTCCATGCGACCTCCAAACCCCCACACCTCTCCAACCTAGAAAGACAAGGGTAGAATATGTTTGGTAACCCACTGCCTGCAAGTTCCTATCTGAATCACACACAAACCTGATTTGGAACTTTGTCACATTCTTTCACTGTCACCAGGTCAAAATGCTCAAGTTCCCTTCCCAACAGCATTCTAAGTGTCCCTTTACGTCAAAGACTGCAGTGGTTCACTTAGGTAGCTCACAGCACCTTTGCCAGGGCAATTCGCGATGAGCGATATCCACATCCCACAAACCAAGAACAAAAAAAATCACAGAACAGGGAGTCAGGAGTACTTCCTATTCCATAGTTTTTTTGGCTTTTGGAAGTGATATTGCATTTACTTTTGAACTTCAGTTTTGCATTTCTAATGATTAAAAAGTTTTATTGCAGCGGCAGGTGGGACTAGATTGGGTTGGGATATCTGGTTGGCAGGGACGGGTTGGACCGAAGGGTCTGTTTCCATGCTGTACATCTCTATGACCCTATGACCTTAGATATTCATTTCTCTATTCTATTTCTATGAATCCATTAAATTATTCAAATTGAGTTTACATAATGATCTTAAAACTGCTGTTTTTTCTACCACACTTCCCGAAAAGTTACGGCAACAGATTACAAACAGCTCCCAGGAAATTCCCAGCCATCATTTTCAAACATATTCCCAAAATCCCATGAGGTGGTTGGGCTGGTTCCACAATCAGTGTAGGGGGTAATCACAGTAAGTGCATTAAGGAAACCACTGACATGTGCATTCCATGCAAGCAGCCATATCTCCAGCCATCTAAGCCCCAAACCCTGGAGCTCCTCCCTTAAACCTTCCACCTTATTCTGTTCCTTTAAGATATGGCTTAAAACATACATCATTCATCAAGCTTTGCCCACGTATGCTAATTAATTCTCCATTGTACCTGTGTTAAGTTTGTTTTCTTGTCTGATCACCCCCTTGTGGAACACCTTGGGACATTTTTCTATTTTAAAGCTGCTATATTAATTCAAGTTGTTATTGTAGTATTCTAAAAAGTATAAATATTGTATGACCTTTGTCACATATTCGTTGGGACACATTTTGTTTGTCATAAAAGTAAAACTTGATATTTTTATATTTGTTCCAAGTATCATTTGTCCCTGAATATTATGTTACAAAAGACAAGTTTAAAAATTTCCCCATTTTGGTCTATTTTGTTGCTGGTTGCTTTTTGTTGTATTTTTGTCCTTTTGGATTCATATAATACTCACAGTCAAATTACAACTCAAGGTCATAGCTTTTCTTTATTCAACCATCATGCTTTTTCATAAGGTAGACAATAATGGTCAACCACTAGGAAGAGCCATAAACTTGCTTTGGAATCCTTCTTTCAGATCTGTTAGTGTAGTCTGCTATGACATCATGGTCTAGATTACAGTGGTGCTGGAAAAGCACAGCAGGTCAGGCAGCATCCGAGGAGCAGGAAAATCAACGTTTCGGGCAAAAGCCCTTCATCAGGAATAGAGGCAGAGTGTCTGCAGAGTGGAGAGATAAATGAGAGGGGGGTGGGGGTG
>NC_057720.1:50047418-50075290 GCF_004010195.1 Chiloscyllium plagiosum
TCCTTGGATGCTGCCTGACCTGCTGCGCTTTTCCAGCAACACATTTTCAGCTCTGATCTCCAGCATCTGCAGTCCTCACTTTCTCCATTTGGCCCATCAAGTCTACTTCATCATTCAATATGGTCATGGTTGATCCTCTATCTTAAAGTCAACTCCACTTTGTCCCCAAACCCCATGTTGCATTAGTATCTAGGAATCATTGTTTCTTTCTTAAACATGTCCAATGACTTGGCCTCTGCAGCCTTGTGATAGACAACTCCCCCATTCACTACTCTCTGTGTATTTCTCTCTATCTCAGTCCTAAATGGCCTAGCCTGCATCCTGAGACTGTGACCCCATATTCTAGACCACCTTCAACCAGGAAAAACACATTAGTGCATCCTGTCTTTGCGATCCTTTCAAAAATTTATATATTTAAATGCAATTCTGTCCCATCCTTCTAAACACCTGTGAATGCAAACATATTCAACACAATCTCTCCTCATATGACAATCCTACCATCCTAGGAATCAGTCTGGTGAACCTTCAGTGCACTCTCTCTGGCAAATATATTCTTTCTTTTCAACTGAACACAACCAGGTACAGTCTTGTTCATGTATTCAAATCCTCATGCAATGAATGTTAATATGCCACTTGCTTTCCTAACTGCTTGTTGCATCTGCATGATTACTTTCAGTGAAAATGTACACATACACCCAAATCCCTGTGTACATCAACATTTTCCAAACTATGATAATTTAAAAACCACTCAGCCAATCTGTTTTCTTAGCCAAGTGGATAATCTCACACTTACCCACATTATATTGCATTTGCCACATTTTGGCCCACATACTCAGTTTGTCTAAATTGTTTCAAATTCTCTTTATATGCTCCTCACCACTCACAATCCCCACTAGTTTTGTACAAATGAGCTAATTTGAAAATATTCTATTTAGCTTCCACAGGCCAATCATTGCTATAAATTTTCAATAGCTGAGGCCTAAACACTGATCCTTGCGAAACCCCACTAATCACCACTTTACACTCTGAGAAAAACTAATTTACACCTTTTCTCTGTTTCCTGTCTGCTAACATATTCTCAATTCATGCCAGTAAATTACTGATAATCCCATGTGTTTTAACTTTGCACAAAGCCCTTGTAAGATTTTATTAAGTACAAATTAGCCGTCTCTCCCTTATCTATTCTCACTAATTACAACCTCATAAAATTCTATTAGTTTTGTCAATCATGATTTCCCTTTCAAATATCCATGCTGACTCTACCTAATCCTTTAATATTTTCCACGTGTTCTGTTATGACAACCTTTATAATAGACTGTAGCATTTTCCCACCACTGATGTTAAGCTAATCAATCTGTAATTCCCTGTTTTCTCCATCCCTCCTTTTTTAAATAGCTAAAGTATATTTGGCACACTCCAATCTGCTGAGACTGTTTCAGAGTCTACAGAACTTTATTAAATGACAATCAATACATCCACTATTTCCATAACCAATTCCTTTCATAATTTTGGACTTGGAGATCAATGCTGTAATTGGTATGCCGACGTGCTGTATGAACTTTTGAGCAACTGCACAGCCATGCAATTTACAGGAAACATTACTCACTAGTGCACTGCCTTCATTCTTCATGAACAATACCACCTCATTTTCTTTCTTGGTACTCTTTGCTACCTTCCCCCACCCTCCTCCCTGACCTATCACCTCCATCTCCACCCCTATTCACCTATTGTACTTTATGCTACTTTCTCCCCATCCCCAGCCCCCTCTCATTTATCTCTCCACTCCGCAGGCACCCTGCCTCTATTCTTGATAAAGGGCTTTTGCCTGAAACGTCAATTTTCCTGCTCCTCAGATGCTGCCTGACCTGCTGTGCTTTTCCAGCACCACTCTAATCTAGACTCTGGTTTCCAGCATCTGCAGTCCTTGATTTTACCTGCTATGACATCATGGCCCAGACTTATGACATAAAATTTGACAGAAACTTAAACTTAAATATCAGCTGAGATAGTAAAGGTTGGCAGACTTTACTGTAGCTTTTGGTCTGTGGTAGAATGCAGCAAAAAATCTATCCTTCCACATAGTTTTGTATCCGTTGCAAATACATATTCAACACTTTGCTAAAGTATGCAAAATTATGTATGGAAAATAATTGCTGGAACTCCCATTAGCTCTGGCACAAATTTTCACTCCTGAGTTGGTCATGCAGAATTGGGAATTTTCGCATTTACTGGCCCCTACTGCTGGAGTTTCATTCTGGGAGTACTGATGTTAACTGGAGTGAATCTTCCCATCTCTAGATTTGATGCAGAAGCAGCCACACAGACTCCAAAGTAATAGGGCATGCTGGTTAAAAATCGACCTCAGTGGAATAGGATTTGTCTCAGTTGTAATATTAACAGGACAGCAAAAAAAACTCTTGTCTCTCACATTCCATCAATCCTGGACTCCCGAGGAAATGTCGATCCTCCTGCTCCTTGGATGCTGCCTGACCAGCTGTGCGTTTCCAGCACCACACTTTTTGACTCTGACCTCCCATCCATGCCAGTTCACGCCACCCATCTACCTTCCATGGGCCTTTCCTTTGTTCCATGCTAACCCATGGACCCCCACGGCCCTATATAGTCCCTTTGTCAACTAAATGTAAGCTCATGAGAAACCTTGCCCCCTACCAACTATAATTCCCTTATACTCTTATAAATCACTAATATGGACCATGGGGGGACTTCAGGAGTCAATATGATATGCAATAAAGTTCTAAATATCCATTATGAACTTTGTCATGTTAAAATTAAACACAGGTCAATCCCTTCAAGTACTTAAAACTCCAAAAAATCATATTTGGATTCAAAACCCATAACAAAGACAGCTAATCTCTTTTCCCAACCACTTTAAAGGCTCAATCACTTGACTGATGCAATGATAGACTGTTAAAATAGTCACTCAAAATATATGACTAATGAAATCACACAGTTTTATGTCAAGAAACATATTGAAATTACAAACACCACTATATTTTCAAATGTAGGCTGGTTTGTTTTTTCTAAAATTTAAAGGCCAAATTATTTAAATTACTTGACAACTAGCAGTTCTATCGGTCTTATCCATGTCTCTTTGTGCATATTTATTCTGCTGTTAACAATCCTAAAGTAATACCTGACCTTTCTATAAAAAAAATTATCCGAGCTCTCCAAGACGGTGATTAACCGTTCCAAATAACTTTGGCCAGCTTAGACCTATTTATCACTTTCATAAAGCTCACAGGTTGTACTTCGAAAACATGGTTTATCAAAGTTGCATTTGTTTGAAGAGAACTGCACTTTCCAAAGTGCTGCAAACATTGTAGACTGCATCTGTGTAAAATATATCCCATCCTCACCAACATCCTGGGAAAGATTGAGTGTGAATATAGGTGTGAAACTTTCAGATTCCAGTCTCCATTGAGGCATGGAGCACTTCCAGCATTGTGAAAATTTGAACCTCAGTCATACAAATGCTGCTCAGAGTGGCACTGAGTCCTCTCGGCCATCATAGTATGAATTTAACACTGGTTTTGCAGATCCCTGCAGCAATATTGATTTATGTGCTACAGCTGAATTCAATGGTCAAAAGCAAAGAAAGAAAGATTTCAGCCATGTTTTGTTTTCCATTGACTTTTGTTTGAAAGTGCAAATATTGAACTGTTGAGTGAGGGCAAGGAAACTCACTATGTGCGCTCATGCATGGTCGTTGGGGTATTTTAATGGAGAATTACTGGAGGCTATGGAATTATTTCCTCAGAAGAAGAATAGTAGAAATGGGGCAAAGAGGATACATTAAGGAACGATTAGAAATGTAAGATTAGAAGATACCAAAATACACGTCAGAAGGGATATATACTTGCTGGTGATTGATTAGGTGCAGATTGCTGTGTTGGACATGAATTGAAACTCAATAAATACTGAATAGATTAGTGTAGCTGAAACTTAAGCATTTCCACGTGAGTAACTCAATCCAGATCACACTGATCTTTGCAATATGCTGTCCCTGTAACACAAGGGTGCTTAATTTCAACTACATTTTTTTAAGTTTCTTCCTTCTCTTTCCAATTTTCTGCACACATTGTCTCAACCTTATATTCTACCAACCCACCCTGCACAACTCATCAAATCACCGTACTACGATGTGAATTGTGACAATAGGACTTGGGTTTTCCTCTTCTTGTCCCAGAAGGGCTGCAACAAGACTTCCATTTTTCACAACCCTGTTATGATATCTGTTTGTTTTTCAGCGACAGAGATCATTATGTGTGTCAGCCAAAATCCTGACAGAACTCCTGCCAATTAGAAAGAGACCTGCACCAGCCAACACTAGAAACCACAGCAGAGCTAGAGTAGGATGCAGAATCCCAGGTAATGGTAGCAGAGGTCTTCACAGATTGAGAAGGACCAAGTTATCAAAGGCACAGTCCCTTGGCCTGATTGGAATGAAAGGACCCCATAATGCAGGTCCACTTCCCCAAAGGGCATTAGGGAATCCTTCTCCCTTTCTCTCAGGGGTTATAACCAATGCTGTTGGACCCTGCATGGGCAATAGTGGCACAGCATATAGCACAAAAATGTGGCAGCTTGGGTAAGTTATGTGGAGCCAATGTGTACCCATGCTCCCCCCACCCTCCACCCCCTTTGCAGGAGTAGGGATGAAGAAATTCAATGTTGTGATAGAGAAGAAGAAAGAGAAGGAAGGCACTTGTATTTAATTAATTCCTTCAGAGCCTCAGGATGCCAAAGCATTTTAAATGCAATTAAGAGCTTTTATAATATCGGAAATGTAGGATGAAATCTGTGCACAACAAAACAGCAATGAAATGAATGACTACATTTTCTAATTTTAGATGTTGATTTTTCTCAGTTGGGAAAGAGATTTTTGACAGTGCAGCATTCCTTGAAGTTCTGTATTGGATTGCCAAACATAAATTATGTACATAAATCTCTGGAATGAGTTTTGAAACACATAACCTTTTGAGCTTGAGGTGAGTGCCTAGTGTAATATCCTGGTGAGTAGGACTCCCCTTAGTATTTCAGCTGATACCTATTTGCAGCTGGAGAAAATTAAAATCCAGATGTCACAAGCAATTCAACTATTTAGGGATAGGGACATAAGATCCATGTGATAAAGTACTCCTCAATGTTTATGTATTCAGAGTCGGGAATTTGCTGTTCATATAACAAGTAATTAAGATTAGAAAAGAGACAGATAATGACTGTTAATTCCCTGTGTCAACCAGTGGAATATTGCATCTTGTAGGGTCGAGAGTATGTTGCTGGGAAAGCACAGCAGTTCAGGCAGCATCCGAGGAGCAGGAGAATCGTTGTTTTGGGCATAAGCCGTTCATCAGGAATGAGGCTTGTGGGCCGGGCTAAGAGATAAATGGTAGGGGGGTGGGGTTGGGGGAAAGGTAGCTGAGAAAGCAATAGGTGGATGAAGGTGAGGGAGAAGCTGATAGGTCGGGGTGGGGGGGGAGCAGGGCGTGATGGAGAGGTCCAGAGTGAGGTGACGTGTTGGTGGCTTGGGACTGGGATAATGAGGGGTGGAGGGGGAGTGTGAATGAGGAAGTTGTTGAAATCCGCATTCATCCTGTGTGTGCCTGGGCCTCCTCCACTGCCAAACCGTTACCACCTGACACCTGGAGGAAGAGCACCTCATAATCTGCCTTGGGACCCTGCAACCACACGGGATAAATGTGGATTTCAACAGCTTCCTCATTTCCCCTCCCCTCACATTATCCCAGTTGCAAGCCTCCAACCTGGCACTACCGTCTGCACCTGTCCATCACCCCCCGTGACCTATCACCTTCTCCCTCACCTTCATCCACCTATCGCTTTCTCAGCTACCTTCCCCCAACCCCACCCCCCTCCCATTTCTCTCTCAGCCCTGGCCCACAAGCCTCATTCCTGATGAAGGGCTTATGCTCGAAACATCAATTCTCCTGCTTCTCGGATGCTGCCTGACCTGCTGTGCTTTCCCAGCAACACTCTCTCAACTCTGATCTCCAGCATCTGCAGTCTTCACTTTCTCCTCCTTGCATCTTGTAGGATGCCAAAGAAGCTTCAAAGAGAAAGGCTTCAAAAGGCAGAGATTCAAGGCAATCCATTTATCTTTCGTCAGCAGGAAAACCTCTCCTGTGGAGATGAGTTGAAGACATTCTTATGCTCTATTTTTCCAGAATGTGATAAAAAAAAAGTTGTCAGAAACCAACTGGGATCCCTGGTCTCTGTGTGTTTGCAGGCTGATTGGCTAGAGCAGAGTAGTATTCTGTGAAAGTTGTAGTTGAGGACAGCCAGTAAATACCACCATACTGAGGGCAAAAATAAATGAGACCTGATTGCTCTGAATTCTGAAAGGTGGTTTTCAACAAAAAGGATACAGACAAAAGAATTTCATTGAACTACAAAGCAAGGATCCAAAAATCAAACTCAATTACCAACGTCAGCTCTACAGGTATCATCCAATTAACAACCACAATATTCCACTGTCTACTGTTCAGACTGATCATATATTTTTAACTTTTATCTTTATTGGACTCATTTCTCATTTTTGATCTGTGTGGGTATGTGTTGCAATATTATTTCATTTCAGGTTTTGTTACTAATGAACACATTTCTTTTATCTTAGGAAAATCTGGTTAAATTGGCTCAATTTAAAAAATAAATTCATTAGGTCTTGGAGAAAGATATCCAGAGGGAGAAAATCCTTTTTAATTAATCTTGTTGGGACCAACCAAAGGGAATGTGAATGAAGAGTTTATCCCTCCTCACCTGGGAGCATAACATTTGGGATATCCTGTTGGGAAATGTAACAAGTTAGAGAACCTCACTTGGGGATTGGTCATAACATATGATAATGGGAAGAGGGAGGAGATGTAGTTAGGAATAAGATATTCAAAATTTTCAGATGGCTGCCTTAAGGGTTGAAGTTTCCATGTTTGCTGAATCAATGTTGTGTTTAGTGAATGAATACCCATTCCCATTGATATTAGAGGTTTCCCTCTCTATGCCTGTTTGACAGTTGTTCTAGGACATTCCCTCCTGGCTCTCATTTCTTTCAATAGGAATTTAATATTACTGGACCTCATGCCAAAATTGTAATGGGGGCTCTTGCCTGCCCACCTTAGTGAACCCAAGTCAAAATTGATCTTACTGCATCAAGCCATCATGTGGCTGTCTTTTGGTGTAGTGCCAATGTGACTGGATTACAATCCAGAACCTGAGGTAAATTTTCTCTTTACATCAGTACAAATCCCACCATGACAGATCACAAATTTTGAGTTCAATTGATAAAAGAACCTGGAATATACTGCAGCCTAATTGTGACCATGTAATCACCGTCAATGACACAAAATAAATGTGTTTCATTAATGTCCTTTAGGGATAGAAATCAGCCATCATTACCTGGTCTGGCCTACATGTAACTCCAGACTCACAGTAATGGGATTGACTCTTAGCTGTCCAGACAAGAAGATAAAGGAAATAAACAGTGGCCTAGCCAATGACACCCATACTCCATAAATGATTTTTTTAAAATCAAGCATTGCAGCTATAGGATGTCTGGCATAAAGATGGGAAAGAAATGTCACATTGAACCATTCAAAGTACTTTCTAAAGATAGAGCTATTTTTGGACAATGTGGAGACGTGTTTAATCTAGATTCCTTACAGTGCGGAAACAGGTCCTTCGGCCCAACAAGTCCACACCGACCCTCTAAAGAGTAACCCACCCAAACACATTTCCCTCTAACCAATGCACCTAGAGGGCAATTTAGAATGGCCAATTCACCTAACCTGCACATCTTTGGACTGTGGGAGGAAACCCACGCAGACACAGGGAGAATATGCAAACTCCACACAGACAGTCACCAAGGCTGCGATCGAACCTGGGTCCCTGGCACTGTGAGGCAGCAGTGCTAACCACTGAGCTACCATGCCGCCCCTTAGTTTTTACTTTACTTGACCTGAAAATCCAATGCTGACACATTGCCAGGGATGAAAAAGCATTTCATTCTTTAATATTAATATCTCTGACTTTCATTAGCACAAAACCGTAAAAAATTAAAAATTAAGTAATGCTGATTTGAAAGTACTGGTGCATGTCAACTAGACCTCTATATATGGATTTGTCTATAATTTTATTTTTCCTTCTGTATCTGTTTTCAGGGAACTTTGAATAATGGAAGCAACATTTGCCTTCACATAAAAACACTCACACAGCCAACCACATACAGGGCCTTGTCTGAAAAGTCATGGAAAGCCCCTAATGCATTCCTACTAAACAGGAAGTGTTCTTAAACAGCCCTGATATAACTATCACCAACACTGCATCAGGAAGCAAGAGATCTGAAATAAATCAGTTAACTATTTGAGGATTGAATTCTTTTGGCACTTTGCAGCAGAATATTTCACCTCAGGACCTCTGAGTATAAAGCGATAAATCCATGAGATAGAATTACAGATGTGTAACCTGATCTAGAGGTTCAGATAGTATCAATTTGTATGTTGAAATTCAAACTGGTCTATTCATGTTATCTATAACCAGAAAAATGAGGCTACAGCACTCTCTTCATGACACAATTTAACATATTAGAATGCATACACTCAAACAATAAGCAGAATGTGAGGCAGCCCCACTCTCAGGATGACCATTGGCATAAGCATGAGCCAGTGGTAGGCCAAATATACGAAACGTCCAGTTGTCTAACCACATTCCATTTGCAAGTTCTCAAAGGAATCCACTGCCTGGAAGTGTGGTGGAGGCAGGTTCAACTGAGGAACTCAAGAGGGCATTGGGTCATTTTTTTTTCTAAGTAAGTAATGTACCAGATTACAGAAAAAAGACAGAATATTGGCACTAAAATAAAATGCTCAGAGGGCCTGTATAGAAACAATGGACTGAATAGCTTCTTTTGCACTGTAAAATTCTGTTATTATGTTTCACTTGAGACCATGTTGGCTAGAAGTGCCTTAGATCAATGGCAGCTGAGAATATTGCAGATCTGTATTCTAGGTATCTTGCTGTTGTTCTCCAAGTTATTTTGTCACTGGGTGCTTTGTTTTCTGGAAAGGCAGTGCGAGAGAGAGAGAGAGTGAGAGAGAAGCAGGAGCCTGCTGCTGCTCCTGGGCTCACCATTGGTCCTGGTCATTAGTCGTCTTCACCTTCTGGGAGAGGCAGCCAAAGAGACCAGGGCCAACAGCACCAGTATCACATTTGGTGGAAAGGAGCTGAAACAGAAACAGAAGGAATGAAAGAGTTTTTTAGACCTCAGAACAGTTGCCCACATTAATGGCATGGAGCATATCACCTTTGACCAGCACCTGACGCCTAAGCACCTTCACATTGTGTTCATAGCAATATTATTGTAAATTAAGTACAGCTCAGTTTTGTGCAGATTGTGCCTATACTTGATAGTATCTGCACCCCAGATTAACAAAACCCTCCCTTATATAGACCAAGGACTAGCCTCCATCACTTTCTGGCATGCCATTTGATTGAATGAATGTGAAGTATGCTTACTGCACAGTCAGCTGCGACATGCTGTAGTTGTTGAACTGATATCTTGGTGTGCTATACAGCAAAGTGTCTTGCCACTTCTGACAGGTCCCTAACAATAAGCATGACAAGCAACGAAACCAAAGAGCTGTGGATCCTGGAATTCAGAAACAGAAATTGCTGGTGAAACTCAGCAGATCTGGCAATATCCGTGGAGCGAAAGCAGAGTTAACATTTCAGGTACAGTGACTCTTGCTCAGAACTTCTTCAGTTTTGAAGAAGGGTGACTGGACTCTGAACATTAAGTCTGATTTCTCTCCACAAATGCTTCCAGACTTGCTGAGCTTTCCCAATAATTTCTGGTTTGTGATTGAGAATGACAGGCAATCTTCTTGTGTTTCTGTACAAAGGAGCATGTCAGTCCAGTAGTACTGATAGTATTTGGTTCTAAGTGAAGTACTAATGCACGGACAGGCATGGCACGCATGTCAAGACATGGTATGGACACTGTCAGCATTCAGGCAAAATGCAAATTCTGCAGCATTTTCACAATATTTGTCGACACTCTGCAGTGCAAATCTGTGCTTCTCAACTCGTCATTACTGGAGAGGTACACTCATGGTCATGAGGAATTGATGAATGCCAGATACCAATGTCCATGGATGGGGGGGGGCGGGGGTGCATACAGCTGGTGCCCATTATTAGTGCCCTGAGATGCAGTCTGGTTGTCAGCCTTATAGATGCTTCTCAGCACTAGCAGCAGGCTGAGACACCAGGAATCTGTTCTGTTTTCAATTTCTCAATGTCTAGCTTATTTGGCATGTTTGGTTAGATAGGAAGCTGAATATTAATCAGCTGAGTTTGACCTTTTGTAAAGCAATAATCCCCCTTAACTGGCATCTTACCATTGCGTGGGAAAAAAACCTGCCACACTGTTTGTCAAAACAAAGGATGGAGCAAGGTGCTCCCGATATTTCAATTGGTGACTGAAACATAATTATGGGAGGCTATTGATGTTCTTTGATAACAGAATACAAGTTTATTATACAGAAGAAAGAAACAAAAGGAACCACACAATATTAGTAAGAGCTTAACACAAACATTGAAACAAAATTTCAATTAGTTTCCAAATTCTCTTTATTAAACAGACTCAAATCAAGAGGAATTATAGTCTGATCTTAATTATTTAATTTTGTATTTAACTAACTCCTTCTAACTCCTCTCTTGAACTGAAGAGACAATTTAATGACTCATCCCCAAGCCTAATGGCAAAGCTTTTCACACTTCAGAAGGTCTAAACTTTTTCAATTTGAATTTCATGAATATTTCTATAAAGTCTCCTGGCTTGGAAAACGTCACAAACTGGAAAGAAATAGTGCTGTAACAGTAAACATAAACAGAAATTGCTGGAAAAGCTCAGCAGGTCTGGCAGTATTTGTGGAAAGTATGTGTGGATTTCTTGCCACAGAGCTGCCAGACCTGCTGAGCTTTTTCAGCAATTTCTGTTTTTGTTTCTGATTTACAACACTCGCGGGTCTTTCGGTTTTGTTCTGCTGGAACGGTAACTGGGTTTCCGAACTGAAAAACTTATAGTGGGAGAGAAACTAAAACTTGAATCTGACTTCAACTCTTGATTGTTCTCAATTAAAACGTTGTTGTTTTCTGAACCAAACTGATAACAAAACTAACGGCTAAATGCAATATACTGCCTGTCATAAATCCAAACGACATCCTTTTCCATTAACAAAAGCTTATTTGTAATCACTTGTCTTTTGGAATTGATGCATTTAGTTCACTTTGCCAGAATGACTTTCTGACCTTTCTTAAAGGTTCTATGTTCTATCTTCTAACGTCACAACATTAATCCCCATGCATACACCTCTCTTTTTAAAACAATCCAAATTTCAAACATGATATATTTTCTGCAATTTCATCACAACAAACATAGGCTTACTTATTACAGTATCTGTGGAGAGCGGCGAAACAATGTGAGGTTATAAAGCCAATCAATTTCTCTATCTCTACTACACTATCTCTGTCTTCATCTCTCTCTCTCTCTCTCACACACACACTCGCACTCTCTCTCTCTCATTCCCTCATACTCTCTTTCTCATTCTCTCAGTTCTAGCTTCTTTTTATGCCATTCTCTTTTTATTCTTTCATGGGATGTTTGAGTCACTGGCTAAACCAGTATTTGTTGCTCATCCTAATTTACAATTGAACTGAGAGGCAGAGGATAGGTAAGAGTTAACAACACATTGGTGAGGATCTGGAGTCTCATGTAAGCTTGTTCAGGTTAGGATGGCAGGTTTCTTTTCCTACAGGACATTAGTGAACCAGAAGACAGTTGATAATAATTTCATGGTCACCAGTAATGAATGTAGAGCTGGGATTTTTACCAGCATTTCTTAATCAGCTTGGAGAGCAGCAGCAGGCATTTCACCATAATCTAATCACTGGAAGCAGAAATCCAAACCACAGCCAATCAGAGACTAGAATCTCTTGCACTGAGCATTATCACCATGAAAGCCATGGCTGCTGCCAAAAGACATCCAATGTCCCAAGGACCAAGGTGCCTTGTTAGGGACCAGGTTTAGTGTTTAAAGGAATCAGGTAGAAGAAGCAAGGGAATTGTTTAACAGTGGACTCCCTACTATACTCTGTATTTCATTCATGTACAAATTAGTGTCAATCAAACCCCTTTGTCCTGACAGTAGATTACAACTCAGGAACACCAGTTGACATGTCAAACTTTAAGCACCAAACTTCAATTTTTTTTAAAGAAAGAATATAAAGCCAAATGTCAATTGCAGACGTAAATTCAGTGGCTGCCTTGAGAAGAAGATGAATTAGGTATGTCACATGTGATTTGATTTGATTTGTTATTGTCATGCACCTGGATACAGTGAAAAGTATTGTTTTGCGTGCAATACAGGCAGATCATACCATACAAAGTACAGAACAGAGTGACGAATACAATGTTACAGCTGCAGCGAAGGCACACAAAGAGCGAGATCAAAATTAAATTTAAAAATTTGAGAAGTCCATTCAGAAGTCTAATAGCAGCAGGGAAGAAGCTGTTCTTGAATCTGTTGGTCCGTGGGCTTAAGCTTTTGTGTCTTTGGCCTGATAGAAGCGGTTGGAAGAGATTATAACCATGGTTGGAGGGGTCTTTGATTATGTTAGCTCACTTCTTGAGGCAGTGAAAAGGATAGATGAAGTCAACAGGTAGAAGGTTGGCTTGCATGATGGACTGAGTTGTGTTCACAACTCTCTGTAGTTTCTTATGGTCCTGGGTAGAACAGTTGCTGTACCAAGCCATGATGCATGCTGACAGAATGTTTTCAATGGTGCATCTGAGAAAGTGATGAGTCATTATGGATATGCCGCATTTTTGTAGCCTCCTGAGGATGTAGAGGCATTGTTGTGCTTTCTTGAACATTGCATCCATATGGGTGGACCAGGACAGATTGTTGGTGATCATCACTCCTAGGAACATGATGTTCTCGACCATCTCCACCTCAGTACCTTTGATGTAGACATGCCCCGCCACCTTACTTCCTGAAGTCAATGATCTGCTCTTAGATTTTGTTGATGCTGAGGGAGAGATTGTTAGTTTTACACCATATCACCATGTATTTCCTCTATTCAGTGCTGAGGTGTCAAAGAAGCTTCGAAGGAAGTAAATACCCTACAATTAAATTTGTAATATCCTGTGAAAGAAAGGCTGTTGAACACACAGAAGCAGGTCCAAGCTGGTATTCTCTCTTCAACTTCTCTCCTATAAGACCCTGTGTTTGATTTTACCTTTTGTACTAAGGGGTGATTATGGAGATTGTTGCAAGTATTTGGAACAGCATCATTAAATTGGGATGGTCTGTGGGTTTTCAGATAGGATAAGTTATTCGGTATTCTGTTTTCTGTATTTTGTGTTTCAATCAGTCATCTTGTAAATAAATTCTGTTTTGTTTAAAACTAAGTGGTTTGACCAGCTGATTCTCTCCTGGAATCTCCACTTTACACCTGCTTAAAACAACTAGCAAAGTTAGGGTCTGAGCTACCTTCTTGAAATGTTTTGAGGGGTTTGGCCAGATCCATAACGCTGTATATCAAAAGATGACTTGATTAGCTCATGTCTGGAAGCCCTCTGATCCAGGGTTCCATTGGGTATGGGCCATTAACCTTAATGGCCCATACCCAAATATTGAACAACATTAAACTAAGTCATTACAATCTCTGTTCATACAACATGTTGCTAAAGTCTACTTCATAGCAACTAGATTAAAATCATTATTTGACATAAATTGCATCTTCATCACGAAATCAGAGATATCAAGGATACAATAGAAGGGTGAAGAGAGTTGGTGGAGAGGTAGAAGTTTGTGACAGAAGTTTGTGACCCTATATCCCTTGCTTATGTCATCAAGAATTAGTATACAATGAGAAAGCAGATAGTATCAACTATAAAGCTTCACAACTTCACAAACACTGTTGTATAGTTGAGGAGAAGCCGTTGCTAAATATAGCAATCAAGATTTTTTTTAGTGTTAGAGTTCATCCAGGTGAGGGAACGCTCACTGCATTGGACAATGGGGAAAGAAAGGAGGAGGAAGGTATGGTTGATTGTTTCGAAAGATGGAGAGAATATGTGGAGGAGATGGAAGAAAAACTGCTTCAGCCACAGAGGATCGCTACTTGTGATGCTGTTTCAGGTAAGTTTGATGCTTTGACAGGAATGGAAACCTGCCTCATAAGATCTAAACACGGAGTTGCAGTAAAGATGGGAATTGATTTGGAAGACAGTAACAAGTTTAAAGAGCTCCAGTGTTCTAACTAATACACTTCTTCAGAATATTTTTTAAACCAGGGTGAGCACATTGTAAAGGATATTCCTCTTTACCTGGACTTTGCATGTCATTGAATAAGTTACCTGTCTACATTCAGTGATTCATGGAATTTGGAAAGATAAATCAGGACTGAATTGCAGTTTGAGTGTTTCAGCATTTTGCTTGCTGTAAGGGGCACAAACATTTTTCCCCTGTGTCCGCAGGAGTTTTGTTTACTGGTGCACATTAATTTCAGTGACTTGAATGTTACACCATTTACGTGCCTATTGCTTTTCAGTTGCCATCAGCAGGACAGCCATGAAGAAGATGGTACCTGTAGAAAGTTTCTGAAAAGCTTCACCCTGCCCTGAAAGCAAATTGAATCGATTCACAGAATACATACCGAACCATAAACTTTACACAATTCATCTTTGACCACCCAAAAGGGCTGCATTCTCAAGCCATCCGTACATGTTGATAACTCAGCCTCAGGTCACAGATCTCTGGTGTTCTCTCTGCAAATCTGACGTGTTTGTTCTGGAGCCAAGCCAATCCATCACAATTTGCCTTAAGCATATGTGATCAAAATATCACGTTACCGCTGTATTTGCAAAGATGCTGTGGTAGCCTTTAATAGTTGAAGTTGCATACCATGCATAATTTTAAACAAAAACTCTCTTTCAAGAGCCTGGAAGGGTTTAACCGATACCACAACTACTGTATATATCTATAAAGTTTCTGCACTGACATTTCAGTAAATTGTATCACATAACATGGAATATTTATTGACTTGGTTTCCATAGCAACGTCAGCTAAGTTATTTGAAGATGGTAGCTTTTAATTGTAGAGTACATCAGGTTCAGTAAATTTTAATTATCCTGATTAATATACTTACTGATGTCAAGTGATTCAGTTTAAAAATAGTAGCATTTCATATTTGGGAACTGGGGATAAATCCTTTCCATTCTAGAGTTATATTTCCTCTGAAGGAAGTGCTATATTATAAACAAGACAGTGTCTATGCTTCTGGGGCAAAATGCTGCTAATGGAAAAGGAAACTGTAGTCATCAGAACTGCCATGCTGTTCCATCCTGGGGTGTGCTGAAATCTTATGCAAATCATTCACAATATTGGCTTCTAGGGATTTTACCCATTGATTGTAACTGCACTAATCTTATAGGAGAAAGTGAGGACTGCAGATGCTGGAGATCTTAGTTGAGAGTGTGGTGCTGGAAAAGCACAGCAGGTCAGGCAGTATCCGAGGAGCAGGAGAATCGATGCTTCAGGCAAGAACCCTTTATCAGGAATGATGATGATCAAGAGCTCTTGCCTGAAACGTCGATTCTCCTGCTCTTCAAATGCTGCCTGACCTGCTGTGCTATTCCAGCACCATCCTCTGCACTAAGCTTATGCAGATCCAGCTGTCCCAGTATTAATGTCAACCTTCAAACCTGTTCAATAGAATAAGTGTAAGAATTCTGGAGCATAATCGACTGAATTATTATACCAATATAAATAAAGTGCCAGACAGAGGTGAAACTGTTTTCTCTAGCCAGTTGAAAGCTCAGGAGAAATGTAAAGATTGTGTGAAAGAGAGGATTTCTGTTTCTTTATATTTGTTATTTTCTGGCTAGGTTTACAGCTGCTGTGATGTATTGATTATGTTACTGAATGTGTAATATAGATACATTACCTAATGATTTTGAGTTGTGACTTCTAATCCTACCAATGGAGTAAAAACCTGGTATGAATAATGCCAAACATGAAACTATGAGACTATCATAAAATGGCAATCCTATAGATCGCTAATATCCTTAAAAAAAGGAATCTATTCCTTTCATAGTCTGGCCTACATATGGTAAATTGTGTTTAATTAGCCCGTTCGATTTTTTTGATGAAGTAACAGAAAGGTTTAATTAGAGTAATATTGTTGATGTGATGTACATGAATTTCTAAAAGGCATTTGACAAAGGGACTTATGAAAAAAATCGGAGTGCATAGAATTAAAGGGATAGTGACAATCGGGATATGAAATTTGCTAAATTCAGAAAAATAGAGAGTAGTCATGATGTCTTTTATCAGACTGAAGGAAGGGATGTGGTGAAGTTTTCCAGGAATTGATCGGACTCTTGCTCTCCCTAATATATATTGACAACTTACACCTTGGTGTATAGAGCACAGTTTCAAAATTTGCAGGTGAATGAAACTTGGGAGTATTCTGAACCATGAGGAGGATGTGGGATGGTGGTGTGTTATAGTTTACTTGTTATAGATGGTAATGGTAGAGGCTTGAACTTACTTTCAATCATATGGCTGAGAAGGATAGTGCAGAACATCGAAAGATTATAGACTAAGTGGTGGAATAGGGAGCAAGAGGCAGATAAAATTTAAGAATGTTGGGAGACAATACAAGCATACAAACCTACAGTCATTTCCCACCTTCCACACACAACTCTGCACACCCTCCATTTCAGATAATAATCCAACTCCGTCCTGACTGCCTCAATTGATCCTACCTCCACTACACTTTCACCGAGTGCATTCCAGACCATAACCATTCAATGTGTGAAAAAAGCTTCTCCTCAGATAAGAGTTGCTTCTTTGGCAATCACAATAAATCTGTACAGTCTCATTCCTGATCCCTGCATTAGTGGAAACAGTTTATCCTATCAACTCTATCCAGACACCTCATGATATTGAACAGCCTTATCAAATCTCGTCTCAACCTTTTCATGCCTAGAATCCAACTCTTCTCTTCACTCTCTCCAATATATTTACGTCCTTCCAAAAATTCGATACTTCTAACAGGACTTGATAGTCTAGTTGATGCTAAATCAGTGTTAAATAAGTTTGTCATAACTTCTTGTTTGACAGAGATTTAACATAAGTATTATAACCTACAATGTAAGAACAAATTGCTACAGATGCTGGACTATGTACTGAAATCAAAAAATACTGATGAAGAGCCATCTAGACTCAACATTAGCTTGTTCTCTTTCCACAGATGCTGTCTAACCCACTATGATTTCCATCATATTTGTTTTCAGTATTGTAACCTAAACGCCTATTAATAAAGCCAAGATACTGTGTGCTATATTAACCTTTTTCTCTACCTGTCCCGTCACTTGCAATGAATTATGCATAAATTCAAATCAATCCTTCTGTTCCTGCACCCCCAGCAGAATTGTATGTTCTTGTATGACCAGGGACAGTCAGCATGACAGTACAGCTCTGCATTTCTGAAGGAGGTTGTAATCAGAATTTCCTGTCAGAAATGCAGAGCTCTTTTGTGGCATAAAAAAAGAAGGAGGAGCATGACAAAATGTGAGGAACTGGCACCCCTTAGAATATCTGGCCCATTATTTTCTTCCAAATAAAAGAATGGTGGCTGAACAGGAGATAATCTAGGGGATAGACAGGAGAAACCCAAACCATTGAAATGTGCTCATTTAGAGTATTGAAATTAGTGGTTGCTGGCATGGGCTGCACAAATTATTGGACAATAAATTTTAACTTCACGGGTTTTATTTATTCTTTTCATATCAACAGACATCTTTAATTTGGCAATGAGTCTTCTGCCCCTGCAACAGGTGAGAAGCAGTCAATGCCTGCAATTCACTTTCTGCTCAGTACCCTTCAGTATGGAACTCAAAGTATGTTATTTTTATGTTACAAATTTCTATTCCTAATCTCCTGAAGGTATTGAATCTGTCAAGAATGGAGTCCAATAGATACCAGTCACCAGTCCGAACTCTTTACTCTGTGAGATTAGTCTGAGTTATAATCGAAGGTACGTCTGTTCAATACTGTGCTGATTTGATAAGTAACATTTCTGAAAGAGTTAATGTTGAATTCTCATTAGCTTTACCCAATCTGATGAAGTCACACAGTCTTTGGGTTGAGAAGCATTTGGCCTTATATGAAGTCGCAGTGGAGACTTAGGTGACATATCTGGTTCAGGATGCTTGTAAGTCTCTAAATAGTTAATGTTAATTGTACCTATTGCTATCATGCAATAAACTATACCATGTTAATAAGAAATGTGCCTCTTCATGTTAAGACTCCTTAAAGGTCTACTCTATGGAAAGGAAAATTGGTGGCAGTGTACCACAAGTTACCAGTAGTTGTAACCTGAAGATAGAACATGTTGGCTGTACTTGTCTCTCAATATAATTCAAAGTCTATAATAATATATTTTCAAATAGAAGTTACTGGGTATTGATCAAGGGCAGGACAATAGCTGATTTTCCTGTCCATCTTCAAGGGTCGTTTTGGTCAATTCAGATCTAACTGCCACCTAATGAGGCAGCAAACCCCTAGCATTTCCTGAATAGCACAACTGTAAAACTGTTCGAAGAGCTTATTTACAGGTGTTGCAGGTAAATGTAAACACATCAACAATACCTAGTTTATTTTTTTTTTGTCTTTCAAGTGGAATAGAGTATTGTAAGAATTTGTCCTTAGCAGCACACTGAATGGTTCAATTTAAAGCATTTTTAAAAAGAACATTCCCTCTGTGGAAATAACTAGAGTCTCGAGTTTAGTCCTCAGGGCGAGTAAAATAATAGGCATCGCATCATTTTATTTGAAAAGTAATTTGACACTCCTGTATGTTCTTGCTCTCTGACAGTATATGACTTTACTGAGAAACATGGAACAGGACAATAATTCATTGCTGTCACAGGGGGCTGAGAGACATTGTGTCCTTTGGGCTAACAGCCTACTTATGCCCCATTACTGCCCATTAAAACTTTACACACGTAGCAAATGTTTGCAGTAGACCTTGGAACAAGCTTTTGAATTGTGCTGATGGCAAACTTATAAAACCAAATTTCTTTAGACACACTCACTCTTGTATGTTTTTGGCAAATTGGACTCCAAAACATAAGCACAGATTGTTGCATTGTCCCACATAGTTAGAAACAACAACCTGCAATCACCAAGGGTGAAAACTGAAAGAACTGCAGATGCTGTAAGTTTACAGGCCCCACACCCCCAGGTCTCCAGTCCAACTAAAGAAAGCAAGAAGGCTTTGGAGGTCTGTTGCTTTGGAAAGACAGCAATGATGATGATGGATATTGCTACTGTGAGACGGAGACCATGAAGGTGCCTCCATTTTGAGATGTCCTCCATTTCTTAAAAATAAACTCTGACCACAGGTGCCAAGCCACCCTGTGCATGGGAATCTCCTCTGCGCACATAGAAACTTAGAAGATAGGAGTAGGAAGAGGCCATTCAGCTTGCTCTGCCATTCATCACAATCATGGCTGATCATCCAACTTGAAAGCTTAATCCTGCTTTCTCTCCACAATCTTTGAACTATTCACCCCAAGTGCTATATCAAGCCACCTTTTGAATACATTCAAATGTTTTACCATCATCTACTTTGTTTGGTAGGTAATTCCACAGGCTCACCACTCTTTGGGTGAAGAAATGTCTCCTCATCTCTGTCCTAAATGGTCTGCCCTGAATCCTCAGACTGTGACACCTGGTTCTGGATCCCCAGCATCGGGAACACCCTCTCACCAACTACCCTGTTTAGTCCTGTTAGAATTTTATAAGTCCCTATGAGATCTCCCACCTCATTCATCCAAATTTCAGCAAAAACAAATCTAACCTCGTCAATCTCTCCTCATGCATCATTCCCACCATCCCTGAAATCAGCCTGGTAAACCTTCACTGCATTCCCTGAAGAGCAAGAGCATCCTTCCTCAGAAAAGGAGACCAAAACTGCACACAGTATTCTAGGTGTGGCCTCACCAAGGCAGTTGTTGTCTACTGTTAAATGCTATTGCAGTGGTGAATGGAATATGAGGAGAGGGAAGCTGGATGATGAATAGGGATGGGTGTCAGAATAGGAGTGGCCTCGTCTATTCTTCAGAAACTATCTGCAGGAACCTGCTGGGTTCAGACCTCAATGGGCCCCCTTATGCCACTGGGAAGATGTCTCAAATATGTGCAGAAATGGGCACTAATTCATTTTCTTCGCTAACACCATTGCTGTTTAGGTTGTTTCTGCTAAGATTTCTCAGATCTAGGAGTCTGTCAGGCCACTGACCTAATGCAAATGTAACTGTATTTCCTCCCATTCCTGCCTTCACGACCTCTCCCACAGGACCAGAAAAATTCTAACTAAAATTACTGCTGGTGCTTATGTATGTATATTAGGCTCACATTTTTGGGATTTAACTTTTTGACATTGTGGGGCTGTTGGGGTTAATAGCAAACCTAAAGGTTCTTGAATTACAAAACAATACCTACTTAGAAAAATTATTCTGTATTTGGTTTAAAAACCATCTGGTTCAGTTTTCTATCAATCTTGTAAAGGTTTACGGGAAAAAATGAATGGACGGTCTGCAAGGACAAAGCAGCATGAAATACCTCCTGGTAATTCAGAACAGAAGTTTTAAATGAAACCGGAAAAAAATAAGAAAATTAGGAACTCCAGGAATTTATAGTGCTTCCAGATATTGCCTTGTCTGAAAAACCATACTCATACAAAAAAAAATCTAAGCTACCCCTATCATTGACTTTTTTCTCCTTGATCCTGTACGTCGCTTTTAATACATGTTGGCTCCAATGGTTGCTTTCAATCATTGCTCGCATTCAAACCTCCTGTGTGCCTTAATTGAGTGCCATCAACTTCTTGTCTTACAGTTCCAGTTCTTAGCTGTGATTCCCTGAGTAGTTTAAGATCTCAGCCATCTGATGGGGAAAGGGGGTAATGGCAAAAGCACAAATTAGAGTTGAGGTATTTCCAAGAAACAATTGATAGTGAAATCTTCCAGACAATTGATTCACATTATTCAGAATCATGGAATTAATATGTTACAAAATTTGGCCCATCATGTACACACAAGCTTTTCAAATGAGCATCCTGGTGTAGTACCATCCATCGTCCTATCCCATATCCCTGTATATTATTTCTATTTAAATAATCATCTCATTATCTGTTAAGTGTCATACAGCCCACTAGTTGATTCTAGACCCAAGCCACTCACCCATGTGAAAATGCCTCTTATTCTATCACCTTGACTCTGCAAATCATTTTCAATCTGTGCCTTCTCATTCATGATCCACTTCAACCCAGAAACAGGTTTTTCCTATCTACTCTGTCCAGACCCCCATGACTTTTTTTAAAAATCAAAAAATACAGTCTGTGTCATTAACTTAATCTGACACCTGTGATGACATGCATCTTTACCCCTGGGTCTCTCTGCTCCTGCAGGCGCTTTAGTATTGTAGCCTTTTAAAATATTGTTTCTATAAGTTCTTCCTATCAAACTGCATCACCTTACCTTTCCCAAAATTGAACTTCACTGTCACTAGCTTGTGCACCATCAGTTGTAATGGAAGCCAGGTTTATGATGGGAATGTTTTTCTCAAGCAGGTATCTTCTAAACTCATTGCAGATATCCTGAGGCCTTGTTCCCTCTTTAAGGGGCAAAATGGTGAGAAAATACTTTTTAGTTGTAATGTCCTTAACTCCATGTGCACAAAAACAATCTGCTGGTCTATCTCAGTCATATCAATGGATTCTACAAAGAGCAGTGAGAAGCATTCATGATGCTTCCGGTCCTGCTGCAGTTGCTGAAAGACATCTTCAGACAATAACTGCAGTTGTCTCTCTTCTATAGAAGCAGTAAGTGACATGCTCTGGATTGCCATCCTTGTTTCTTCTTTATTCTTAAGTCTTTGAATAAAGAGTCAGTGGCCATAGTCATTGCTTCTTTAATTACGTCACCATCTGTGAATGATTAGATTAGATTCCCTACAGTGTGGAAACAGGCCCTTCAGCCCAACAAGTCCACACTGACCCTCCGAAAAGTAACCCACCCAGACCCATTTCCCTCTGACGAATGCATCTAATACTATGGGCAAGTTAGCCTGGCCAATTCACCTGGCCTGCACATCTTTAGACTGGGGGAGGAAACCTGAGCCCCCGAAGGAAACCCACGCAGACACGAGGAGAATGTGCAAACTCCACACAGACAGTCACTTGAGGCTAGAATCGAACCTGGGAGCCTGGTGCTGTGAGGCAGCAGTGCTAACCACTGAGCCATCGTGCCACCCCCATGATTCCCTTGTTTTGTCAGAAGATGGCAAATTTAAATGACAGTTCAGTGCAGGCCTTACTATCACTGCTAGTTTAGAAAAATATGACTGCTGAGCTTTCATAATGGAGTCCAGCTCATCAGCTTCCATTGCCTGAAGTGTGCTGTCCAAGAGAAAATTATCCTTGAATTTATCATGCATTGTTGCGTAATGTTGTACCAAATTCCCCTTTTAACTTCTTGATATATTTTGGTGTTTTCTAAGGCATTAACAGAATTTCATTTTCTGATTCCTTGTGGAAATTATACATTTATGGTTTCTTTTTAGGTCTTCCAAGTTCATCACTCATTGAAATGTAATGCAGCAGCTGGTAAAGTCTCTTAAGATCATGCACTTTTCTTGAGCCATAAAGCTTCCAGAAGTGTAAATCAAGCAGCAACATGACAATCAACACAAGTGTGGCAAGAAAACATGGGCAGCTTGTGAGATTAACTGTCAGAAACTGTTGTACTTAGACATCGATGGACCTGGGTTGCAGACCTCAGTTCTACACTATCCCCCTCAGAACTTACAATGCTTCTAAGCTTTGCATCATTAAAATACTGTGAAATTGTCCCTTTCACACCACCATCTAAATACTGAATATAAATTAGGAAAGGCAAGGTTCTAAACCTGTGAAATTCAGAATCCATTACAACTGTGTCTCTATAGATTACCATATGGGTAGCTTATGAGTACAAACAGTGTGGCCTTTGAACTATATTACACCCCTTCGATAGTTCTTTCAAGCTATCTGTCTTTGAAACAAAGTCAAGTAGAAGGTGGGCACTGATATTGATCTCCAACATCATGTGTCTTAAAACCTCCCAAAGCAGCAGGTCCCTGATCAATTGTACTTCATCTACAATGTCCGAATTATATGATTGAGCTTCTGGAACATGGTTGATTACCAAGTTCAATGCCAATTATCTCAACATCAATAGGCTTAATTGCATTTACAGCTGGTGTACAAAATGTGCTGTGTCACATTCAAGTTTTACAATCTAATTTGGGGTGGCATGATGGTTCAGTGGTTAGCACTACTGCCTTACAGACCAGGGACCTGGGTTTGATTCCAGCCTCTGGTCACTGTCTGAGTGGAGTTTGCACATTTTCTCTGTGCCTGTGTATGTTTCCCCCCCCAGTCCAAAGATGCGCAGGTTAAGTGAATTGACTATACTAAATTGCCCATAGTGTTCAGGGATGTGTATGTTAGGTGCATTAGTTGGGGGCAAATATAGGGTAGAGGGAATGGCTCTGGGTGGGATACTCTTCAGAGTGTCAGTGTGGACTTATTGGGCTGAGGGGCCTGTTTCCACACTATAGGGATTTGATTCTATTCTAATGCTATCTGTATAGGAGTAATCTGATTTATGAAAGGTTTTCTATAGAAACAGATGCAAGAATATGTTTTGTCTGCCTGATATGCTATGTTGTGAGAGAAAAGAATCTAAATTGCACTTCAGTGGAATTCATAGATAAGATGCCTTTCAGTTGGGTTTGTGGCTTACCTATTTACAACACACTAGAATCAGGAAAAGAAATTCTGTGCAATTAAAATCAGTAACAAATTTGATCTTGATTGTCCAGGTGTACAGCCACAACATGTCCTCCCAATTCCTACACTCAGTGCTCTGACCAATAAAGGCAAGCATACCAAATACCTTCTTCACTATCGTATCTACCTGTTACTCCACTTTCAAGGTACTATGATCTTACACTCCAAGGTCTCTTTGACTGTTAGTGTTTGCTTTGGCACTGGATCCTAGCCTTATAAAACTCATGTGTGAGATATTCATGATTGTCTTTAAATTTGTTCATAGTCTGGTCACTTTTTATTGTACTCCACCTATCTGTTCCCCTTGTGCATTCCGCTCCTTCTCACTACACCATTGGTAACCATGATTTCAGGTCTTCATATTTCATTTCCTATCCAAATCTCTTTTTCCTCTCTTTTAGGTTTCTCCATAAAACCCATTTCTTTGATTAGGTTATTGGCCGCCTTGTCCTTATATCTCTGTTTTGGCTCAGTCTCTTTTCCAAGTATACCTTTATAAAGAGTGAGGGATGTTTTTCTACATTAAAAATGTTCAATAAATTAAGTTGTTGATCCACAGGCAGCAAGCCTGAGTTTTTGGTTTGCATTATGATATGCTCACTTGTTCTGTTTGATTATGTGAGCCTTTTGCCTATTAATAATCACTGCGTGTGATTGATTAAGCTGGGTACAGATTCAAATAAAAGTTGTAAAGTTGGAGCTTCAGCATGAGTACAGACATTTTGTAGCCAGTGATATTTTAAAAGTAGTGGAAGTAATTTCCCATTCACATAACACCTGGATTTTATCATACCTGCGTTTCTCCAAGATATAAAATACACAACAAATGTGAACATAATATTCTGCATGTTCACATGGTATAAGATCAAAAACTATCAGAGCCCTCATATATAAGTAATAACTCAAGAAGATATGAAATGGGAGCTGCAGAAGGCCCCTTGACTCTTTCAACCTGCTCTGTTATAAGTTGTTAGTTGAGTTATGATTCTCATGGATTTCCTGAGATTTGGTGCTCCATTGTAAATGGAGTTCTGTTTAGTGCTTTTGGGTGGGAATAAATGAGCAGTAAATTTGCTGTTCACATCAAGGCCAGATAAATAGGAATCTGGAAAACAGCAAATGTGCTTATCATCCCAACATTCAGCTACATTAGCTGAAAACCTCTACAGATGTTGGTATCCCATCACCAAGTCACTCCTTATTTACACATGGCAAGTCTTTGACACTGATCCAGCTTCCTCAGAGCCAGCTGTCAAAGTGAACAGAACCTCTGACACTCCTGTCTATATCTGTCAGCCAGGGCTCCCTGGTGGGGCTGTTAATCTGGTCCAATCAGGAAACTCATTTTATGAGGTCACCTGGCTGACCTGATTCCAATCACTGCAGTAGCCATTTTACGTCATGTGGCAATGAAAATAGCAGTTGGCCAAAGGTTATGATTTAGATTTTGAAGGTTTCTTTCAGAACATACTGGACTTTGCTTGATGAATTTGTACTAGCAAGGAAATCTTACACTCCCACTCTCATTTTGAAATGTTGCAAATTGTTGCCAGATGCAATGCCACACACTTTTCCACAGCAGCTTCCTCACTGGATGTTAGTGCTAGTTTCCAAATGTCAAAAATGACTCTAGTTTCCATGTGGGAATTATGTAGTGGATTGTTTTCAATATAAATGAGGTGAATTCTTTGTCAGAATTTACCGTTGAAAAAGAAACCAGAGGTTAGGAAGAGGAAGGCATTAGAGATATCCAATGAAAAATACAGTTGACTCCTGCTCTTAATAAATAGAGACACATGGGAACAGCAATAAGCCATTTAACCCTGGAACTTTATCTGCCATCCAGCGAGCTCGATGATTTGTGACCTAACTCATTTTTTCTGTAATACCTGTGGTTAACAGAAGACTGTCAATCTGAGGTTTAAAATTAACAATTGATCTAAATCCATTGCCGTTTGCAGTAGAGAATTCCAAACTTCCATCACCCTTTCCTTGAAGGAGTGATTCCTAATTTGACTCCGGAAAGGTCTATTTTGTCAACGACTCCTATTGCTAGATTCCTAAATTAATGGAAACTCGTTTTCACCATGTTTCCCTTTACAGCTTGGTAGCTTCGATCAAATCTGATCTTAAGCTTCTTAATTCCAAGGAATACATATCAAGATGTTTCAATGTCAGGATTGTTAGTAATGGTTTACAGTTCAGTGCATGGATAAAAACCTCAGATCAGCCAATAATTTATTGAATGGCAGAAAAGGCTTAAATGAACTATTCTTTCCTTCACTCCAAATTTACTAAGAACAGGAGCCAATTGTTAAAGTAAATACTTTATGTTGGATATTTCTGTTTGCTTCCTCTCTCTAATTTCTAGGAAACTTCTTTCACTGCATTTTCTGACAAAATATCACGCCCCCCCATTTAAAAGGAAATTGTCTAATTCCCATATTTTGCATAGATATAACTGAGAGAAACAGAAAATCATTATTTTTTGCCAAGAATTACAAATTCAGTCTGTTCTGATATAATGCGATAGTTCCATTCCCATGCAATCATGATTTATGAGAAAATCACGTAATAGCAGCACCATTTAAATCAATGGGACCAGAATCACATTATAGCTGGGACAGGGAAGGAGAGTTCGTGTTCTACAAATAGTGGTCTAAATTCTTCAATCGTATTGTAGCCAATTTGCATTGAAGAAACATGTGTTATAGCTGAACCAACTGTACGGTTAAAGAGTTAGTCATCTTTTCCATCCACAGTCAAAATGAACACTCTTTTCATTTGATATGTACCCCATGTTTATTTTATCATTCAGAGAAATCAGACAGCAGGTCCATTTGGCTAGATAGTTAATATGTGGTTCAAACTAGTGTCAGCAGTGTCGGTTGGATTCCCACTGTGAGTGATTTGGTGATGGGATAAAAACAAACATCCAGTTGAGTAAAACAGCATTTCTGGATATTTAAAAACATAGATTGATTACCATTCCAATTGAGATCGATTTGGGGCCTGTCTCCTCAACCTGTCCATAGAGTAGAGGCAATGACAAAAAATCACTGATAAAAACTTCTAAAAGAAACAGTTCAGAATGAAGCATCATCTAACAATGAACCAACAATTTGTATTTGGGCAGAACTCACTTCTTGAAAATATGAAGGACAATTAATCATATTATAATATCCACATCAACTTTGGCTAGCTAAAAGATAGAAACTTGAGCAGTGAGAACTTATCAACAAGATTTTTTTATAGAATTGCTGATATCCCAAATAATTACATATACAAATAGAGTCAGAGTCAGAGATCTACAGTCCAGAAAAAGGCCCTTCAACCTATTGAGTCTACATTGATCATAAACAATAGAGTCATAGAGATGTACAGCATGGAAACAGACCCTTCGGTCCAACCTGTCCATGCCGACCAGATATCCCAACCCGAGATCTACAGTCCAGAAAAAGGCCCTTCAACCTATTGAGTCTGCATTGATCATAAACAATAGAGTCATAGAGTCATAGAGATGTACAGCATGGAAACAGACCCTTCGGTCCAACCTGTCCATGCCGACCAGATATCCCAACCCAATCTAGTCCCACCTGCCAGCACCCAGCCCATATCCCTCCAAATCATTCCTATTCATATACCCATCCAAATGCCTCTTAAATGTTGTAATTGTACCAGCCTCCACCACATGCTCTGGCAGCTCATTTCATACACGTACCACTCTCTGCGTGAAAAAGTTGCCCCTTTGGTCTCTTTTATATCTTTCCCCTCTCGCCCTAAACCTATGCCCTCTAGTTCTGGACTCCCCGATCCCAGGGAAAAGACTTTGTCTATTTATCCTATCCATGCCCCTCATAATTTTGTAAACCTCT
>NC_057720.1:50075311-50077310 GCF_004010195.1 Chiloscyllium plagiosum
GCAATATTCCAACAGTGGCCTAACCAATGTCCTGTACAGCCGCAACATGACCTCCCAACTCCTGTACACAATGCTCTGACCAATAAAGGAAAGCATACCAATAGCCTTCTTCACTATCCTATCTAACGTAACTATTCTAATCCCACTTTCCAGCACTTGGCCCATAGCCTTGTGCACCTTGGCATTGCAAGTGCACATCTAAATGCCTCTTAAATGTTATTATGATTTCTGCCTTTACCACAATTACAGGCAGTGATTTCCTGATTCCTAGCATTATCCCAACTATTCCCCACCCCCCAAGCCAGGTGAAAATATTTTTCCTCAAATCACCTCTAAATTTCCTGTCCCTTTACTTTAAATTTCTGCCCCTACTAATTGATTCCTCCCCAAGAGAAAAAGATTCTTCCTGTCTCCCCTGTATAATTGTCTTTACATCTCTCTCATGTTGCCTCCTTAGTCTCTTCTGCTTCCAAGGGAAACAATTCCAATCTATCGAATCTCTCTTCATTACTGAAACTCTCCAGCCCACGCATCATTCTGGTAAATTTCCTCTGTACTGTCTCCAGTGCAATCACATCCCTCCTACAATGTAGATTCCAGAACTGTACACAATATTCTAGCTGCAAACTTACCAAAGTTTTATACAGTTGTTGTACAATCACCCTGCTCTTAAACTCTATGTCTTGGCTAAAAAAGGCAAATATTCCAGATGATTTATTAACCACTTTATTCATCTGTTCTGATACATGAAGGGACCCATGGACACACAGGTTACTCCGAACTCCAGTGCTTCCCAGGGTTCTATCATCTATTATGTAGCCCCTTGCTTTGTTGGTCCTATCAAATGGATCACATCACACTTATCTGGATTGAATCCATTTGTCACTGATCAGCCCAAAAGTACATACTTTTCTTTTCCAAATAATTGACTGGTTTAGATGATATTATCATAATAGACAATAGGTGCAGGAGTAGGCCATTCTGCCCTTCGAGCCTGCACCACCATTCAATATGATCATGGCTGATCATCCTTAATCAGTATCCTGTTCCTGCCTTATCTCCATAACCCTTGATTCCACAATCCTTGAGAGCTCTACCCAACTCTTTCTTAAATGAACCCAGAAACTGGGCCTCCACTGCCCTCTGGGGCAGAGCATACCACACAGCCACCACTCTCTGGGTGAAAACGTTTCTCCTCATCTCTGTCCTAAATGGTCTACCCCGTATTTTTAAGCTGTGCCCTTTGGTTCTTTTACTGATGTATATTAAGGATAGAGACTCATAGTCATAGAGATTTACAGCACAGAGACATACCCTTATGTCCAATTCATCCTTGTCAAGCATATATCTAACCTAATCTCATCCCATTTGACAGCACTTGGTCCATATCCTTCTAAACCCTTCCTATTCATATACCCATCCAGATGGCTTTTAAATGCTGTAATTGTACCAGCCTCCAACACTCCCTCTGGCAGCTCGTTCCATACACACACCACCTTCTGTGTGAAAAGGTTGCCCCTCAGGTCCCTTTTCCCCTCTCACCTTAAACCTATGTATGTCCTCTAGTTGTGGACTCCCCTACCCTTGGGAAAAAGACCTTGACTATTTGTTCTAACCATGTCCCTCATGATTTTAGACATTTCTATAAGATCTGGATCTTGGTACACAAGAGGACAGCTTCAAAATTTGCAAATGACATGAGACTTGGAGGAACTGTGTGGAGGACAGTATGGAATGTGAGAAGGACAAAGACAAAGACAAAAGTGGTGGAGTGGGCAGATAGATGGCAGATGAATTACATTGCAAAAGTGTGTGAAGTGATGTTCTCAGGACAAAAGATCATTGAAAGACAAATGTAAGATAGAGGGGCAGAGGGGCCTGGGGATTCATGTGCACAGATCATTGAAAGTATAGGGACACTTAGACAGAGCAGTTAATAAAGTATACAGTGCCCGAGGCTTTGAATTAGAATCCCTACAATGTGGAAACAGGCCGTTTG
>NC_057720.1:50079392-50102465 GCF_004010195.1 Chiloscyllium plagiosum
TGTCCTCACCCTTCCCATCAACTCCTATTTCACTCAACCTTACAGCATGATCCCTTTCTGAGTTTTCTGCCTCATTGATACAGTTGTCTTTCTTGACTTCCCTTGTTCTAACTTTCCCTCCAATTTCCTTCTTAAAATCCAGTTTGTCCCCTCCCCCCCGCTACTTAGTTTAAACGTAGCTGTGTTGCAGTAGCAAACCTGCCTGCCAGAATGCTGGTCCCCAACCTATTAAGGTGCAAACCGTCTCTCTTATAGAATTTATGCTTACCACAAGACACACCCCAGTGATCCAAGAATTTAAATCCTTGCTTCCTGCACCAGTTCCCCAGCCACACGTTCAAGTCCATTATCTCCCTGTTTCTGGCCTCACCAGCCCGAGGAACTGGAAGCAAACCGGAGATAACCACCTTGGACATCCTGCTTTTCAGCCTTCTTCCTAGATCTCTGAAGTCTCGCTGTAGTATGTTCCTCCTCTTCTTCCCGACATCATTTGTGCCGACATAATATTTACCGATCATCTAGAAATCTGTTACAATTGCTTCCATCTGTCCGAAATCACTTGCATGAGTTGTAACCTTGTACTGATGAGATCTGGATGGAGGTTTAAATGCTGAATGAGGGATAACAGAGTTATATCATGAAAAAACTGGTCCATGACTCAATTCCTTGTTTTGAATATAACGTTTGCACTAGAGGTTGTTATACTTAAAAATATGGACCTTTTGCCATTCTTGCCTTCCCTTGGAATCATCAAACGAGTCAGTGTTGGGTGAGTGATTTCAAAAACACATGACGCACCAGACCCCTAACCACTGTCTTCACAGCTCCTAACTGATGATTTGTGAATCTCCTGACTGTTGGTGCTGGCCCTCCAGGACTGACCATTGCCCACTCCCTAGACTGTAGTCAGATATCTTCTTTGACTGGAAGCAACCCTGACTGTGGCTAAGCCCCTGCACGCTGTGCAGACTGTGCATGTGACTGACAGTACCAGGAGGCCCTCAGAAACAGCATTTTCCCCCATCCTTTCATTAGACTGAGTCCCTACTTGCTTGCAGCCATGGTTATTTGGATAAATAAACGTGGTATGCTTGCCACACAGGCAATTGGCACATGGTGTAAGTGGTAGATTAACATCTCAGTATGCCGTAACATACAGACCAGATCCTTACTGACGAGCATGACAGGCAGCCTCTCTGTGTATCTGCAAAATAACAGGTCAATATGACAGCATTGGTGGCCTTTAGCCCTGGCTGAAGCACTAATGTGCTAACAGCTATTTCACAGCATAGCATGGCTCGGCAATGCATGGATGTAGTGAGCCGGCAGGTAGAAGCTAAGTGAGTGAATGCTAAGAGAGCAAGCTCACAGCCCTGAGATGCCATCTGCTCCAATATGTGAGCTGAGTGCCTGTCCTTTTACACTAAGTGCCCTTGCTGCAGCCTTATACTGCTCATTGCCATTGTGTCCTGCAATGCAGATCTGTACTTTCTAAGCAGTCTACAAGTAGATCAAAGAAATGTCATGAGGATCACAAGGATGTCAGATGCCAATGTCTGCGGATGACATGTAGCTGTTACTCATTGATCATGCCCTGAGATACTGTTTGGTCCTGAACAACATGGAGGTTCCTGGGAGCCAGTGGCAAGCTAATGTAGCCAGATACCTGCTCTTACTTCGGTGTCAAGAGTTGTTGATATCCAGCTTGTTTGGCTTATGTGGTAAGACAGCAAACTGAATATTAATGAGGGGCTTATGGTATTAATAAGTTTTACAAGATATAATTTCCTCAATTGGCAATTAACCATTGCCTAGTGGAAAGCTTGAGCTTGCCAGTCAGAAAATGTATAAAAGATTTCTCCAAACATTAAGATATGGGTATTTCAGTTTTTTAACACAATTCTGCCACAAATCTTGCCATAGCCCATGACATCTCATGGATTCCACCCCATGAGATGGATGGAAAAGGAGAGTATTTCTTGTGCCTATCTCTCGAAAACAGATTAATTGATAACTTAACGTATTATTGTTCATAAGATTTTCGTATATATATTAATGTTATTTTTTCCAACCAGTGCAGCAGTAATGGGAGAAGCTCATTTGGATTGTTCCCACAATGTAGCAATTGAGGAACAGCCCTAGGCCTGAATACAAGATCAAGAACTCAACAGTGGTTGTGTTTCCATCAGCTAGCCTTGCCCAATAATAGTTGACTGCTAATGATTTAGGAAATTGTAATAATAAAAGATGTATTAGTTGAAATTACAACTGGTTACACATTTGAAACAATGACTAAGTGGGTCATTTAATTTAGATACCTGAACCTTCTAAAATATGAACTGCCCCCTTTTTAAGATCCACAAAATAAAGAAAGCTGACTTAAGCACATTTGGTGATGCACTCCTGATTCTGTGGGTTCTCCAAGTTATTGAGGCTGTGCTCCATGCAAATACTGGTATAATTAGAGGCAAAAACTAATCTAAATGAATGCCAGTTGGTCCCACAAAGAATTCCACATGCTTTCAATTCACGGATCACTCATATATACAGATGGTGAGAGGCCAAATGTTATTTGATTATAGCCTTCATTGCTTGAGGTTAATGGGAAAGAACATCTCTTCAGGCAGAAATTTAAAATTCTACAACAGGATGAAGGCATCGATAGCTAAGCAGCATTTATTGCCCAGAGGGCAGTTAAGAGTCAACCAATTTATTGTGGGTCTGGAGTCATATGTAGGCTAGATCAGGTAAGGATGGAAGCTTCATTCCCTAAAGGGCATTAATGAACCAGATGGGGCTTTCTGGCAATTGGCAATGGATTTACAGTAGTCATTAGATTCTTAATTCCAGATATTTATTGAATTCAAATTCCACCTTTTGCCATGGTGGGATTTGAACACTAGTCCACAGAACATTACCTCAGTCAATGGTCCAGTGATAATACCAAAAGGCCATCATCTCCTCATGATTCTGTGGGATCTCCAAGTTATTGAGGCTGTACTCCATGCAAATACTGGTATAATTAGAGGCACCCTATAATTAACCCTTATATTCCCTTGATGAACATAGTTATGAGTATTCAAACCTTTTTACCGGAGGAGAGAATGAAACAAACTTGGAGGAGAGTTTAGGGAGATGGTTTATCGTGCAGAAAAGATGCCAGGGATATCCTTACTGTCTATGATGATCCTTGGGGAGTGCAAGGTTTTGGCAGAAGACGTCAAGATCCAGTAGAACTTGATGAATATCAGGAAGGGAAATTTTGCTGTCACAGCAGAATTAACCAGGGAATGGGAACGTGTGAAAACTTTACCATGGGCAAGGCACTGAATGAGAGGTGAGAGGATGGTTGAGTCATTTGTAGTTGTATTGTGGCAAGTGGAGTGGCTTTTGTGAAGTAGCAATTCTGTGTTTTTGGAGAGAATTTTCTACCAACATCACTGGAGAAGAGTGGGAGTCCTACCAGAAAACTTCAACATTCAGTTTGCTTTCATTGTTCTTAGAAATTATGAAGTTGCCAATTGTTTTTATTTTAAATGAGTGATATCAAAGAGTGATATCAAATGAGTGATATTTGGCGATATCAAAGAGCTAGTAGGTATCTTAAGCACTGAATAAGCTCTCAATGGCATCAAAACACTGAAACTCATAAAGATATTGCAAAAATTCAATTCAGGCATCAATAGGTCTCTGTTGAAACTAAATTCTCTAGGCATTGTTAAAACTCACAACGGCATCAAATTCTATGACTCTAATTGATATTGAATACATTCAGCAGCCACACACATGGAAAAAAGGGAAAAAAAATGCAGACCGAGGAAACAACTGGCAAGTAGCATCTGAATTTATTAATGCAAAAATCTGCATGGCATAAAGCCTTTAAAACCATAACTGTCCAAGTATAAAAGCTATAAACACTGTACAAACAATAGCTATGAAATCTATAAAGAACAATAATTATATTAAATATAATGAGAAGTATAAAATGATAAACTGTAAAAATAATGACAACTCAAAAAAAAATGCAGACCATAAAAATGACAAGAGCCATGAAACGTATCCAAGCATGCCTCTGTGAGTGAAACTGATATGCTGCATGGTGGGCAACCATTGTGCATTTGTGCAGCAGCTGTTGATGCTGTGGTTGAGCTCTAACTCACTTCTCACTGGAACTCTATCTTTTTTGTTTGACTATCTTGTGATCTCTGCAAAGACAGCATGTGTTATTGTTTGGTCAACTCACAAGAGATTACAGTTCATCTTTGAATGAAAGAAAATCAAAGGGGCCTGAAGGATTTTGGTGCAAGCTCAAGTAGCTGGATACATTTTACAGTGAACAAGGCAATTGTGGGAAAATATGCTGTAGAAATTAGCTGCCCTTAAAATGTAATATTTCATTACTAGGACACCCTGTCATGACTTATGACTGGTTATTTCCACCGGGTCTTGAAAGTGCGTGGGATTCCGGTCCTGTTGTTGTCTTTTAGTTTAAGATGATTGAAATGGTATCTCTTAGAACACATGTTCTTTCACCACAGAACTATGGATCTTAGACTCATAGAGTTGTACAGCATGGAAACAGACCCATTAGTCCAACTTGTCCATGCCGACCAGATATCCAAAATAAATTGTCTCATTTGCCAGCATTTGGCCCATATCCCTCTAAACCCTTCAGATTCATATATCCATCCAGGTGCCTTTTAAATGTTGTAATTGTACCAACTTTCACCACCTCATCTGGCAGCACATTCTATATGTGCACCACCAACTGCATGAAAAAGTTACCCCTTTGGTCCCTTTTAAATCTTTCCCCTCTCACCTTAAACCTCTGCCCTCTAGTTTTTGACTCCCTCACCCAAGGGAAAAGACCTTGTCTATCTACCCTCTCCATGCCCCTCATGATTTTGTAAACCTCTATAAGGTCTCCCCTCAGCCTCCAATGCTCCAGGGAAAAAAGCCCCAGCCTGTTCAGCCTCTCCCTATAGCTCAAATCCTCCAACCCTAGCAACATCCTTGTAAATCTTTTCTGAACTTTTTCAAGTTTCACAACATCATTCCTATAGCAGAAGGACTAGAAGTGCACACAGTATTCCAAAAGTGGCCTAACCAATGTCCTGTACAGCCATAACATGATCTCCCAGCTTCTATACTAAATGCCCAGACCAATACAAGCAAGCGTACTAAACACCCTCTTCACTATCCTATCTACCTATGACTCTACTTTCAAGGAATTATGAACTTGCACTCCAAGGTCTCTTGGTTCAGCAACACACCCCAGGACCTTACTATTAAGTATATAAGTCCTGCCCTGATTTGTCTTCCCAAAATGCAACATCTCACATTTATTTAAATTAGATTCCATCTGCCAGTCTTCAGCCCATTAGTCCATCTGATCAATAGCCTGTTGTACTCTGAGGTAACTCTGCTCGCTGTTCACTATTGGTGGCATCTGCAAACTTATTAACTATACCTCCTATGTTCACATCCAAATCATTTATATAAATGACAAAAGGCATTGGACCCAGCATCGATCCTTGTGGCATACCACTGGTCACAGGCCTCCAGTTTGAAAAGCAAGCCTCTACCACCAGCCTCCGTCTTCTACCATTTAGCCAGTTCTGTATCCAAATGGCTGGATTCCATGTGAGTTAACCTTGCTAACCAGTTTACCATGAGGAACTCTGTTGAATGCCTTATTGAAGTCCATATAGATCATGTCCACTATTCTGTCCTCATCAATCGTCTTAGTTACTTCTTCAAAAAACTCAATCAAGTTCATGAGACATGATATCCCACGCACAAAACCATGCTGACTATCTTTAATCCATTCTTGCCTTTCCGAATACAGGATTCTATCCAACAATTTGCCTCTCACCTTAAAAATATGACCCCTAGTTTTTGAACTCTCCCTCTTTAGAGAAAAGACCTTTGCTATTCGCTTTATCTATTGCCTTCATGATTTTATAAACGTCCAAAAGGTCACCACTGAACCCACTATGCTCCAGTGAAAAAAATCCCAGCCAATGAAGCATCTCCCTATAACTCAAACCCTCCAGCCCTAGCAACATCCTGGTAAAACTTTTCTGAACCCTCTCCAATTTAATAATATCCTACCCAAAGCAGGCCACCCAGAACTGCACACAATAATCCAAAAGTGGCTTCACCAGTTCCTATACAACTTCAATATGACTTTCACTGGAGCATAGGGGATTGAGTGGTAACCTTTTGTCAATAGTCTGAGCAATGAGGGCAAACATGCTAAATGTCTTCTTTACCATACTGACAACCTGTGATGCACCTTTCAAAGAACTATATATTTGAACCCCGAGATACATAGGGGTTGATAACCCTATGCAGGGCCCTACCATTAACTGTATAAGTCCTACTCTTGTTCACTTTAACAAAATGTAATGCCTTGTAATTATCCAAATTAAACTATCCCACTCCTCAGCCATTTGGCCCAATTGATCAAGAACCTTTGTAACCTTAAATGACCATCTTCGCTGTCATCTATATCTCCAATTTTGGTGTCTTTCACAAACTTAGTGATCATGCCTCCTAAATTTTCATCAAAATTGTTAATATGAATGACAAACAACAGTGGACTCAGCACCAATTCCTGTGGAGGCACCGCTGGTCACGGGTCTCCAGTCCTAAAAACAACCCTCCACCACCACCTTCTGTCAAGCCAATTTGTATTCAATTGATAAGCTCTCCATGAATCCCATGTGATTTAAAATGTTTCAACAAAGCTGAAGTGAGACAACTGATTCTTGCACAATAATTCTCTGAATGTGTGTATGGTGGTAAAGTTCAAGTTAGCGCAATGAATTGTGTAAATATGTTTTGTTATTTCAGCATTATTAAGACAGTAGAAGTGTTATAATTATTTGTGCTAATCATTTAAAGTATAATTTTAAAATATTTAATATCAAAAACTATTAAAGGATTATCACTGTTTGTGGAAGATGGCTGTCAGATTTTCTTAGTTGTTTATTTGTTAAAGCTGCTGCAGCACGACAACATTGTACAATCACATATGTTCAAACTCATTGAAACACATCAACTTCACAAAGGTTAAATTGGCCCTTGAACATCATGAAATAGAATGCAACAGCATCATTTACATCTCAAATCATAGCATTCAAGGGAAAGATTAAAACCAGGTTACAAATGTTTACATATAAAAACACAGAAAAACACCAGAAATGCATCTGCAGAAGGATATTTATGGAATTAATGTCTCAGAGCTGTTTAGAAATGGCAATCATCATTGAATTGCCAATAATTGTGTCACTCCTGATTTTGTGTGCCCTGATGCTGCTCTGCATTTTTGGCTGGGTTTTCTGACACTGGCTTCTTTAGAAATGCAAAGTGAAAAGTCTATCAGAGAACACCAATAGCATTGGGCCATGCCAACTTGTTGAAGGACTGGAATGTAAGTCTAAATGTCCAGTGTGAGTGTTTCATGAATGGATGTAATGTCATATTAGTGAACAGATGACTGAATTAATGGACAGAGTGGATTGTGTGAGTGAGATAAGTGGATAGTGTTGAAGTGATAAGTGAGTAGGGTAAAAAGTAGATAAAATGGTATGTACATGAGATGGATAGAAGGGTTGGGGAGAAGGTGAGTTCATTAAAGAGAGTTCGTCAAGTCAGAGCATAGATACATCTATGAGTAGGGCCAGTTGGTGGTGATTGGTAGTTGGGTCGGGTCATGTTGGGAGGGGTAATCAGGTCAGAGGTGAGTTTCAAGAGTTAGGGAAAATGGAGATGGGAGTGATGTAGGCAGGAGGTGATCTGGGGGTAGTTAGAGGAGGAGCAAGTAAAAATGAACAAAATTGGGGCAGAGATATTGATTCCAGAGTTAAAAATGTCCTCATCCCAGGATAAAACAGTGCTCCTTGAGTTTACATTGACTATCATTGAAACACTGCAGTAGGCCGAGGGCAGAGAATAAAGTAGGAGTAAAGTGAATAATTAAAGTAAAAATTGCTGGAGAAACCCAGCAAGTCTGGAGAGAAAACAGAATTAACATTTCAAGTCCAGTGACCCTCCTTCAGCAATTCCAAAGATGGGTCACTGGACTTGAAGCATTAACTCTGTTTTCTCTCCATAGATGCTCTCAGACCTGCTAAGTGTATCCAGCAGTTTTTGTTTTCGTTTCAGATCACCAGTACCTGCAGTTCTTTGTTTGGATAGGATGAATAGACAAAGTCTTTTCCCTGGAGTCGAGGAGTCCAGAACTAGAGGGCGTAGGTTTAGAATGAGAGGGGAAAGATATAAAAGAGACCTAAGGGGCAACCTTTTCACACAGAGGGTGGTACGTGTTTGGAAATGAGCTGCCAGAGGTGGAGGCTAGTACAATTGCAACATTTAAAAGGCTTTTGGATGAGTATATGAATAGGAAGGGTTTGGAGGGATATGGGCCAGGTGCTGGCAGGTGGGACTAGATTGAGTTGGGATATCTGGTCGACATGGACGGGTTGGACCGAAGGGTCTGTTTCCATGTTATACATCTCTATGACTTTAACTAAAATGCCAGACAACCAGAAGCTCAGGGTCATAATTGTGGTCAGTACAAAGATGTTCCACAAATTAGCACTTGTTCTCCCCAAGGTGAAGTGGACTTCAGTGTAAGGAGCAAATACATTTACAGCAAACATTTTTTTTAACTGAAACCTTATGAGCTGGCACTTCTCGATAAACAAGCAAACATTATACACCTCAAATTACACAAAGCTTACTGCAGTATCACGATCTCCATAATGTCCAATTAGTCAGTTGAGGATCTGATTAAGAGAGTTCTCTGCTGGTAAGCTTTATTTAAGACAAAGTTGCATTGTTATTTAAGTGATTTATGCTGTAAATAAAGTTTAACAGTGATGTGTATACCCCCGTATTACATTTCTATTACTTAGTGTATGTTTTTACATTGATTATGTGGACCTCTTGATCAACTGGAATATTTAATCATCTAGCACACTCCTGGTCCTGTAGGTGCTAGTTGGTAAAACGTTTGTTGTACTAAACAGAAAAAAGTACAGGTAAGTCACTGCTTAATGCTTTGGACAGTGAGGAGAGAGATGTTAAAATGATGTAACAGCTACTGTACTTGGATAGAAGTGTATTAGGGTGATTGAAGAGTGAGCAGGATGTTGTGGAAGGAACAGCACATTCAAAATGTTGAAATGGGCTGGAAGAAGTGTGTGGTGGTAGTATCATGCTGGAGGTAGCATAAATTATGGAGGATGATCTGTTGAATGTGGAAACCGTTGGGTGGAAGGTGAATACAAGAGGAGCAGTATTGTGACTCTAAAAAGAGGGAAAGAAGTGACTGCAGAAATGTTAGAAATGGGTCAGACATGGTCAATCATCCCATCAACCAGAAGAAGTCATATGACTCCAGATTGTAGTCCAACAGGTTTATTTGAAATTGCAAGCTTTTGGAGCGCTACTTCTTCATCAGGTGATTTCAAATAAACCTGTTGGACTATAACCTGGTGTCCTGTGACTTCTGACTGTCCACCCAAGTCCAACACCAGTATCTCCACAGTGAGGAGAAAGGAAGACATCATAGGACACACGCGATGAAGGCAGAACAATAGGAGAATGGAGTGGACGTCTTACTCAAAGTGATATTTGTGAAAGTGTATTTGATATTATTATGGGAGTCAGTCAGTATATAGTGATTATTTGTTGATTGCCTGTTCCAGAAATGGAGATAGAAAAGCTAAGGAAGAGAATTAGGAAGAGTCTAAGATAGATCATGCAATGGTGAAAGAAGGATGGAAACTGAAGGCAAAACTGATGAGATTTTTCAGTTCAGGACAAAGTCAGGAAACATCACTGTTAAAGTTATCAATGTAATTTCAAAAACGTTGAGGGAGAGAACCTAAGTAGGACTAGGGCACTGAGTGATCCACATAATCTTTCAAATATCAGGCATAGCTAGGACCCCTGTGGGTCTGTATAAAATACCTTCTGTTTGGAGGAAGTAACTGACGTTAAATGAGAAATGTTAAATGTGGAGCTGATCCATTGTTTTTGAGGTATAAAAGTTTAGAGTGCACTGCCATTCCATATCGGCATGGGTCGAACCTTCTGGGCTGTCTTTGTAACACTGAAACAATAATACAGATTATACAGATTGAAGAGCAAGGATGGCAAGATTTCCTCCACCTCTCCCCTCCAAAAATGTCCAAACAACAGGGAGGTGTTTCTTCACATTGCTGATCATTTGGCTTTTCAACTCCAGTTACTTTTGGAACACTTTACAATTTGTTCACAGATTGTAGCTTAGAGAATCATAGAATCATACAGCACAGAAACAGACCCTTCATCCACAACAACCTGGTTTCTCAAACTAAACAAGTCCCATAACCCTCTAAACCTTTCCAATTCATGTACCTGTCCAAATGTCTTTTAAATGTTGCAACTCTCCCTGCATCCATCACTTTCTCTGGCAGTTTATTCCACACACACACCATCTGTGTGAAAGCTTCTTAAATGCTAGAAGATTAAACATTATCACAAAGCTTTGTCAATCATTGCAACAGTTAAAAAGACAATCTGACAAGAACTCAAAGGATCATGTGACAGAACAAAAGTTGCAAAATAAACAATGAGGTTGAGTTAAATGTTTGAAATTTTTTGAGTTTTTTTGAGCATTCTCGTGATATCTTGTAAATTATTAGCATTGTGGATAAATTAAACAAAATTGACATGAAATTTGGATTCACAGCCCAACTGAAGATTGAGTTCTGAAAACAAATTGTCCTCCTGTGTACACTTGGCCTTCAGTTGCTTGCAATGTAAGCAAGCTGTGCATCATCTTGAGAAGACCACTTGTTTGGGCATTCCCTGCATGTGCCAGAAGCTTGTGAACTGTTTTTTTCCATAACAACACACAATCTTTCTGAATGTTGTAATGGTTGGAGTGTTGCGTGCAATTCTGCTCTCCCTGCTATAAGAAGGATGTTGTGAAACTTGAAAGCGTTCAGAAAAGATTTACAAGGAGGTTGCCAAGTTTAGAGGGTTTGAGCTATAGGGAGAGGCTGAATAGGCTGAAGCTGTTTTCCTTGGAGTGTTGGAGGCTGAAGAATGACCCGACAGAGGTTTATAAAATCATGACAGGGAAAAGGTCTTTTTCCCAGGATCAGGGAGTCCAAAAGTGGATCCAAGAGTATAGTGTGTGTATGGAATGACCTGCTAGAGAAAGTGGTGGAGGCTGGTACAATGACAACATTTAAAAGGCAGCTGGATGAGTATTTCAATAGGAAGGGTTTACACTCATAGAAATGTACTGCACAGAAACAGGATTTCGAGGGATATGGGCCAAATACTGGCAAATGGGACTAGATTTATTTAGGACATCTGATCGGCATGGATGAGTTGGACAGAAAGATCTGTTTCCGTGCTGTATATCTCTATGACTCTATGCCTATAAATTAAATTCAGACTAAATAGACCCAGTAGACTTGTCATAATTACCAAAGATCAAGCATCCATCTACAAGAGATGTAGCATGGACATTTCATAAAAGTACCACTGGCATGTAAGGTAAATTTGAATAACCTCTGCTCTTGCAAAATCTCCGCAAGTGCTCTGGAGTGTTTTTAAAAACTATGTTTTCACTTGCTGGTTTTGACAGGGAGGGTAGAGGATTTGGTGACTTGTCACACACAGACTTCAGGAGATAATGAGGCAGCAGTGTCTGGTTACAACCTCTTCATGTCTAATAATTCACTAGGAATAATTTTTCAGGCATAATGTTTTCAATTTGTGATGTTCTTGCTCCGGTTTTAGTGGAAGAAGGCAGCACATAAATTTTATTTTACGACCTCACTTAAATGATTCTGGTGTACAGCCTAGCGTGATCTACACTGCTGTGTGTTGAGTATATGGCTTGACTGCTGCTGCTGGAACCTCTGGGGTCAGCCACTTCTGCCAATATGTGGCTAAGTCTGAAAGATAAGCCATTTTTGGTTATAGACATTGTATTCTGTGCTTTTGCTGTCCTTGTGTATCTTTCAAGTGGTAAGGAACAAGGAGAAGGACTCATCAGTTCAGGGAGACCAGTGAGAAGTAATCAGCAGGAAGTTCCCTTGCTCATTTGATCACATGCTCTTGGACTTTAAAGGATCTGGAATGAATAAAGCAATCTCCCACTGTCAATCCATTTTATCTGCCCCCACCCTTGTTGGATCTATCCTGCAATGAGATTGGGATGGGAATGGAACTGGAGCTAATAAAAAAAAGTTAACTATTTTAATATTAGGAAATGCTTTTGCAGTGCATCATTTATATTGGAAAGATTGGATCTTGCAAAGTATACAATAGATATATTTTAGAAAATATTAAGAAAATGAATAACTAACAATTCTTAGCCTTTCTCCAATGAAGGCACACTCTTAGTTTTTCAATTTAACAGGAGAGAACCAAATACTAAAAACAAAATAATAAAGCACTTACACAGAAAATTAATGTTCCATTGCTGATGATTCACATTTGGCAGAGCAGGGGTGTGAAGAAGAGTGTTCAGTTTGTCAAGTGTTTCACCCAACAACAGTTCGTAAACAAGTGGAAATTTATCATCATAGGCATAGAGCAAACAAATGGAATTACATATCAGCCATTACTAAGCCTGGGAACCTTTTTCATGTGTTTGGTTCTCTCTTAGGTTTGTTGAGCCAGTGTTTGTGTAGGTATGTTTAAAGAAAACAGTAATTCTTTGCACTGCGATGACGTACAGTGTTTTGGTGAATCTAGTGCAGACATGTGATGGGTTAATTATTTTAGACTCTGTAATATATGTCACTAAATATATTTGTTTTCATTTAGAGGAGGTGGATGTGAATGTCCCTAATTTTCTTTTCAGAGAATTATGAATACGACTCAGAAAGCTGCCTGTTGGGAACAATTACTTCATAGATTCTATACAGTTGAAAAATTAGCTTCAAAATAAGATTCTGATTACCATTAGAATGAGATATGTGAACTTAGGCTGTCAACAATATTACTGAAGAGAAAATCTAAACACACATTTGGAAAAATAACCTTTTACTTCAGGCGACCAAAGAGGTTTAGAATCAGCATTGATTTTAGCCCAATTTTCTTTACTGCTTTAGGAAATAATTAGTCCCTCCAAAATAATTCTTTGTTAGATCCTCTTGAAAGAATAAAATGTGAATTAGATTCCAGAGCTTAAGCAGCTCAGAGCTAATACAAAAACTTGACTGACTTCTCTGTGAATATCCTGGAGGAAGATTTGTCAGGCCTTAAAAATAACAAAGACTGCAACCACACAGTGTGCTGTTTCATATGGGTAGCCTTTTGTTTTTGCACAGGCCTACAGACAGTATGTGTCCTCCACCTGGGACACAATCCAAGCCCAAGTTGCTCTGCAGACAAATAGAAGCATTCTGTTTAAGAACTGAGTCTCTTTCACAAGGCCTTTGAAAAGTTCAGGTTTTGCCAAGCTAAATAACGAAACAGTCATGTGCAGATACTGTGCATTGTTCTTGTCACTGAATCCTAGATAGGATGTTATCTGTCTGACAAGCTTTGAAGTAAGTATTAAAAAAGCTCAGGTAGTTGTCAGGAAAAGTAAAACAAGTTAAAAATGAGGTGAAACAACATTTTTTTTAAAAATTACTGTCAAAATCATAGCTTACTGTGGTGTTAAAAGTCCAAATAACAATACCCTTCAGGTTGCATGCTTTTCAATGGGGCGAGAACAAAGCTGAGCAGGATTGATCAGAGTAAGAGGTCAGCAGGAAGATTGGGCAATGGGCAACCATCAAGGAACAGATGACTTGGATACAGTCGAGGTTTGTTCCCTCTAATGGAAAGGTAGATCAAACAAATCCAAATCCTGGATAACAAAGGAGGTAGAAGTTAACATTAGAAAGAAAGTTGTGCTTATAACAGGTGAAAGGCAGAGAGTACAATTGAGAATCAACAGGAATACTGAAGATTGTCTTTGCAAAAAAGGAAGTTGCTGACCAGGCCATGGTGACAGCAAAAGTCGCTCTGTCACTAGAAAGGATCAGAATTTAATAAGGAAGAAATCTTAGATATTTTGTTGGGCTCCAGGACTGGATGAGATACATCCAAGGATTTTGAAGGAAGTGAAATTCAATAGAAAAAAGATATTGCTTACTGTTACCATTGAATTTGATTGGAAATATACAAAAATGGACCAGAAGGGAATTGGTTACAGATAAGATGAAAAATTACCATTGGTGAGAGCAGAGACATTTAGAAAAGAGGTTTGATCTTCCTATTAAAGAGATTACTGTGCAGAGAGTGCAATAGAAGAGGAAATTAAAAGGGGTGAGCAAGATTCAGGAGAAACGTTTTCTTCACGGGGGATGGTTCGCATGTGGAACTTGCTACCACAAGGAATAGCTGAGGCGAATATCACATGCTGAATTTAAAGTTTTTTTAGATTAGATTAGATTACTTACAGTGTGGAAACAGGCCCTTCAGCCTTACAAGTCCACACCGACCCGCCGAAGGGTATACCACCCAGACCCATACTCCTACATTTACCCCTTCACAATTTAGCATGGTCAATTCACCTAACCTGCACATTTTTGGATTGTGGGAGGAAACCGGAGCATCCAGAGGAATCCCACGCAGACACGGGGAAAATGTGCAAACTCCACACAAAGAATTGAACCCGGGTCTCTGGCGCTGTGAGGCAGCAGTGCTAACCACTGTGCCACCGTGCCGTCCAGTTATAGTAGGTGAGAGGGTAAAGAAAGAAATAGAGGTGAGATGAAGGATAGGAGGAGGCTCATTCAGAAAATTAATTATTTCTGTGCTATAAATACTTTGTAATACCTGATAACCTGATAATGGGCGGCACGGTGGCCCAGTGGTTAGCACTGCTGCCTCACAGCGCCAGAGACCCGGGTTCAATTCCCGACTCAGGCGACTGACTGTGTGGAGTTTGCACATTCTCCCCGTGTCTGCGTGGGTTTCCTCCGGGTGCTCCGGTTTCCTCCCACAGTCACAAAAGATGTGCAGGTCAGGTGAATTGGCCATGCTAAATTGCCCGTAGTGTTACGTTAAAGGGGTAAATGTAGGGGTATGGGTGGGTTGCGCTTCGGCGGGTCGGTGTGGACTTGTTGGGCCGAAGGGCCTGTTTCCACACTGTAAGTAATCTAAAACAAATAAGATTGGAACTTATGGTGAGAGAAGGGATATTAAGCAAAATGGTTTAATCTTTTCAACAGAGAGATTTCTGACAGCAAGTATAGTAGTAATTGAAGAAGATTACACTTCTTTCTTTTCAAAGAGTTCAATGATGCAGGAAGGGTTTGCCCGAAATATTACAATCAGTGTCTTTGGTCTGACTATTCTGAGTAATTGCTCATGTATGTCCAAGGTGGCCTGTTTTCTGATATGACAGAGCAGATTGGTCAAATTATATCTAAGTTATTAACTTGTATCAAAAGTCTTTGAAGTGTAGACAACAGAACAACTATGAAGTGCTTTGGAATAGAACAGTAAACATTGCTTCAAAAATAGATGTGAAGCTGAAGCTTTTTGTCTTGTACTCATCAGGATTGAAATGCAAGGAAACAAAATTCTGAAAGGGAACAACAAGTTATGCAGTTTGGTAAGACAGTGCTGGTTGGTTGGGCAATGGTTGTCAAGGAGATGGAACAGGAACTGTTCACTATCAATTTTAGTTAACTGATGAAATTCAAACCAGCAGGTCAAGTCTGGTTGGTCAGGAGGTAGGCCATGAGGATGAAGTAGGGTTAGCTAATTCTATGGTCTTTCCATTCCCCTACCCTAATTATCCTATATTTACTCCTGACTAATCACCTAACCTACACACAATGGGCAATTTAGAGTTGAGACTGTGGTGCTGGAAAAGCACAGCTGGTCAGGCAACATCCAAGGAGCAGGAGACTCAACATTTTGGGCTAAAGCCCTTCATCAAGAATCTTGCAAAGGGCTTTAGTCTGAAACGTCAATTCTCTTATAAGCAATTTAGCATGGCTAGTTCACCTAACCTGTGCACCTTAGGATTGTGGGAGGAAACCAGAGCACCCGAAGGAAGCCCATGCAGACATAGGGAGAACGTACAAATTCCACACAGACAGTTGCCCAAGGCTGGAATTGAACCTTAGTCCCTGGCACTGTGAGGCAGCTGTGCTATCCACTGTGCCACCATCTATGAAATGCTGCAGAGGTTCACAGCTGATGAGAGCTCAGATGTCTCTGACCATTTGTCTAGAGAGTTGCCATAGGCAAAGAATGCCTGATAGGGTGCCAATGCCAAATCCCCAGTAAATACCTGACAGTTTTCCCATACAGTTATGAGCCACCCAAAGCTAGCAGTGGTGTGAGGGGCTGCTTAATAAGGCAGACAGGTCATCTTCCACCATTTCTACCACTGCAAAGATGGCATAATGCTGAAAAGATGACAGGCATGCTGTTTGCTGCCTTCATTTGCCATTCCATCAGCATGCAATGGTAGCTCCCCTCCTTCTGGACCAGGAGGTCTGGATTCAAGTAGCACTTTCTCCAGAAGCTTGTAATAACAATTCTGAACAGGTTGATTAGAAAAGATCAACTTGGTCAGGTCCCAGACTATCCCCAAGGAGCTGGAAAAATCCAGTCCTTGATTTGTTTTGTATAGCGAATTTGAAGGCATATTTTTATCCATTATTTTGAAATGACTGTGTCAATACGTCTTGGAAGAAGTGAAAAAGTAAATACTTGATTAATATGATTCCATCATTTTGCAGTGGAAAAGGCTATGAACATGAATCACAGAGTTATTATGGTACAGAAGGAGGCTATTGGGCCCATCATGCCTACACTACCTCTATTATATTTTCTGATTCTATTATCTTTTCTAGCCAATCTCCTGTTTATCCCTGTACACCAATACTATCCAAAAAAAAACTCTTCAATGCCCTCCTGACTGCTTCAATTAAACTGCCTCCACTACTTTTCAAGGCAGTGCATTCCATACCTTAACTGCTCGGTGTGTGAAAAAGTGTTTTTCTCACATCACCCTTGCTTCATTTGCACATCACTGTAAATCTATGCTGCCTCATTCTTGTTTCTTTTCTGAGCTAAAACAGCTTCATCCTAACTACTCTATCCAGCCCGCTCATGATTTTAAAAACTTCAATCAGCCTTCAGGGAGAGCAGTCTTAACTTCTTCAATCTATCTTCAAATCTGAAGTTTTTCATAGCTGGAACCATTCTTTTAAATTATTTCTGCACTTTCTCCAAAGTATTCACGTTTTTCATTTAATGTGCAGCCCACAACTATACATAATGTTCCATCTGAGGCCTAACAAATGTTTTGTACAAGTACAACATCACCTCCTTGATATTGTATTTTATGCCTCTATTAATAAACTTGAAAACACTGTATGCTTTATTTACTGCCCTCTCCATCTGTTTGCTACTTTCAATGATCTGTGCACCCATGCACTCATGCCCCTCTGTTTCTGTAGCCCATTAAAAATATACCCATTATTTTATATTGTCTTTGTGTTCTTCCAGCCAAAGCAAATCACCTCACATTTCTCTATAGAACTTCATCTGCTACCTACCCACCCACTCTACTTACTTATAAAAGTTATTTTGGAGTTCTACACTGTCCTATCACAGTTTGCAATTCCTCTAAATTTCATGTCATCTGTAAACCCGGAATTGTCCCTTACACACCAAGATCTAGATCATTAATATATATCAGGAAAGCAAGAGCCCCAAAACTGACCATTGGGGAACTCGACTCCAAACCTTCCTCTCACCTGAAAAATATCCATTGACCATTAAACTTTGTTTTCAACCACTCAATGAATTCTGTATTCACATTGTATGTTGTGAGGCACTGTATCAAACCTGGAAGTCCATGTATACCACGTAATAATTGTTATCCTCATTAACCCTTCCTCTTACTTCTTCAAAAACTCCTAAGTTAATTAAATAGGATTTCCCATTTCTGAATCCTTGTTGACGCTTCCTAATCAACCTAGCGTCTTCTGTGTGACTATTGATTCTTTCAAAATAATTGTTTCCAAACTTTTTCCTCCCTCCCCAATTTAAATTAGCTGGTCTGTAATTGCCGGGATTAGCCTTACAACCCTTTTTGAACAAGGACATAATATTGCTAATTCTCCAGTCTTCTGGCAGCTCCCTAGAATCCAGGGAAGACTGAAATATTATGGCTTGTGCCTCTGCAATTTCTACACATGCTAAGGACATGTTTGGCTCATAGTTTGATGTACTAATAAATGTGCACATGCTTTACATGAGACAATGTGACACCTCTTTTTGCACTTGCCTGTTACAGGCTACCAAGCTTTGTCGTTGCCTATTTTTAGAGGCAGTTAGTCTACATATATATATAGAGCTGAAAATGTGTTGCTGGAAAAGCGCAGCACGTCAGGCAGCATCCAAGGAGCAGGAGAATCTATGTTTCCGGCATAAGCCCTTCCTGAAGAAGGGCTTATGCCCGAAATGTCGATTCTCCTGCTTCTTGGATGCTGCTTGACCTGCTGCACTTTTCCAGCAACACATTTTCAGCTCTGATCTCCAGCATCTGCAGTCCTCACCTTCTCCTCCTACACACACACACACATATATATATATATATATATATATATACACACTCAGGAATTCCACTGAATATTGTACATACCCTTTTTATATTGACAAGCACCACAAACACACAGACAAATTAGGAGCAGGAGAAGACCACTCAGCCCCTCAGCCTGCTTTGCCATTCAATAAGATCATAGATTGTCTGATTATAGACTCATTCTACTTTTCTACTTACACTTAGAGTCACAGAATCATACGACTAGTGCTATTAAACTGGAAAGGGTGCAAAAAATATTTACAAGGATGTTACAGAAACTGGAAGGTTTGAGTTATACGAAAAGGTTGGAGAAGCTGGGATTTTTTTCCCATGGAGCATTGGAGGCTTATAGAGGTTTGTAAAATCATGAGGGGGATAATTAAGCTGTATGGCCAAAGTCTTTTCGCCAGAGTGAATTTGAGTCCAAAACTAGAAGGGGAAAGATTTAAGGTGAAAGGGCAAAAATTGAAAAGGGATCTCAGGGCAACCTTTCTCAGACAGAGGGTGTTGTGTGTATGGAACGAGTCAATGATGCCTAAAATACCTTATTATTCTCTGCTGTTATGGCCATAATGCACTTTTAATACATAAAAGGGCTTTCCTCCTAATTGTTCCAGTTCCAATTAAAAATTCCACCCATGAATTAGCCTGCCTTGTGTAGTAAATGCTGGCTAACCTGCAATCTGTTTTGTTCTATTTCATGTTGCCAGGATTCAAAGTTTATTTCTTATCAAAATGTGGGTCAACTTTAAAATGAAAGTATAATTGAAGAGCTTAATCAAATTATATAAAGTAAACTAGAAAATAAATGAGAACTTGGAGTGAGCAGTGTGTTAATATCATAAAGGTAAAATATCAGTATTAATTTTGTATTTGTTCACATTCCTGTTTCTGTGAATGACTATCACGTGAGCTATAATACAAATTCCATGTTGACCATGCAGTTATGTGCAGTATTGCTTGTAAAGATAAGTGCTTTACTTTAATCTACACTGCAAACAAGCATGATGGTATCTTTACTTAACTCAGTAGACTGATGTGAGCTCTCAAGTCTCAAGGATAAACAAGGTTTGAGTGTTTGTATTATGTAACTCGCATGTCAATAATGAAATTATGTGAAAAATATTGATTCTCGTTTGGACGTGTTATAAAGTGTAAAGTTAAAATAGATGAGAGACCGTTGAATTAATTCAATAATTTAGTTTTCCATAAGCCTTGTGAGCCATTGGTTTGCATTGGGATGTGTTGGGAACTTTGAACATGCTACAGGCCTTAGGTGTCTGCACTTCAGTCCAATTGAATGATCACCATTGGTCTATGGACTTCTGATAGTGACTAGGGTATGAAAACATTGAACTGAACTCAATCTCGATCTTAGCAGATACCTACTTAACCATAATTATTGAGAAAGTCCATTATTATTTGTTCTGCTTCTTTAGTTACAACAAATGCATTAACATTGTGGAGACTCCACATCAGTGAATCATGATGATTTCATTATAGAATCGTAATTTGTATACATAATTTGCCAATATATTATGCATTTGTTTCAATGTTTCTATGTAAAGGATTTGTATTAGCAGATCACAATACCTGATTGGATAACAAGTCTTTTGCTCATCTCCTTATTGACCTCTCTCCCAGTTTTTTCATCTCTTAGTCTGCAGCTCGTGGGCTGTTGACAGTTGTCTCTTGTTAACTGGTCATGTATGAATGCCGACAGTAGTTTGAATTTTTTCTCTTGGAAGATTGTTTGACTGTGAAGAAAACAACGTGGTTGAAAATGCCCTCCAACGCTTCTCATCCAAGTCCCGCATTTCCGCCCTCAAAGGCCACCCCTCCAACCACAACAAGGACAGAAACCCCCGGTCCTCACTTTCCACCCTACCGCATCATCCGCCGACAATTCCGCCACTCCAAACGACACCACCACCAGAGATATATTTCCCTCCCCACTCCTTTCCGCTTTCCACAAAGGCCGTTCCCTCCGTGACTACCTGGCCAGGTCCACGCCTCCAACAAATCACCTCCCGTCCTGGCACCCTCCCCTGCCACCGCAGGAATTGCAAAACCTGCACCCATACACCTCCTCCCTCACCTCCACCCAAGGCCTTCCACATTCATCAAAGATTCACCTGCACATCACCAATGTCATTTATTGTATCCGTTGCTCCCAATGTGGTCTCCTTTACATTGGGGAGATTGGATGCCTCCTTGCAGAACGCTTTAGGAAATATCTCCAGGACACCCACACCAATCAATCCCACCACCCCATGGCTGAACATTTCAACTCCCCCTCCCATGCAGGTCCTGGGCCTCCTCCACTGCCACTCCCTCACCACCCGACGCCTGGAGGAAGAACGCTTCATCTTCTGCCTCGGAATACTTCAACATCAGGGCACCAATGTGGACTTCACCAGTTTCCTCATTTCCCCTCCCCCCACCTTACCCCATTTCCAACCTGCCAGCTCAGCACCAACCTCATGACCTGTCCTATCTGCCAATCTTCCTTCTCCTCTATCCGTTCCACCCTCCTCTCTGACCTATCACCTTCATCCCCACCTCCATACACCTATTGTACTCATAGCTATCTTCTCCCCAGCCCCACCTCGTCCCATTTGTCTCTCCACCCTCTAGGCTCCCTGCCACATTCCTGATGATGGGCCTTTGCCCAAAACATTGATTTTCCTGCTTCCTGGATGCTGCCTGACCTTCTGTGTTTTTCAGTACCACTCTAATCTAGACTGAGAAGAAAACCACAGCCATGGCTGATCCTGTTGTCATCCGTTATCAAATGTACTTACAAATAAACCTGTGCGACTATAACCTGGTGTTGTGTGATTTTTAACTATTATCAAGACAGCAGGAGGGACCACATACTAATCAAGAGCAGTCACCATCAATGATTTCTCTCCTTAGTACAACAACATTGGTATTTCTTCACCACAACTGACCGGCTCAGAGCAGGACAAGAGTTAAGTTCAGGAATTCCCTTCTGAAACATCTTCACCTCTCCATACCTCTCTTTATAGGATGCTCGTTAAAACCCTTTCTTGGTTATCTATCCTAACATGCCTTTATGTGTCATGGTATCAAATTCGATTTGATAACACTTCTATGAAATAACTTGGGATGCATCATGCTAGGCACTATAAAATTATATAGAAGAAAGCGAGGACTACAGATGCTGGAGATCAGATTGTGGTGCTGGAAAAGCGTAGCAGGAGAATTGATGTTTCAGGCAAAAGCCCTTCATCAGGAATGACGCTTGTGAGCCAAGAGGATGGAGAGATAAATGGGAGGGGGTTGGGGCTGGGCGCAAAGTAGCTGAGAATGCGATAGTTGGATGGAGGTGGAGGTAATAGTGATAGCTCAGATAGGAGGGTGGAGCAGATAGGTGGGAACGAAGATGGACAGGTAGGACAGGTCATGAGGGCGGTGCCAAGTTGGAGGGTTGGATCTGGGATAAGGTGGGGGAAGGGTAAATGAGGAAACTGGTGAAATCCACATTGATTCCCGTGTGGTTGGAGGGTTCCAAGTCAGAAGATGAGGCGTTCTCCCTCCAAGCATGGGGTGATTCAGGTTTGGTGATAGAGGAGGTCCACCTTTATAAAGTTATATACTGAGCAGTGCATTCAGCAACTGTGCCATTGAATAGGCTGCAACTATACACCCGCATGGGCCCCAGCTATGCCTGCCTCTTCGTAGGGTATGTGGAACAATCCATCTTCCGCAACTACACTGGCCCCACCCCCCATCTTTTCCTCCGCTACATTGATGACTGTATCGGCGCTACCTCGTGCTCCCACGAGGAGGTTGAACAGTTCATCCACTACACTAACACCTTCCACCCCGACCTCAAATTCACCTGGACAGTCTCGGACTCCTCCCTCCCCTTCCTAGACCTTTCTGTTTCTATCTCAGACGACCGAATCAACACGGACATCTACTACAAACCAACCGACTCCCACAGCTACCTAGACTACACCTCCTCCCATCCTGCCCCCTGTAAAAACGCCATCCCATTCTCCCAATTCCTTCGTCTCCGCCGCATCTGCTCCCAGGAGGACCAGTCCAAAATAAGGACAACACAGATGGCCTCCTTCTGCAAGGACCGCAATTTCCCCCCCGACGCGGTCGACGGTGCCCTCCACCGCATCTCCTCCACTCCCCGCTCCTCCGCCCTTGAGCCCCGCCCCTCCAACCGCCACCAGGACAGAACCCCACTGGTCCTCACCTACCACCCCACCAATCTCCATGTACAGCCCATCATCCGCCGTCACTTCCGCCACCTCCAAACGGACCCCACCACCAAGGATATATTTCCCTCCCCTCCCCTAACAGCATTCCGTAAAGACCACTCCCTCCGTGACTCCCTCGTCAGACCCACACCCCCCACCAACCCAACCTCCACTCCCGGCACCCTCCCCTGCAACCGCAGGAGG
>NC_057720.1:50102627-50119076 GCF_004010195.1 Chiloscyllium plagiosum
CTGACCTGCAGTCTTTTTCTTGACCTCTCCGCCTCCATCCTACTTCGACCTATCACCCTCACCTTGACCTCTTTCCACCTATCACATTTCCAACGCCCCTCCTCCAAGTCCCTCCTCCCTACCTTTTATCTTCTCCTGCTGAACACTCTCTGCTCATTCCTGAAGAAGGGCATGTGCCCGAAACGTCGAATCTTCTGTTCCCTAGATGCTGCCTGACCTGCTGTGCTGTTCCAGCAATAAAGTTTCAGCCTGAATATTTACATGACCCATTGAAATTTCTCTCTCTACTATTTCTAGCAAAGGTGTTGTTATTTAAAATAAATAGATCATTGCCTTTGCTTCATACTGTAGAGAGGACTCCCAAGGTGTTTTGTAAATTACATGTGCTTTAGAAACTCACACAGATTGACTATCAATCAGCATTTGACACTGGATTTCTGGGATTGAATTGTGTAAACTGTAGTTTTGTTAGCAGTTGCAATTTTAACAGCTTATATTGTATCCAGAATTGACCAGATATTGCGCTGTTTTATTTGGTTTCATTACTGAAAGTGGGAAAGGTCGAATCAGCTAGACTGTTGAATTCATTCAACAGCTTCTCATCTATTTTAACTTTCCACTTTATAACACATACTTTAAAAACCAGAACCCATATTTTCCACATAATTTTATTATTGATATACTTGCATGAAGGTAGCAAAACAGCATCATATTTTCCACTTAATAAATTAAGCACATACAAAACCCTCTTGTATACCAGCATTGTGGAGATGTTTGCCAAATTTAGAAATACATTTCTACAATGACTTTGAGGTTGTATTATCTAATCTATTTTAATATGTATGCGCAGCACATTTTTAAAAGTAGCTAACTGAAAAAATCTAGTAATTTTGTCCTCCAATGACTAATTTTCTATGGCAAAATCTGCTGGATTCGCACAAGTTAAAATGGATAACAACTTTGTGCAGCAAATGTTGAGTTGGTTATTTGTTATCTAATTTTCTCATTTCATTGAATAAAGCCAGTGACTGCTAGACGTTCAAGAAAGTGATCATTCTTCAAGCCCATATTGGAGGGGTTCAATGATATAACATTGCAAAGCAAAGCACTAACAGTGTTAAAACTGCCCAAACTCCACGTATACATCAATTAATTCATCATACCATAAAACTTCAACAGTACATTTCCTCTTCTGATTGGTTCAAAGCCAGCATCGAGTGAAGAGACACTATCCTTCCATTTGAATGGCATGTGGTAGTGGCACCAGGCAGGGGTCAAAAGTACAAAGTTTAGTCTGTAGATGTGGGAACAAAAATGGCACAGAGACAAGAGCATTGTGGTGGGTATTAGGTTCGAGTACTATGATTGAGTATTATTAGAATCATTTTGTACTTGTTAATTGGATTTGAATACAGGAAATTAATGAGCCTTATATAAGGCTTGTGAACCCATATAAACCTTATAAACAGCTTGCAGTACAATTGGATTGTTGACCTCTGATATTGACTAGATTATGGAAACTTTGAACTGAATTCATTCTTGTTCTGACCAGGTATCTGTTTAACCAGAGTTATTGAGTAATCCTGTTATTATCTGTTTCACTTCTTTTATTCAAACAAATGCTATAACATTGTACAGGGATAAGGCAGCCTGCATCAGGCTAGTTGCATATGGTATTATTCCATTTTAAGATAGGCATTGAAAACTGTTGTAATATCATATTTAATTTTTTTCTTCCACTTCAGTTCAAGTTAGTTTTAATAGGGTGAAGCAATAAACATGATTGAAATGAGTAAGTAAAGAAAGTTGTGGGAGGGAGGGAGGCAGGTGGACATTTTTTCCATCCATGGTTAATCAAGCTATTCACTCCCTCAAGTCATGAAAGCTTCTTATAATTTAAATGGAACAGTTTTATAAAGAGGAGGTGGTGCATCTAAAATGTGTAGACCTGTGCTCCCTTCATGTTATAGAATTGCTTCATATCCCGGTACTCCTGTTTACGCTCATTTTCCCACACCACATTTGCAATTGTCAGGTCAAACGAAAGACAAGTTTAACTATTTACACTACTTCATGTGGTCAAGTGACCACTGTTGACATGTCTTCCTCCATTAGCTTAGCATTTGCTAGAATTGTGGGCTGTTTTTGCTTGCTGGAAGAATGCCCTGTGTTAATAAGCTACTGCAGTCTCATGTCTTGTTGCCTGTGACAATCTCCTCTATTATATTTCAGTCGTGGTGTCCCACCAGTTTAAAATTTGTACCACAGCACTTCCACATCAGCCTTTGAAAAATTAGAAACTCACTTCTATGCTTCCTCAGCTCCTGTCATTTCAGTCCTTTATCTGATACTTCAGAGATCTACAAATCAATACAGATAGGTAATGTGTTGTTCTTTATTATTTTTTTGTGTTACAGGGAGTATTATGAGAAATGTTGAAATTTACTGTAGGTTTTCACCTTTATTTACATGTTGGCAGGAATTTCACATGGGTCTTGGGATCCCAAGATCTGATTCTAAGCTCCAGCCTTAACTTGGCTGCTAAGGGTGATGCATTCATATGATTCAATTGTACAATTGTCACGATAGTCCATATTTTTATCCTTATCAGGTGTGAACATCTATCATCCGGCTTTAACGCTTCATACTTTTATGGACCAAGATAGTTTTTTTATAAAGGAGAAAATATAGACTTCAGATGACCACAGTGATCACATGACCAAGTTCAGCTAAGCGCTTGAAGCCAGCACAGGAGACAATTTGAGCTAAAATTAATATTTTGTCAAAAGGCACCAAAAGAAATCAGTCAGGTGTGAAGAAGCACTCATTTTGTATTATTGACTGACACCTTGCTGAAAGCTTCACATTAGAATGAAATTCGCCTGGAGATTATCCAGCTTCAAAGAATAGTGATGCCAGGACTGCATTTCCAGCAAAACAATTTTTGAGCAGAGCTGAGAAAGTAGTTTTGAAGGACAAAATTGGAAGACCCTTTTGTCTTGACTCCCTCCACCTTCTTTCCATTTGCCTCTTGGAAAACAGTGCCCAGTGATGAAGCAAGTTGGAGAAATATCGATTCATCCAGAACTCAAGGCTATTTACAGATTTCATCATTGCTTAGGGCACAAGTCTTTCTTTAAACAACCAAAGCCTCAAAATAGACATCTAAAACCTCAAGGACTCTGTGGGCTTTGCTTTTTTCAAAAATATTAAACACTTTTGACCTTTGTACTAGGCACTTACCTTTTTAAAGCTTTATACCTGTTTTGAGAGTTTCATATCACATTTTTATTACTTTTCCTCAGAGTTCGCAGGTCATAATTTCTATTGCTTTCATAACCCTAATTCTTAACACAATTCACACAAAGTAGTAGTACGACAGCCATATCACTCGAGAAATAAAACGATTGTTGAATGAGAAATGAAAATGCCACAACTGTTCTATTGGACAGGCCTTTGACTGATGTTAAAAGAAAATCATATAGGGATAGCTGAGCAAGATAAGGATTTATTTTACTCCTATTGTGCAACTGGCATAGGAATATCTAAGACAAAATTAATAAAGCATGGAATAAAAAGGGCATTTAGCTTTAACAGATTAATTTCTTAAGACAAATTAGTTTTTTTTAATCAAAAGACAACCCACAACACTTGAGGGGAGGGAGGAAGTGCTTATTTACTCTTCTACTGATTTCAGTTTCCTATAGTTGGCTCTCACAGGATGGCAGGTCAAGAGGCATGCACATTCTACAGTACATGTTAAGTCAAGGATACACCATGTATCTCAAATGAATACATCAGCAGGAAATATCATTGGCTGCACAAATTTGAACTCAATGTATTGTAACTTGAGTGGCAGCTGGAGTCACGGTTGAGCATCCATTATGCACAGGAATAGATGGATAGCATGTTTAGGGAGATAGTCACAATACAAGTTAGAAGTGCATGGGCAGAGAGGGATTGGGTCAAGCAGTCACAGAAAACCAGGCAGATATTGTAGGAGTCTGAGTCATAGAGTCATAAAGGTGTACTACACGGAAACAGACCCTTTGGTCCAACTCGTCCATGCCGACCAGATATCCAAACCTAATCTAGTCCCATTTGCTGGCACTTGGCCCATATCCCACCAAACCCTTCCTATTCATATACCCACCCAGATGCCTTTTAACTGCTGCAATTGTACCAGGCTCCACCACTTCCTCATCAATACTGGAATAGAACCAGGACAAAATATTTTTGCAAGGAGTTTGTTAGTATAGATGAGGAGGGTTTAACCTAGATTGGTAAGGGGATGGGAATTAGAAAACAAATTCGGGAAAGAGAAGCAGAAACTTTTTGCATGACTCTGAAAGATAGAGGAAGCTGAGCTTATAGTGAACAGCAGTGTTCTACAACCTGTTTAAAAATGATCACTTTTTGAACTGAAGTGCAATCAAGGATCAGCCCTAATGGAAAATATAGAATAAACAGTTTTTTTTTAGGGTCTAGATTAGAGTGGTGCTGGAAAAGCACATCATCCGAGGAGCAGGTAGGACAGGTCATGGGGATGGTGCTGAGCTGGAAGGTTGGAACTGGGGTGAGGTGGGGAAGGGGAAATGAGGAAACTGGTGAAATCCACCTTGAAGCCATGGGCGAGACTGGATGCCTCCTAGCAGAGCGCTTTAAGGAACATCTCTGGGACACCCGCACCAATCAACCCCACCGCCCTTTGGTCCAACATTTCAACTCCCCCTCCCACTCTGCCGAGGACATGCAGATCCTGGGCCTCCTCCACCACTGCTCCCTCACCACCCGACGCCTAGAGGAAGAACGCCTCATCTTCCGCCTCGGAACACTTAAATCCCAGGGCATTAATGTGGATTTCACCAGTTTCCTCATTTCCCCTTCTCCCACCTCACCCCAGTTCCAACCTTCCAGCTCAGCACTCCACTCTGCAGGCACCCTGCCTCTATTCCTGATGAAGGGCTTTTGCCCGAAATATCGATGTTCCTGCTCCTCAGATGCTGCCTGACCTGCGGTGGTTTTCCAGCACCACTCTAATCTAGACGCTGGTTTCCAGCATCTGCAGTCTTTGTTTTTACCTAGTTTATTTTTAGGGCTGCATAAATCTAATACCAAGTACATATAATTATTAATTTTATCCTCTACTCATCAAGTCTCAGTGTGACTCCTGTGACTGCACATTGTGTGTCAGTGCCTTGAAGTCCGGATTATAGTTTGAAAATGCCAATTGTCTCCAGTCCATCAAATGGTTATAGGTGAGACAGGTACAATGCCTCGACTTGATTATATTCACTTGAGAGAATGCTGTCTCACAGACATATGCCAAGGAAAGCTTTCACTTTAAAAACACAATGACAGGAGAGGGTATTTCTGTTTATGAGTCACCAGGAATCACTGTCACTTGATCCAAATTTCAGCTCAATATCATTTTGCATAGTAATAACCTCCATATTAATTTACACTCCACTGCAATGTAAATCAAAACTTTGAGTGGTAAGTTGTCTACCAAACTCAATCTAACTTGAAGGAATGGATGAGAGATAATCGTGATGATTCATTCCATTACATTTAATTCCTAAGATTGTCTGCTGAATTGCCTTGCCAACTTCAAGTGTGCAGAGAAATTTTCTGGATGGAACCATTTTTCTTTGTCTTTTGATGTCTTTCAAATATTTTCTCCAGACTTGGAAAATATTGCAGCACTTTGTATTTTTTAAAACTGGGACAATACTAGACCCAGCTCAAATTTGATTGTGCTTACAGCACCAGTCATGTGCTAAGTCTCTCTCTGCAGTTAAAAGTTCAGCTCATTCAGTTTTGATGGCACGTCTGTTAAGCAGTCAGACATTATTTGACATCTCACAGAACTGACAACTCACACTTCATTCCTTGAGTTAAGAGAAGTGATGATTTCAGGCATTGGCGGTAAAACCCTTTGTAACACCTTCCCTTAATATAACCATTTCACATCAGTTTTAGGTGATTAATTCACCATAGGCAGCACCGAGTTTATTGAGTAAGGATTTCAACAAGTGATACTGCAGGGGTCTTGTCCAATCAAGTTTACAATCTTAACTTTCATTATATATGAAAAGTTTGGGGCTTTATTTGCTAATACTTGCTGATGTAATATACAGTAATCATTGATAAAAAAGGGGAAATCAGGAACAATTCTGCAAATTTCTACAACCGTGCCCACATTTACACCAAGCATGGTTCATTGTGATAGAAGCCAGTTTCTTGATTGGAATGCTCTTTTTCAAACAGATACCTTTTGAATTTGTTGTAAGTATCCTCAGACCTTGTTCTCCTTTAAGGGGCAAAAGAGTGAGAGGATCCTCATTAGTTGTTATGTTCTTAAAAACCATGCACACAGAACAATTTGCTAGATTATGTCAGTCATGTCAGTGGATTGTGCAAACAGCAGAGAGAAGAATTCACGATCGTTCGGGTCCTGTTGCATATCTTTAGCCAATGATTTAATTTGTCTTGCTACAGTGCAAGCACTAAGTGACATGCTCTGGATTGTCATTCGCATTTCTTCTTTGCTGTTAACGTATTTGAATAAAGAGTATTGGCCACAGGCCTTGCTTCTTCAATTATTTCACCATCTGTGCATGATTTCTTATGTTTTGCTAGAAAATGGCAAATTTGAAATGACATTTCAATGCAGGCCTTACTGTTGCTGCTGCTTTAGAAATAAATGACACGAGTTTTCAAAACAGCCTTCAGCTCATCCATTTTCTTTGCTGAAATATGCTGTTCAAATTAACTTACTGTGCATCGTTGTTCCCAATTTCCCTTTTCATACTTTGGTGACCTGTAAGATGAATCTCTTAGATTCAACTTTATTCAACCATCAGGTGCTTGAATAAAGGAGCAGCACTTCGAAAGCTAGTGCTTCCAAATAAACCTATCGGTGTTGTGTGATTTTTAACTTTGTACACCCCAATCCAACACCAGCACCTCCAAATCATGATTTAGACTTTTATTGTCACATGTACTCAAGTACAGAAGTACAGGAGTAAAGTGTATAATATCGCCACACGCAGTGCCCTCTTAGGTACAAACTTACCTAAGTATAAAAAACCTCAGGTACAGAGTTGAAAGGTTAAGCATTAAATTAATCTCATCTTTTATAATTGTGAACAGAAATTCATTTTTCCATTCCACATGGTAGTTGTACACTTTTGGTTTCAGTTATTCCAGGTTCATTACTCATCAATATTGTTTTACCTTGTAGTTCCTGATGTCACTCTGCTGTTGGTCAAGCTGCAACTAGGCCTCTGGATCTACGCCATTGAACCATCCAGAATGGGCTAGATCCTTTCAAGCTTGGAGGCATGGGAGGCCACCTCTCTCGTCACCATTTGTTTCTGGGCCTATGGTTGACATCCATTGTCCTGATAGTGAATGTTGGGCACAGCAGTGATCCCTATAATATTTCTTCATCTTGCATTGGCCTGTTGTATAGGCAGCTGAAGAGAAACTGCAGGTCTATACAGAATAGGCAGAGGAGCAGGACTGTTCAGGGCATGTACTTTGAGCCATGTGGCTTCTGGAAGTGGAGTTCAATCAGCTTCATGACCATCAGTGTGAGAGTGGCAAGGGAACACAACAGACAATGAGATCCACTGTCATCCTCTGTGATTGACCAGTCAATCTCAGTCTTCAATGCACTGTATTGTTCTATGTTCTCTAATAGTATAAGGGGATGGGCTTAGATTAGTTCACAGGTCGGCACAACATTGAGAGCTGAAGGGCCTGCTCTGTGCTGTATTGTCCTATGATCTATGTTCAATGTTGGAGATGACAGGAGTACAGTCTTAAAAGATATGTAGACCCAGGGACTATGGCAAATAAACCTGATAAGCTGAGGGCATAGATGGACACCTGGCAACATGATACCATAACTATAATGGAAACTTGGCATAAAAAGGGAAAAGGATAGCAGCTCCACATCCTGGATATAGGTTTTCAGACAAAATAGAAAGGGGATCAAGAAAGTTGGAATGTAGCATTAAAGAATCAATTATGGCTGAGAGGAAAGATGCTAAACTAAGTGAAGCATCAAATGTGGATACTTACCTTGAGCTCATAAACAATAAAGGAGCAACCATACTGCTAGGTATGTACTATGTACTTCAAAAATCATGAGAAAGAGTCAGTAGAACAAAAATGTAGGCAAGCTTCTAAATACCAAAATAATAGGGCAATAATAGTTGGGCACTTAAACTGCCCAAATATCAACAAGGAAATAAACATTATGAAAGCCACAATGAGCATAAAATTCTTGAAATGTATCCAAGAGAATATTTTGAAATCAGTGTGTAAGAAGCCTATTGGGACAGGGCACAATTCTAGAGTTAGTCTTAAAAAGCTGGTCAGGTGAATGAGGTAGCAGAGCATGATTATTTTGAAGATACTGATCTTAATACAGTTATGTTTATCATCATTATAGAAAGGACAAATATAGAATAAAAATTTTAAATTTGGAGAAGTCAAGCTGTAAAGATCTGAGAGATGATCTAGTAAAAGCAGACTGGTTGCAGTTACTCGAAGCAAAGTCAGAGACATCAGTGGGAGGTATTCAAACTAGAGGTTCTACAAACAGTGTAGATAGATACTCATAGAGAAATGATGGTACTGCCAAATCTAGAGCCAACTGGTGATCCATAAGCATATAGAGTAAGATATAATAGAATAAAGCATATGACAATCTCAAAAGTAATACCTTAGGGAACTTAGAGGAGCTCTAAATTGAAATGGAAATCAGAAAAATATTCAAATAAAAGCCAATGCTGGAAATCTGAAATACAGAAAATGCTGGGGAAATTCAGCAGATCTGGCACCAACTGCAGAGAGAGAAGCAGAGGAATTGTTTTCAATCCAGTAGGAGTCTTCTTCAGTGTCTTCTGAAGAAGAATCATGTTGGACTCAAAAGATTAGCTCTGTATCTCTCTCCAGATTCTGCCAGACCTGTTGAGTTTCTCCTGCATTTTGTATTGGTTACAGAAAAATATTGGATGGTAAATTTAAAGAAAACTCAAAAGATGCTTTACAAGTACACTAAGAGCAAGAAGATGACCAAGAAAAGGGTTTGGCATAACAGAAATTTATATGGTAACTTATGTGAGGATGCAGAAGATTGGGCAGGGTTCTAAGGAGTACTTTGCCTCTATCTTTGTAAAAGACAGGGATGATGTAGACTTCCTAGTTAAAGAGGAGGAGTGTGAAATATTAGATAATATAATGAAAAGGAAAGGATAGGAGACACTGATCACCTTCAATGTGGATTAATTACTTGGGCAGATAAATTGCATCCTAGCCTGTTAAATAAAGTGAGGAAGAGCTGGTACTTTGAGAATCATTTCTGAATCTTTACTAAATACAGGTGAGGTACCGGGAGATTAGAGACTATTATTCAAAAAACATGCAAGAGATAAGCCAAATAATTATAGACTGGCCAGTCTGACCATGGTGGTGGGCAAAAGAGAGGACTGCAGATGCTAGAAACCAGAGTTTACATCAGAGTGATGCTGGAAAAGCACAGCAGGGCTTTTGCCTAAAACATCGATTTTCCTGCTCCTCGGATGCTGCCTGACCTACTGTGCTTTTCCAGCACCACCATGGTGGTAGGCACATGACTCGAATCAATATCAAGAGATATGGTTAGCTGTTACTTTGAAGGGTAGAGATTAACCAGGAATGATCAGCATGATTTTGTGCAGGAAAGGTCATGTTATATTAACTTCACTGAATTTTTTTAAAAAAATTAACAAGGAGGATTGATAAGTGTAGTGCAATGGATATTAACTACATCCATTTTACTCAAGGTTTTTGTCCTACATGGCTGTGTCTTGCCTCATTAGGATAACACACTAGAAATCAAGCCCTGATATTCCCAGAATCATCACAAAAGTCAAAGATTTTATAAAAGTCTGCAAAATTACCTAATTTCCTGGTCTTTCAGACTCAAGTGAGCAGAAAACATGCATTAGGTTTCTGTTCTTAACAAGAATGGCTAATTATTACAAAATCACTTATAAACTCAGCCCACACACAAACACACATGCTTGCATGTTCTCCCAGTGTTTGCAGCATTTCCTCTGGATGCTCTAGTTTCATCCCACATGTACAGGTTTGGTGGATTGGCCATGTAAATTACCCTGTGTACTCCAGGGAAGTGTAAGATAGCTGGATTAGCCACGGTAAATGTGAGGCTAATCTGGGTAGGATACTGTTCAAAAGGTCAGTGAAGACCTGATGGGCCAAATGGCCTCATCAGTTCTGTCTGGATTCTATGACACAGACAGACGGGAAGAAAACATAGGTGTTATGGGCAGAGGAGCTGACTGGGTTGGCAGTTCAATGTACTCTATTCACAAGGTTCACCAAGACAGTCTTTTGGTCTTGTCAGGACATGGTCTCATTGATTATAGCACTGAGGAAAGATTGTATAGGCTAGTGTTTCCTTAGAATACAGGAGACAGAGGGGAGATTTAATGGAATGTATAAAATAAAGATGCATGTGTATAGAGTGGACAGGGAAAACCTCTTTCCACTAGCGCAAACATCGATTATCAGGGACACAGAATAAAAGGTGATTGGTAGAAGAATTGGAGAGGATATGCAGAAAATCTTTTTCACCCAGAAGGCAGTGGATGTTTGGAATTTTCTGCCCAGTATGGTGGTTGGCCAGAAACCATCGACTCGTGTAAAAGGAATCTGGATCCATACAAGTAGCTCTCCTGTAACACTTTAGTTGCCTTCCTGTGTGATGCTGTTATATAGAAAACCATGCAATACAAGTTATGGGAGCAATGGGCTAAACAAGGCTAAGGCCACTAAAAATATCAGTAAAAATTGAAACAAAAATAAGAGTTAGCCTAACACAAACGATAGCACAAACTAAGTACATTTTAAAATCATACATTTTAATGAAATAGAGTAAATTTAAAGCTTGAACACTAAAGTCTCTGACTATAGCACTGTACCATTCACGAAGCTCTTCACCAGAAAGCATGCGAATCGATTGACCACATGATGCTGACACTGAGTCCAGTCCTCCGTGCACCACGACAACTTTATTAAAAAAAGTCCACAGTACATAAATCACGTTACAGCCAAATTATGTTTAAGAAACATGTATTATAAGAAAACCACCTGTGCCTAACTACTGTAACAGGCAAAGGTACAGACCAGATGCTGGAATGTATGATTAGAATGGATGGCTCATTTATTCATCTGACACACACATAATGAACTAAATGGTTTAATTCTATACTGGAACCTTTCTAAAGTTAAAAGGCATCTGACCATACCCAATGTGATACTTGATCTCTCCAAAAGGGGCCTTTATCTCCACAAAACTACAGCTTATCACTCTTCCAATGGTGTCCCAGGATGAGATCCAAAGGGATACCTTACCTTTCCAAAGGGAGTTTTGACTATCTAAATGAAGCGACAAGATTCAGATCTGAATTCATCTGCACACTTTAGCTTTCAGACAATTTCTTCACCAAAATCACCTGTTGGTGGAGGGGCTGTAGTGATTTACTGAACTGCTGCCTCCTGTAAGTTACAGGAATGCTTCCCAATCTGATTGCATTCCCACCCCACAAAAATGGGAAATGCTCAGCTCGAGGGTGAGACTTCAGATTCCTGAGCACTTCCATTATTTTCACCACAAAGATATTTTCTGTTGTGGCAGTGTTTGGACTTTAGAGTTCAAGTAAAATGACTTGCTTGAATCTAATGTACAAATTATTCTCAATGTTTTAAAGACTAGTTCATGCATTTTCTCAAGCTTTTCTCCAATGAATAAAACTGCAAGCTCATGAAGAATTTGTAGTCAAATGAAAAACACAAAATAAAAATGTATTATGAGTTTAGAAACCACCACCTTCATAAGAATAACACATGAGGCAAGGGACGCCAATACCCAATGGAAAGTCTCTGTTCTGACGTACTTAGTTCCTTCAATCTGATGAGTACAAGCTACCCCCTCCCCAAAGAAATGTACAATAAAAAAGAAAACAGAAATGAAAGCATGCAGTACAAAGAAACATTTTTTCAATATCTCCTGAGTACATTGGAAAATGTGACTTGCTGCAGTGAATATTGCCATTGCCCTTGGTATTTTCACGGTTACAGTGGAACAGTATCATGGACATTGTATCTTTTTCATTTTTTCTGCATGAAGTTCTTAGAAAATAAGTACTACTAGTGAAAAAAAACAGGAAATAAGATGTTTTGGTTCTATCGCCATTTGAGTATTTAATTTGAATTTCTTCACTATAATGAACACGAGGGTTCGTTTCTTATTGAATAAAAAAGTTAGGGTTAGGATAAGGCCCAAGATTCCAACTGGGCTAATTCCATTAAGTGAACTGATCCATAAATCCACTCTAATTTAGTAGTGCTGACTTCGTCAAAGGACAGCTTACATCCACCTCCAGATCACTGCTTGTCTCTGCCCTGAGCTGAAACCCTTTTCCATTTCTCAGTTAAATCTGGTTCTGATTGCTCCATGACTCTACTTGGTGATCTCCTATTCCCCACATTTTGTAGATTTCAATTCATCTTCTCCCCAAATCTTAACCTGTATCAATTCTCCCTCCCCTGCCAATGCCAATACAGATCAACATTGACTCCTCCTAAATGCCTCAAGTCTAAAATTTGTTTAGATCTGTTCATGGTTTCAGCTCTTTTGAATTTTAAGACCTCCTAGAGACTGTAAACTCCTGCCTGATTTCTGTATTCCTATATTTGGGTATCTTGTCTGCTGTAATACTATATTCTGTATTCTGTTCTATTATCTTGATGTACTTATGTAAGATATGATTTGTCCGGATAACTCTCAAAATAATACTTTTCACTGTATCATGTACATGTAATAACAATAAATCAAATCAAATCTTGTGACTCCCCATCCCTTACCCTTTGCCCTTGCAACTTGTGCCTTCGGCCCTCTGGAATTCCCTCTCCAATACTGCCTCCCACATTAAGACCCTTCTCAAAACCCATGACCAATCAACAACTAATCTTTTGGTCAATGCACACTCATATTTTCCTTACACCTCTGTGAATCTCTTTCTCAACATTAAAGTGCTTTGTAAAGGCAAACTTTTATTATTAGATCCTCACCAAAGCTGTCACTCATCATGTACAACTGTAGAAAGTGCAGGAAGAAAAAGGCATGGATGAGAATTTTGACAGCACAGGAATTGAGTCAAGAATGAAGGTGGGCTCTGTTATGGAGGTGATTGAGCTAGAAGTTCAGCTCAGCATCAACATGCACATTAAGAACACAAACTGTTTGATTCTGTCTCAGAGAATAATCAGAGACAGGAATGGAATAAAATATGACAGCCTCTGATAACAATATCTTTTGGCTTTTCATTAGTTGAGGAAACATTTGCACCTCCTGGGTCATAATCATAGTCATAGAGTCAAACAGTATAGAAACAGGCCCTTTAGCCCACCATGTCTATGCCGACCAACAAACACCAAATCTAGCACTGCCACATTTCTAGTTGGACTATCTACATCGCCAGAGCCAGGTGCAAAATCACGGACACTTCCTCCTACCACCCCATCGACCACGACCTCACCTTCCAACACCAAACCATCATTTCCCAGACCATCCACAACCTCATCACCTCAGAGGATCTCCCATCCACAGCCTCTAATCCACCAACCGGTTCTACCTCTCACTCAAAATCCACAAACCTGACTGCCCCGGTAGATGTATTGTCTCCACCTGCTCCTGCCCCATCAAACTTAACTCCTGATATCTCAACACTATCCTGTCCCGCATGATCCTGGAATTCCCCACATACATTTGGGACACCATCCACACCCTCCATCTTCTCCATGACTTTTGTTTTCCCTAGTCCCCAATACCTCATCTTCATCATGGACATGCAGTCCCTTAAACACATCCACCTGCCATGGTGAAGGCCTCCAAGCCCTCTATTTCTTCCTCTCCCACTGACCCAACCAGTACCCCTTCACTGATGCACTCATTCGATTGGCAGAAATGGTCATCACCCTCAACAACTTCTTCGAATCCTCCCACTTACTTCAGACCAAAGGAGAAGCCATGGGCACCCACATGGCCCCAGCTATTCCTGCCTCTTCCTAGGGTACACAGAACTGTCCATCCTCTGCGGTTACATTGGCACCATTCCTCGCCTTTTTCTCCACTACATTGATGACTGTACTGGCACCAAATCAAGGAGGTTGAACAGTTTATCAACTTCACAAACACCTTCCACCCTCACCTTAAGTTCAACTGGACCATCTTGGACACCTCCCTCCGCTTCCTGGACCTCGCTGGTGACCAACTCAACACGGACATCTTTTTCAAACCCACCAACTCCCGCAGCTATCTTGACTACACCTCCTCCCAGCCCCCTGCCTGTAAAAATGCAACCACTTACTCCCAATTCCTCTGCCTCCACCATATCTGCTTTCAGAAGGAGCAATTCCACTCCCAGACATCCCAAATGACCTCCTATTTAAAGGACCACAATTTTCCTTCCCATATGATCAACAATGTCCTCCAACACATCTCCTCCACTTCCCGCACCTCCATCCTTGAACCCCACCCCTCCAACTGCAACTGGATAGAACCTCCCTGGTCCTCACCTTCCACTCCTCCAATCTCTGGATACAGCTCATCGTCCTCTGTCATTTCTGCCACCTACAATCAGATCCCACCACCAAAGATATATTTCCCTCCCCACCCTTATCTGCGTTCCTCAGAGACGATTCCCTCCATGACTCCCTCATTAGGGTCATGCTCCCCTCCAACACACCCCTACACCCGGCATCTTTCCTTGCCACTGCAGGAGGTGTAAAACCTGCACCAACACCTCCCCCCTCACCTCCGTCCAAGGCCCCAAAGGATCTTTTCACACCTAACAGAGATTTTCCTACACATCCACCTACCTCATCCACTGTGTCCATTGCTCTTGATGTGGTGTCCTCTACAGTGGGGAGGTATGACAACAACTTATGGACTGTTTCAAGGAGCATCTCTGGGACACATGCACCAAACAAACCCACTACCCTGTGGCCGACCACTTCACCTCTCCCTCCCATTCCACCAAGGACATGTAGGCCTGGGTCTCCTCCACTGCCAAATCCAAGCCACCTTGAGGAAGAACACCTCATCTTCCACCTTGGGACCCTTCAACCACATGGCATCAACATCGACTTCAGCAATTTCCAACTTTCCACTCGTCCCACCTCATCACAGATCCAACCCTCCAACTCAGCACCGCGCTCTTGAACTGTCCGATCTGTCCATCCTCTTTCCTGCCTATCCGCTCCACCCTCCTCTCCCACCAATCACCATCACCCCCACCTGTATCTACCTATCGCCTTACCAGCTAGCTTCTCCCTTCCCCCAACCCTACCCCCACTATTTATCTCGCAGTTCCCTTCCCCCCTCCCCTGTGCGTCCCCACATTTCTAATGAAGGGCTTATGCTCGAAACGTTGACTCTCCTTCTCCTCAGATACTGCCTGACCTGCTGTACTTTTCCAGTGCAACACTTAACTCTATCTACATTGTTGCACTTTAAAAATTCCATCCTCTCTGATCATTTCACATTAAGATGATCCCAGTTGATGTGAGGAAAGTTGAAATCCCCAACAACTATTACCACATTTTTCTCACACCTTCCTCAAATTTGCTTACATATATCTGCTCTATCGTCCTCTCATGTTTGCAGCCAGATAACAGAAAAGCAGTTTGACGAATCAAAAATAGCAGAGGGTTTGAGAGAAGTGTTGAAGTAGAGGTGAGTGTTATCAACATTAGTATGAAACCTGTATCACCAAGGGCGAGCATGTAAATGGAAACTAGTGAGTTGCCTACAACCGGTGATCGGGACTTCAGGGTAAAGATATGAATGAGGGAGGAAATGCAATTGCCAGTGATACTCTGGATAGGGTGAGAGGTTTTGGAAGAGGATGGTTTGGTCATCAAGGTTCCTAACAGGTTAAGAAAGATGAATAATCATTTTGTATTCTGAGTGAAGGCAGCTTGTTGGTTCATTATCTGCTGCTGTTTCCTCCCAAGCCTTTTACTTGGCAGTTTTTGTCAATGGTAGTGGCAGTGAGAGGAGGCTGGTCCCACAATTAGCTCAGCTCAAACATTAATCAAACTGATGCTTTGATGATTTGGAGATGCTGGTGTTGGACTGGGGTATATAAAGTTAAAAATCACACAACACCAGGTTATAGTCCAACAGGTTTAATTAGAAGTTCACTAGCTTTCGGAGCATTGCTCCTTCATCAGGTGGTAGTGGAGGGCTCAGTCCTAACACACAGAATTTATAGCAAAAATTTACAGTGTGATGTAACTGAAATTATACATTGAAAAATTGATTGTCTGTTAAGCCTTTCATCTGTTAGAATACCGTGATAGTTT
>NC_057720.1:50119443-50201680 GCF_004010195.1 Chiloscyllium plagiosum
CAGACACACACACTCCCACACTCACACATGCACCCCCTCACAGACTTAAGACACTCACTACACACACATACACTTTCTCACACTCACAACCTCCACCCCAGACGGACACACACACACACACATATATTTTGTGGGGTGAATTTGTACTTGCAGGGTTACATTGTAATTTGCTCAAAAACTGCATGCATTCATGTAGAACTCTGAGCTCAAAAACTGCATGAATTCATGTAAAACTCCGTTACCTCACTTTTTAGATGAGAATCAATCTAAACATCATGGCGTAGACAGAGAACACAGGGGGCTAACACCGCATGTGTGAGTGTGGGAGTGTGTGTGTCTGTAAGGGTGTGTGTGGGTGTCTGTGTGCGCTTCTCTGTATATGTGTGTCCATGTGTATGTGTGTATAGGAGTGCCTGTGTATGTGTAGGAGTATCTGTGTGTGTGTATAGTGCAATGATGGTCACCTGTAATGTGACATGAACCACAAAAGGTTTTGTGATTTACACATGAAAGAAGTGAAACTATCACGGTATTCTAACAGATGAAAGGATTTCAGTTACATCACACTGTAAATTTTTGCTATAAATTCTGTGTGTTAGGATTGAGCCCTCCTGTACCACCTCATGAAGGAGCGATGCTCCGAAAGCTAGTAAACTTCCAAGTAAATCTGTTGGACTATAACCTGGTGTTGTGTGACTTTTAACTTGATGCTTTGATGTTATTCTCAAACATACAAAACCAACTAGCCAAGAGAGCTAACCAGTCTTCTGTCCATTTACTATACATTATAACTTCTAAAAACCCTCTCCCCCCTTTAAGGGTTTTTTTTTCTCAGTTGTATTTATATTCAGATTACATTATAGCAATTTGGATTTATATAACAAAGCAATTAATTGAATAAAAAAGGCCCAAGTCATTTTATCACTGCAAAAATGTAACAACTACACAGTATCCATTGCTTTTTCTTTCTGTTATCTCAGGAGTGTGAGCTCATACCTTGCTTTATTTTTCATGTTTTGTAGAAAAATGCAGTAGAACTCAAGTCCTTTCCTGTAGGGCTTTTGTCTAAAGTACATTCACACTCACAAAGTAGAGAAGAGTGTCAGACATTTACAGGTATGTTGTTTTCATACCATCAGTAATTCCTCATTGAATGTTATCTACTTGCTTTCCTTATATTTGAATTATTTTGCAAATACTAAAAGCTAAGTCAAACATTGACAAGAAATTTGCATGCATGTATAGCAGCAAGAACTGATGTTAAAGTTTGATTTGGAAGTATGGTGACATACAAAGTATAAAGTAAATGCAACAGTTTAGGTAGATGAAAGGATAATCATCAATATTATATATAAACAAAAGGTTTGTGTATCATGTCCTATCCCTGAATTTTAAGTTCAAATTTCATACAAATAGACATGATGAAAGCTTATTCTTTTAAGATAATGTCCAAAAAGGTACTGTGCACTATACAAGCTAATTTACAATTCTTCTTCAAGTGTGTAAATGGTGGGACTGTGGAACATTCACTTTCCATGTCAGGGAGAAATAAAAGGAGTCTCTGCACTGTGCCCTGTATATTGCCTGGAGATTTTCAGAAATTTTCCTATAGTTAAGAGCACAGCAGAAAGCAGAAATAAGGTGGGAGTAGGTATAAACAACTCTCCCACTTCACTTTCCTTGTTAAATACAGAAATTGTACAGAAATGAGCCTTAGGTTCTGCACTGAGCCATTTAAATACATAAATAAAGACTCAAAATCTTTAACCACTCCTCTTATGACAAGCCCCGAAGGCTCTTGCGCACATTGGTTTGTGATGCTTTCCCCTCACTGATCAGAACTTACTACAGATCTCTGCAAAGCTAATTTCTCAGATCTTCATACTGACTTTGTAGGTGATGCTTTTGCCACTGAAAGAAACCTAGACCTCCAACACCAGCATCATGCACAGGCCAGAAAGGAGGATATAGGATTTATAGAATGAAAGAAAAAGAATTTGTTGAAGGGAAATCACCTGAAAATTTACTAACAGGAAGTTCTGGTCATAGCATACCTCTAAAGTTTAAAACAAGCTTGAATAATTCATCCTGGATGCAGTTTCTCATATATGGAGATCAGAGGGAATATTAGTCCCAGTGTACATGCATGACAATCTAAACTAATACTAAGATAATAATGAATACAAAGTAACTTAAATACATAGATTACTAGTGGACTCCAGTACCATTTGGCTTGAGGCGCAGAGTTCTTGCAACTTTACGAAAATTCAGGCTCTTGGAGTTTCAAAGAAGAGTTATATTGAACTCGACTCTCTCTCCACTGATTCTGCCAGGCCATCTGAGTTTCACATGCATTTTCTTCTTTCATTACTTGTGCTCTTCATATTGGCCTCACCTACTTCGTGCATGGACCTCACCGGTTAACATTATTTTGTCCGAGGAAGCCCAGCACACCCAAAATGCCACTTTCAAGGTGACAGCTTTGCTGTGTTGGCAGCACCTTTGGCATTGTTGTTCATGTCGCATGTTGATTGACCTGATTGTAGCTGTGTTGGTGCCAGGATAAGGCCAATTCTGAAGAAAAGTCACTTGACCCGAAATAACTCTGCTTTCTCTCTGTTGATGCTGCCAGATCTGATGTGCCTTTTCAATTCTTGTTTTTGTTTGAGGCCATTCAATGCACCTTAATTGGCCATTGATGTGTCTCAGTTGGCTGCAGGGTGTGTAACTTGATGATGTGTCCCCCTGAGCACAGCTGTTTGAGAGAAGCCAGGTAAGAGGAAGAGGGTGGGTCAGCAGGTGCACCTGAGAAGACAGTATAGTTTGGGTACTGGCCATGCCCAATTTAATGCCCCCTCCCTGCTTACAATCACGTCATCTCAGGGAATTGAAGATTCTGCTTGTTAACTCAGTTCCTCTCCATGGATGCAGCCTGATCTGCACTTTTCCAGAGTTTCTTTTGTTCCTTCTTTAGAATTCCAGGATCTGCAATGTTCTGCATTCCTATATCCCCTCATTCCAAAGCTCCCTAGCTCTCCAAGTGAGTTAGTATCTCTTTCTGACCATTCCCAAGGCCTCTGTGTCATATTACTCCTTTTCTATATAGTCCATTCATTATAGAAAGTACAACTAAGGTGTTTCTCATTCATAAATATGAACACATGATTTAGGAATAGGGGCAGGACATTCGGTCCCATTCAATAAGGACATGGCTGATTTGATTGTGGTCTCTGTACCACTTTCCTGCCTGCCCCTGATAACTACTGATATCTATCTACCTCAACCTTAAAAGTATTCAGTGATCCTACTTTCATGACTGTCAGGGGAAGAGAGTTTCACAGACTCACAACCCTCTTAGGGAAAAACATTATGTTTTGTCCCCATCTTAAATGGGAGACCGCTAATATTTAAACTTTGTCACCTACTTCTAATCTCTACTACAAGGGGAAACATTCTTTCAGCAGCCACTTTGTCAAATCACTTTAGAATCTTTTGCACTTCATTATCATCTCTCATTCCTGTAAATTTTAATGAATGTGCTCCGGGACTGTTAACAATTCAGCTGGACTACTGGGGCGACTGGATCCAGCAACTGAACTGAGAGGCTTCGGAAGCATGTTGGGGACCCTGTCATTCTTTATTCGGTGATCGGAGGTGGCAGCAGCGGCAACATAGGACACTCCTTCCTCTGATTGGTGGCGACAGTGAAGGCGATTGGTGGAGCATGACCCAGGAGGGGACTGACTGAAACTCTGGGCCAGGGCTAGGCCCAGGGAGACGGGACGTTAAAATCTTGACCTTTTCTTTTCTTTTAGGTAAGGATTTTAAGGTCTGCATGATTTTATTTTTCTTTTGGCTCTGTTTCTTTGGTTTCTTCTCTTTTTTTTAAATTCTGGCTTTGTATTTTGGATTTTAAGGATGGCGACTTTCTACACTTTTCACTGTATTCTAATTCCAATTCTAAATCATCCTCGGGATGATTCTTGTAAACTTCCTCTGGACCCCCTCCAATGCCAGCACAACCTTCCTAAGTTACGGGTGACAAACTACTTACAACATTCTAAATATGGTTTGACCAAACCCTTATACAGTCTCAGCTGATCAACTTCTTGTTTTCCAGCCCTCTTGGTAATGGTGGCTGCTTTGCAGAACCCACTGCTCCATCCATTGAAACGACCCTGACCACCCAGTTGCTTGCCAATTCAATAACTCACCTTGCTGTCATGCTAACTTTTCTGTCCTAGGCTTGCTTCAATGTTCTAATGGAGATCAATTCAAGGTCAAGGAAAAACACCTACATTTCTAATCAGGCATTTTACAACCTGAGGTATCAGCCATTAAAGCTATGAAATTCATCTCTTCCCTCTTCTGTCCCACAGCCTCGATCTTGTTTATTTTGCTCTTAGCAGACAGAATCCGTTCTCTCTGTTTCACACCTGTAATTTACATCCATTTTTCTCTTTCACCACCATTAATGACCTTTTTGTTCTAGGCCTCTATATCATCTGTCCTCTTGCTCCTCCTTTGCCTCTTTAAAGGGTTTTTTTTTAAATTCCGACACCTTGGAGTTCCGAAGCCCTGCTGGACTCAAAGCAGAAGTTACTGCCATGTTAAGGCCTTGGAGGCTAATGCACCCAGTAAGAAAATTAAAGGGAAGGTTGTTGCTGAGTTGCTTCAGCATTTTGTTTCTATCCACGTTAGTAGGCTACCCTGTACAGAATGGGATTCAACTTTGCCCAATACCTGTTACATGGCACTTTACCAAATGTTTCTGGAAATCCAAGTATAGTATATCAGTGGGCTTACATCTAGCCAAAGCACATGTTACTCCTTTGAAAAATTCCAATAAGTTGCTTAAATATGATTTTCCTCTCATAAAAACCCAGCTGTCTCTTCCCAATTACCTTGAGTGTTTCCAAGTGTCCAGTTATGACTTCCTTAATGACACCTTAACATCAAGCTAACTTGCCTACAGCTTCCTGTTACCTGCCTTCCTCCCTTTTTGAACAGAGGGATTATAGGTGCTATTTTTGATCCTGATGGAACATTTCCAGAATCCAAAGAAACTTGGAAAATTAATGTCAACACATGTGCTACCTTATTGCTACCTCTTTTAAATACCCTAAAATAAATTCCATGAGAACCAAGAGACTTATTAATTCACAGCTCAGTCTCACTTCTGTAGTGATTACAATTTCAGCAAGTTCCTCTCTTCCTTCAACCTCCTGCTTTACAGGTATTACAGGAATTTTTTTGTATCGTCTAATAATTTTGAAGACAGAAGCATAATATTTATTCTTTACATCCATCATTTCTTTATTATCTATTAACAGTTCCCCACTTTCATACTCTAGAGGCGCAGCACTCACTTTATTTACATTTTTCCTTTTTTAGTAATTTATAGAAACCCTCATGTTTGATATTTCAAGCTAGCCTCCTTTCACATTCAAATTTATTTGTCTTGATTAGCATTTTATTAATTCTCTGGACTCGATCCAGGTATATGGCCTCCCATTCACCTTTGTCCAATCTTTTTTTCTCTCTTATTTGTTGCTCACCTTGAAGTTTTTAGTTAACTGAGGATGGGAGGTCCTCCCTTTAGAACTTTTTTCTTTCCTGAGAGCAGGTTTGTACTGAATATTCAGAAATGCCCCGTTTAATGTCTGTCACTGCTTCTCTATTTATCCATCTGGCAACCCAATATCCCATTCACCTTAACTGGCTCAACTTTCATGCCCACATAGTTGTCTTTATCTAAGTCAAAGATACTAAGCTTAGACCCACTTTTCTCCCTTTCTAGCTAATCCAAAATTGAAACATAATGTATGCTGCTACTTTGAGATACATTTATTCGGAGTCATTAGTTTATCCTGTCACATTAAATAATCTAGTATAGCCTGGTCTCTGGTTAATTCCACCTCGTGTTGCTTTAACCTTTTGGATGAATAGACCAAAGGTACTATTGCCACATTTGCTGATGACACAAAAATCATAAGGAAAATAAGATATGAATCATGGAGTCCCTTCAGTGTAGAAACAGGGCCTTCAGCCCAACAAATCCACACTGACCCTCTGAAGAGTAACTTTCTTTGACCCATTCCCCTACCCTATTACTCTATATTTACCCCTTACTAGTGCACCTAACCTACAAATGTCTGAATACAGTGGGCAATTTAGCATGGTAAATTCACCTAACCCGCACATCTTTAGGTTATGGAGGGAATCTGGAGCACCTGGAGGAAACCCACGCAGACATGGAGAGAATGTGCAAACACCACACAGTCACCCGAGGTTGGAATCAAACATGGGTCCCTGATGCTGTGAGGCAGCAGTGCTAACCACTGAGCCAACATGCTGCCCCAAATGAAGACATAAGGATGCTATAAAGGGATATTATTAGGTTCTATCAGCGGGCAAAGATCGTGGAGGTGGAGCATCAGGAAATGTTAATTTGTGCATTTTGGTAGGAAGAATACAATAGAAGCACATTGTCTAAATGGTGAGAGATTGGAGAGTTCTGAGATGTAGATATATCTGGGTGTCCCATTCATCAATATGGATGAATATACTTCTGCTGCTGATGGCCCATAGAATGTCATAATTCTCAGTTTTGAGCTGCCTGAAATGTTCTGAATCTATCCCATTTTACAAAATGGTGGTTCTACTCAAGGCATCAATACGGGGTCATTTTGACATCAGTGTGAAGACAGGACCTTTATACCACATGGGCAGGTAAATCTGGAAGATTTGATCTGGTTAGATCGAAGTCGCAGAGGTTTCTTCTGCTGCTTGCAGGCCCAGTCTGACAATAGTTTTTACAAATAGAAGAAATAGATATCAGCCCTTGCACCTGATTTGAAGTACTCAGAAATTGAGAGGCCTACAGTTCCACCTTGCTGTTTCCAAGGCTACGCCTAATACAATTAGAATCTATTTGCCAACTATCGTGCATCATTTTCTCCTATGTTATCATCATTTAATATTTGACATCTGTAAGACAAAAAGCTTTGGCAATGTGTTTCTCTTACCTACCTCACTTGCAGTCACACCATCCTGTCCCTGATGATGTGCTAAATCAGAGACCTTGTCTCAAGTGATGTACCTACCTCCTTGATGTTCTGCAGTATCTGTAGCTCAACAACCAGCTCAATAAATCTGAGCTAAACTCTGCGTCTGAAGCACTTAATGCAGATGTGTTTGCCCTGGATCACACCAGCATCCAGAGACTCCCACAGTCTGAAATCACGGCACATAACTTGACTGCCATCTTTAATGTATGTTCATTAATTATTAATTCCTTAATGAACTAATTTATATCTAATACATACATCTTTCAAAATGTTTTAGCACTACTCGTAGAGTTTACAAATACTGATGAGACAGTACAATAATTACAATATTGAGAAAACTTACAGTCTGTAATAATACTGTTGCTGATTCCCTGCTCCTTCTGCTGCACCAGATTGGGAACCAAATGCTGCAGTTTGAAAAAAAATCATTAAAAACAAGCACCTTCTCCCCATCCTTTACTAAACTCACCACTCAGCTCACTTTATTTATTGTAAACCTTACTTAAGGCACCTCCTTCACCTTCTGCAGTGAATTCCTAATATGAATCAAATTCCCAGATTATACTCAACGTCGACTCTCTGGCTCCTTGGATGCTGCCTGACCTGCTGTGCTTTTCCAGCACCACACTTTTCGACTCTGATCTCCAGTATCTGCAGTCCTCACTTTCTCCTGGTTACTGTATCAGTCAATTGAACTCACACTCACACTAACTGCTCCCTTACTGATCAATCATTTTAAAATTTGTTCCTTTGCATAGAGCTGTGACTCTCTAGATTCACATCCTGCCACAGTAATCAACATCTCTTCAGGGTCTTATTCAGGCAAGGGGTTTGAGTATGGCCAAGGCTGAAGCATTTATATTTGCGACACTCATTTATAGTGACATCTTTGCGCATGGCTGCGTCAAGTTGTGCATGGATCCCCAGTACGCAACACCAAGTGTCACTACACAATGAGGTTTGACCTGTCCCCGGTGTTGCAAAGGATGGGCCTGGCGTGCTGCCGCGAAACGCTCCGAGTAGTATCACCTGTCCTTAGTGGAGAAACTTGTGAAGAAAAACACTTTTGACCACAAGTCCATCAGGAAGTGGTCAGCACCTAGTGTCCTTGAGACACTTCGGGAAAAGGAGAGAGTGGATCTGTCGAGCGATTCCCTGCAAGGTCATTTGTCAGAATGCCTCATTGCCAGAACTTTCCAACAAGCACCAGGACATGGCTTGGCTGGTGGTGAAAAGGGTCCCTCATGGTGAGATCCTTTATGCATGCCTGGACTCTGTGCCACCGCATGCTGTCCTCGAAGCGGCTGTGGAGGGAATGGGACTGTCATACACCTCCTTCTGGAATGTGCCTAAGCAAGGCAAGTCCGGAGACGAATGTAGTAGTGTTTGTCAAGGTTCATCCCGAGCAACTATGTGATGTGGGACGCAGGACTCTACAGTCTGTTCCCCGGGAGGCACACCGAGACGAACATCCAGACGATGTGCCTGGAGGATCATCAATTCGGTAAAAGATGCTTTTTGGTCTGCCTGAAACTTGCTGGTCTTCCAGTTGATGGAGTTAACCCCAACTGAGTGTTGCAGACTGGCACATTCCAAGGTCCAGAACTACGTGCTGAGGAACGCACCGAAGCTCGGGGCAGCTGCCGCCAAGGCGCGGTGGGGAAAGACCACCGTGTAAGGTCCCTCTGCAGAAGAATAAGGTGTGCCATTCAGTAATTGGGCTCCGCTGTCACCTTAGCTATAAACGAAGAGGTTGTCTGTAAATATAGAGTATGGTGGACATCAAAGACATAATTTGTCATCTGTAAGTAAAAAGAGTAAAGATCTGAGAGTGTTCATTAATTGTCCATGTACTAAAGATTTATTTTCTATGAATAAAGTATATTTTTGAAATTAAAAATTGTCAATAACAAGCTGTTGCCAGCCTCCTGATTCAATAGAGACAAGTCCAATGCCAGTGAAATCCCCATGTGGCCTCAGCAACCTTCCTTCAATTGGTCCTTCAACTGGCTTGATTGTCTACCTAACATTGCCAGGCAGATTGCAATCTCTCTTTGAGTTAGACTGTTGGAACAGCTGCCGACAGCATAAGTTTGGAATTTTACTTCCAATTCTGCCTGCAAACTAAACACAGTGGGGTGATAAAACCGATGAGGAGTGGTTGTGGACTTCAGGTCTGTACTTGATGGAGCTCAGAAGGATGGGAAGTTTTGTGAGGTGTTGTGTCATTGAAACTTTCTAGGTACTCAGAGGGCTGGATACAATGGATATGGGGAAGATGTTTCCACTTGTGAAAGAGACTAGGATCTGAGGGCACAGCCTCAGAGTGAGAATCATTAAGATGAGGAGGAATTTCTTCAGCGAGAGGGTGGTGAATCTATGGAACTCATTGCTGCAGAAGAGTTTTGATGCAAAGCTACTGAGTGTATTTAAGACAGAGATAGATTCTTGATCAAGGGCATCAAGGGTTATGAGGAGAAAGCAGGAGAATAGGTTTGATAAACATATCAGATATGATGGAATGGTGAGCAGACCCAATGGGCTACATGGCCAAACTTTGCTCCTATATGTTACAGTCTAAGACTGCCCACTGTCCTTGAATGTTAAATCTATTGTCAGGAATTAACATTATATATTAGCAATATTATAGAGTTTGCTCAATAAATGAATGACTGATGGGTCTACTGTATCCAAGTGTTTATTGTTGTGTCACTCCATAGCGACTGTTTCAATTCAGATGCTTACAAATTCTTCATACCAAAATAACTCAGGAAGCCTCATAGAAGGAACTGAAACAAAGCAGAATGTGTTAAAATTTAAATAACAGAGAAGCAACTACACAGAATTCAACTACTGCCAGATCATCAAACTATTATTATGACCGTGTTCCAGATGGTTTAGACAGATGGAGATTGGGCACTGCAGAAGTGCAAACTGATGAACATTCATTAATTGTAGAAAACCATGACATATCAAGATTTCACTAGGACCTTCTTCTATCATGCCCCAATTCCATATGATCTGACATTACATTGGCCTAAAACCTTTATTCCATCGACTATGGAAGCTGGTACATGGCCTTTATCACATATAAAAATAAAATACAATGCCTGAGTCATTGAGTCATAGAGTCATTGAGATGTACATCATGGAAACAGATCCTTCAGTCCAACCCATTCATGCCGGCCAGATATCCCAACCCAATCTAGTCCCACCTGCCAGCACCCAACGCATATCCCTCCAAACCCTTCCTATTCATATACCCATCCAAATGTCTTTTAAATGTTGCAATTGTACCAGCCTCCAACACTTCCTCTGGCAGCTCATTCCATACGCATACCATCCTCTGCGTGAAAAAGTTGCCCCGTAGGTTCCTTTTATATCTTTCCCCTCTCACCCTGAATCTATGCCCTCTAGTTCTGGACTCCCCAACCCCAGGGAAAAGGCTTGTCTATTTACCCTATCCATGCCCCTCATAATTTTGTAAACCTCTATAAGGTCACCTCTCGGCCTCTGATGCTCCAGGGAAAACAGCCCCAGCCTGTTCAGCCTCTCCCTATAGCTCAACTCCTCCAACCCAGGCAACATCCTTGTAAATCTTTTCTGAACCCTTTCAAGTTTCACAACATCTTTCCAATAGGAAGGAGACCAGAATTACACGCAATATTCCAACAGTGGCCTAACCAATGTCCTGTACAGCTGCAACATGACCTCCTAATTCCTGTACTCAATACTCTGACCAATAAAAGAAAGCATACCAAACGCCTTCTTCACTACCCTATCTACCTGTGACTCCACTTTCAATGAGCTTTGAACTTGCACTTCAAGGTCTCTTTGTTCAGCAATACTCCCTCGGACCTTATCATTAAGTGTATAAGTCCTGCTAAGATTTGCTTTCCCAAAATGCAGTACCTCGCATTTATCTGAATTAAACTCCATCTGCCACTTCTCGGCCCATTGGCCCATCTGATCAAGATCCTGGTGTAATCGCCGTCCACTACACCTCCAATTTTGGTGTCATCTGCAAACTTACTAACTGTACCTCTTATGCTCACATCCAGATCATTTATATAAATGACAAAAAGTAGAGGACCCAGCACCGATCCTTGTGATACTCCAATGATCACAGGCCTCCAATCTAAAAAACAACCATCCACCACCACCCTCTGTCTTCTATCTTTGATCCAGTTCTGTATCCAAGTGGTGAGTTCTCCCTGTATCCCATGAGATCTAACCTTGCCATCCAGTCTCCCATGGGGAACCTTGTCAAACGCTTTACTGAAGTCCATATAGAGCACATCAACAGCTCTGCCCTCATCAATTCTCTTTGTTACTTCTTCAAAAAACTCAATCAAGTTTGTGAGACATGATTTCCCACGCACAAAGCCATGTTGACTATCCCTAATCAGTCCTTGCCTTTCCAAATACATGTACATCCTGTCCCTCAGGATTCCCTCCAACAACTTGCCCACCACTGACGTCAGGCACACTGGTCTATAGTTCCCTGTCTTATCTTTACCATCCTTCTTAAAGAGGGGCTTGGAACAAAATAATTGAATTGAATTGAATTTATTGTCACATGTAACAAGGCATAGTGAAAAGCTTTAACTGCAGGTCAGGCAGCATCCAGGGAACAGGAGATTCGACGTTTCGGGCACAGGCCCTTCTTCAGGAATGAGCAGAGAGTGTTCAGCAGGAGAAGATAAAAGGTAGGGAGGAGGGACTTGGAGGAGGGGCGTTGGAAATGTGATAGGTGGAAAGAGGTCAAGGTGAGGGTGATAGGTCGGAGTAGGATGGAGGCAGAGAGGTCAAGAAGAAGACTGCAGGTCAGGAAGGCAGTGCCGGGCTGGAGGGATTCTCTCCTGTTCCCTAGATGCTGCCTGACATTCTGGTGTCCCTTGTGATCCTAAGAATGGGTCTGGTCACAACGTCACTCCATATAGTTAGACTGTGCCATACCAGCTGTCCCTTGTAGAGAAACCTGTGTGGAAACCGCTTTTCACCGCAGGTCTACTAAGCATCATTAGCATTAGCGCAATATCCAGAAAAAGGTCAGAAGTCACATGACATCAGGTTTTAGTCCAACAGGTACATTTCAAATCACAAGCTTTTGGAGCACTGTTCTTTCGTCAGGTAACATCAATACTAGCACCTCTACATCATGTTGAAAAAGGAGAGGGTGGGTCCTATCAAAGTTGAAACTTTATTGCTGGAACAGCACAGCAGGTCAGGCAGCATCCAGGGAACAGGAGATTCGACGTTTCGGGCACAGGCCCTTCTTCAGGAATGAGCAGAGAGTGTTCAGCAGGAGAAGATAAAAGGTAGGGAGGAGGGACTTGGAGGAGGGGCGTTGGAAATGTGATAGGTGGAAAGAGGTCAAGGTGAGGGTGATAGGTCGGAGTAGGATGGAGGCGGAGAGGTCAAGAAGAAGACTGCAGGTCAGGAAGGCGGTGCCGGGCTGGAGGGATTCGGCTGAGACAAGGTGGGGGGGGATCCTCCAGCCCGGCACCGCCTTCCTGTCCTGCAGTCTTCTTCTTGACCTCTCCGCCTCCATCCTACTCCGACCTATCACCCTCACCTTGACCTCTTTCCACCTATCACATTTCCAACGCCCCTCCTCCAAGTCCCTCCTCCCTACCTTTTATCTTCTCCTGCTGAACACTCTCTGCTCATTCCTGAAGAAGGGCCTGTGCCCGAAACGTCGAATCTCCTGTTCCCTGGATGCTGCCTGACCTGCTGTGCTGTTCCAGCAATAAAGTTTCAACTTTGATCTCCAGCATCTGCAGACCTCACTTTCTCCTCCACAGTGAAAAGCTTTACCTTGCGAGCAATACACACATAGTTAAATAGCATAGGTAAGTAAATAATAGGTAAACAGCAGCAAAATCCAAAACACAGGTACACTCGAATGCTAAGAGTTTGTGAGTCCATTCAGTATTCCAACACCAGTAGAGTAGAAACTGTTTCGAAACTGGCTGGTGTGTGTGTGTTCAAGCTTCTGTACATTCTCCCCAATGGTAGCTGTTGCAGAAAAGCATTGCCATTGTGGGATGGATCTTTCAGAATGCTGGCAGCCTTTTCTTGACAGTGGGTCTGTAGATGGATTCTATAGATGGGAGATTTGCCTTTGTGATTGTCCGGGCCGAGTTCACCACTCTCTGTAACTGTCTCCGATCTTGAATGGTACAGTTGCCATACCAGGTAGTTAAACATCCAGACAGAATGCTCTCGATGGCACGCCTATAAAAGTTGGCATGGGTATTCATCATCATACCAAATTTTCTCAGCTGCCTGAGGAAGAAGGGACATTGTTGGGCCTTTGTAACCACTGCATTAAAATGAAGAGTGCAAGACCACTCCCAGGACCTTGACATTCTCCACTCGCTCCACTTCTGTGCTGTTAATGTGCAGAGGGGCCTGAGTAACATCCCGTCAAAACTCAATAATGAGTTCCTTGATTTTGTTGGCATTGAGAGCTAGGTTGTTCTCAGTGCACCATTTTTCCAGGTCTTCCACCTCCCTGTAGTCTGTTTCATCGCCATCTGAGATTCCACCGACTATGGTGGTGTCATCAGCGAACTTGTAAATGGCATTAGTCTGATATTTGGCGACTCAGTCATGGGTATACAGTGGGTGCTGTAGGGGGCTGAGTGTGCACCCCTGGGAGGCTCCAGTCTTCAGTGTTAGTGAGGATGAAATATTGTCCCCAATCTTCACTGATTGTGGCCTGTGGGTCAAGAAACTGAGGATCCAGTTGCAGAAAGTGGGGCTTAGTCTGAGATCACTAAGTTTAGTAATCAGTCTTGAGGAGATAATAGTGCTGAAGGCTGAACTGTAGTCAATGAGAAGGATTCTTACATTGATGTTCTTGGTGTTAAGATGTTCTACAGAGGAGTGAAGGGGAAATGATTTGGCATCTGTCATGGATCTGTTGTTGCAACCGGCAAATTGCAGAAACTTTGAGATATTAAATAAAATTCATGTCATTCCTAAAGAAGTTAAGAGAATGATAGAGAGGAATAAGAGATGTGTATATCAAACAGTTTACAAACTACCTCTACCTGATGTTTGTATCAATGGTTTTCAACCGGTCTGTTGAGAGAAGTCATAGAGTCATAGAGTCATAGAGATGTACAGCATGGAAACAGACCCTTCGGTCCAACTTGGCCATGCCGACTAGATATCCCAACCCAATATAGGCCCACCTGCCAGCACCCGGCCCATATCCAAGTAGCACCACTTTACCTGGTTAAAAATCACACAACACCCGGTTATAGTCCAACAGGTTTAATTGGAAGCATTAGCTTTTGGAGCGCTGCTCTTTCATCAGGTGGTTGTGGAGTATGAGATCATAAGACACAGAATTTATAGCAAAATTTTACAGTGTGATATCTGTAGTGGGATAGATTCAGAACATTTCAGGTAGCTCAAAACTGAGAATTATGACTTACGATAGACCATGAGCAGCAGAAGCATATTCATCCATAACGATGAATGGGATGCCCAGATCCCCCTGCATCTCAGAGCTCTCCAATCTCTCACCATTTAGACAATGTGCTTCTATTCTATTCTTCCAACCAAAATGCACAAATTAACATTATTCCACCTTATGCTCCACTTGCTTTGCCTGCTTATTGAACCTTTTGATATCCGTTTATAACATTCTTTTGTCTTCATATCTTATTTTCTTAATGACCTTTGTGTCACCTCTCAAGTGTGGCAATCATATCTTCAGTCCATTTGTCCAAGTAATTTATGTAAATTATAAACAGTTAAGGGCCCAGCAGTTACTCCTGTGGCACACAATTTATGACATCCTGTCAACTAGACAATGACTCATTTATGCCTATTGTCTATTTCCTGTTAGCTCGCCAAACTTTCATCCATGCCAACATGTTACCCCTTACATATGAACTTTCATTTTCTACAATAAACTTTGGATTGCCATCTTATCAATTACCCTTTGTAAATCGAAGTACAGTACATCCACCAGCAGCCCTAAATCTACAACATATATTACTTCTTTAAAAAATTCCAATAAATTGATTAACATCACTTTCCCTTTAACAAAACCATGTTGGCTCTGTCTGATTACCTGGAATTTAGCTAAATAATGTGTCATGATATGTTTAATAATAACTTTCACCATTTTCCCCAATACAAATTTTAAGCTAACCTGCCTGAAGTTTGCTACTTTTGTCTCATTCTCTTTTTGCACAAAGGAATTACATTCACTAACAAGAAACAACACTATGCATATGCAAAAATGAGAAGTCAACCTGCTGAAAATGAGTCGCCACCACAGCACTGGATGCATGCTGGAAAGTGGAGCAGAATGTTATAAACAGGGTTAGGCAATCTCATAGCCATGGATAAAATCAAAACTCTGCAGTCCTCTGAAAAACTGCTGCACATCCAATTGTGAATAGTTGTGGATATTTAAATAACTAGCCAGATGAGCCTAAAACATCCCAATCCCTTATTTCATACTGATATCAGTAAATCCAGCTTTCAGAGTCCAATTGCAAATAATTCAATTTGAACACAGTCTTTGTGATTTATTAAAGATGCATATTCTTTAACCAGTGTCATATTTGCCATCTTGAATGTCAGCTGGTTGTTGATTATACTATCCAAGGATGGTGAAATGGCCAACCAGTTCCACCTGCCAGTTTTGGGGGGTGGAGAGAAAGTGAGGACTGCAGATGCTGGAGATCAGAGTCAAAAAGTGTGGTGCTGGAAAAGCACAGCTGGGCAGGCAGCATCTGAGGAGCAGGAGAGTCGATGTTTCAAGCATAAGCTCTTCATCATGAATTCTAGGGGATGGAGGACAAGTGTGGAAGAATTGCCAGAATTTTGTGCATTCTAGCTTTGAATTAATCCATCAATTTAACTGCAACCCTTTTTTGTAAAGTAGACATGCAATGTAAATACTGTGTGAATACACTTAACTTGGCAAGTTATTATAGTTCCTAGACCTCAAGAATTGACATGGGTGAAATATAATTGACACTTTCTGCTATCCTTCTCCAAGTTGCTCTGGTGTTAATTTTGAAAGCATAACGCCCACCACCTTCAACGCAGCAGTCCTAGAGTTACATTTGCAAAATACCATTCTTTGTCTCGATTTTGCTGTAAACCTTTGCATTCCTTGGTAATGTGATGAAAGCCACAGGCTGTGAAACCAAGGAAGGGCAATGGTTACAAGCTGCCTGCTGCAGTAAATTTTGTTTCAAAGCATGTCATTATTTCAGACAGTTCCAACTGAAAGAGAAAGCAAAACTTCAGTTTTTAGGAAAGGTGGAGTTGTAATTTTCAATTTCAGCCTCAACATCAGAATTCTGGTAAATTAGGCTTGACCTCAGGTTGCTAGTGTAGTTGAGGATGATTGAATCCAAAAGGAAAGTACCCATAGCTCAGATTTCAGCAGAAGGTCAAAGCAGGCAAGCCTGGGTTTAGCAGCAGGGGTAGTGAAATAACTATACTGCCATTGTATCAAGTTAAAAATCACACAACACCAACAGGTTTTTTTGGAAGCACTAGATTTCAGAGTGCTGCTCCTTCATCAAGTGGTTGTGGAGTATAAGATTGTAAGACGCAGAATTTATAGCAAAAGTTTATACCTATGTGTGTGCGTGTTTTTAATGTCGCACGTTCTTATTTTCCTTAGGTTTAACAGGAAATAAAATTCTACGCTGTTTCACACTAGAAACCTTAAGAATTGGCCCTTCATTGATGTCAGCTTTGGTAGCAATATTCAAAACAATGAAACAGGATTGTCCATTTTTAAGAAAATGTCTATTAAATATTTTAGCTATAAAGGTCAGAGTCATTGTAACAAGTAGAACAGATCTCCTTATCAGGAACTCAGCTGTAAAGCCAAGAAAAGTTCAGATTTTATTTCCAGTCTATACTGATCTGTTAAATACGGATCCCAGGAGACGTACCCCAAGTCAGCGCAGTTCAAGATAGGAAACTGCAAATTGTCAAGCCCCTGGGTGAGGACGGATGAACTGGCTCCCCCTCTTTATTTACTTGCCCCTTGGTTTGTCTCAAGAAGTTTAATTTACAAAGGATCCCCTCCCTTGTGAATAACTTCCTCCCAAAAACAAATTTATGTATAAAGGAATCATTTTAACCAGGCTTTCTCAGAGTTAACAAAACAGTAAGTTTATTAGTTACTAAATATGAAAAAAAAGCAATTCACATACACATGTTGGAATGTAAAAGTTCAGTATGCCCTTCAGTGATCCCACGTTCTAATCCTTGATCATGTTACCACCACTGCGTCATGAAAGACATTAGATACAAAAGGAGAAAAATGAAAAAAAATCAAAAATAAACAAAAACAACAGGACATAGAATCCCTAGAGTGTGGAAGCAGGCTATTCAGCACATCAAGTCCATAGTGACCCTGGAAAGAACATCCCCATACACCCACCCCACATTTCCCATGGCCAACCCACTTTTCCTGCACATACTTACACTGTAGAAGGAAATAAGAGCACATGGAGGAAATCTGTGCAGACACAGGCAGAATATGCAAACTCTACACACATAGTTGCCCACAGGTGGAATCCAGTCAGGTCCCTGGAGCTGTGAGGCAGCAGTACTCATCAGCAGTACAAATCAATCACCTTTTTGTGCATACAAATCAAACCAAATTTGCCACACAAGGCTTAGTGTGACAATCTACCAGTACATATGGTCGTGCTGGGATTCAAACCAATGCCTCAATAGAGAGTGGAGCCTAAATTCAATATCTTAGATGGTCAGGACACGCTACCATGCAACCAAGCTACTCTTGCACACATTCATTACTCTAGCCTTTGTTTAATTATATCACTTGAATTCTAATCGGGGTTCTGGACATGGTGTCTGCAATCAGATTTGGTTTTGTGACAATATGAGTGATTTTTAAACAGTACAGTTGAAAGAATAAACTCCAGTAGAATAACCTGGCATTGTGGGTCCGAATCTTAACACAGTAGTTAATGGGATGTAGTCACTTCAAAATGTAGTCTCTTTAAAATGGTACCCACTTTGGACATATAGAATCCCAAAAGTGCAGCAAGAGGCCATTCAGTCTATCACGTCTATAACAACACTCTGAACTGCATCCCACCAGACCCAACCCCCAATCCCTACCCTGTAATTACTATGGATAACCCACCTAGCCTGCACATCCCTTAACACTATGGGGCAATTTAGCATGGCCAATACACCTAACCTGCACATTTTTGGACTTTGGGAGGAAACCGGAACACCCGGAGGAAACCCATGCAGACACAGGGAGAATATGCAAACTCCACACAGACAGTTGCACAATGTTTTTTTGCTTTTGTTCTCTAGTAGGAATGTCAACAATGTGACTACTATACTGATGTTTGGGAATAACTTTCAGTCGAACCCATGATTTCTCCTTTTAGTGTGGGAATGGTGAACTCTGCTATTGCTTGCATCTTTGCAGTCTTGACCCTTTACCACTAACATAGCTCACTTGGGTCTTTGCAAAATCACTCTTTGCAAGATTAACCACCAAGTCAGCTGACTTCCACTTGCTCTGAATGTGTTTCCCAAGTGTCACTGTACACAAGGTGGTTGTCTAGGTACACAACACTATTAGATAAAACTGTTACAATCTGGTTCATCAACCTTTGAAAGGTGGCTGGGGAGTTTCAGAGCTTAAATGTAATGAACTGGCACTGGCATAACCAATCTGGAGTCATGAAGGTGCCAATACCCTTGAGTAAATCTATCTTATTAATGGGGGCAATTTCCATATGAAAGTTTCCAGCTGGCACAGTGTGTAGGAGACATCTCTGGTCACTGCAGTTGCTTTTTAGTAATCAATGCAGAGCCTTGTGCAACTGTTTGACTTGGGAACAAGCACAACTGGAGAGCTCCAGCTACAGTTCCTAGGCTCTTCTAGTTGGTGCTCCAGCATGTAGATAATCCCTTCCCAACCTGGGCTAACATTTCCGGGCTTGGCTGATTGGGATGTTGCCTTACAGGATGAGCCTGTCCCACATCCACATCATAGAGATGTAGGGTGTTGCAACCTGGCCTGTCTCCCAACATAAGCGTTTAAATGCAGTGAGCTTCCTTGTTAAGTGAGTACATAGGAGTCTAAATTTGCTGGTACTTCTGTATTAGTTGGACAGGTAGCAAGGATTCAGTTCCTTCAAATCATCACAGCTGCTAATCTTGTACTTTACGTTAGGAGAAAGTGAGGATTGCAGATTCTAGAGAGTCAGAATGGAATAGTGTGGAGCTGGAACAAGCACAGCAGGTCAAGCAGCATCCAAGGAGCAGGTCTTGACCTGACCTATCCTGTCCATCTTCCTTCCCACCTATCTGTTCCACTTTCCCCACCGACCAATCACAATCACCTCCTACCTGCATCCACCTATTGCCTTCCCACCTACCTTCCCCCAGCCCCACCCCCATGCCTCATTTATCTCTCAGCCACCTTCCCCTTCCTCATTCCTGATGAAGGACTTATGCCCGAAACGTTGCCTTCCTGCTCCTCAGATGCTGCCTGACCTGCTGTGCTTTTCCAGCGTCAGTTTTCAATTTTTTCCTTCAGGTTGGCAGGAGCAGATAGACCTATTTCTTACCTGCTTGCCCTCTTCTCAGCAATCATATTGTTTTATCATGTTGACATGACAAATCTTTTGCTTTTTTCCCTGTTCTGGGTACTCAATTATAATTCACTCCTCTATACAAGCCACTAAACCAGGCATTTATATGTTCACCCGCTTTGGGAAAAGTACAAGCATGTAGCCTCCTACGCAGGAAGATTTAGGTCTGAACATATTTGTATGCTTTTTTTTCTCACTGTCTGGAAGATTTTAAAGTGTTCACAGGCAACTTCATAAACTCATGATGCTTGTTCTCAGAATTCTACTGCATAGTCTAATGTGGAGATATTTTTAAATTCTCTCATGGGACGTGAGCATCGCTGGCTGGTCAGCAATTATTACCCATCCTTAAATGCTCTTCTGAAAGTGATGGTGAGCCGCCTTCTTGAATTGTTGCAGTCCAGGCAGACCCACAATGCTCTTAGTGAGCTACGTCCAGGATATGACGCAGCGACAGCAAAGGAAAAGCGATATATTTCCACATCAGGATGGTGAGTGGCTTTGAGGGGAAGTTGCAGATGGTGGTGTTCCCATGTATCTACTGCCCTTTGCTTTCTAGATGGAAGCAGTCAGGTGTTTGGAAAGTGCTGTCCAAGGATCTTTGATAAATTTCAGCAGTGTATCTTGTAGATAGTACACAGTGCTGCTACTGAGCATGGGAGGTGGAGGAAGTGGATGTTTGTGGTGTTGTGCCAGTCAAGTGAGTTGCTTTGTCCAGGATGACGTCAAGCTTTCTGATTGTTAAAAATCATACACACCCAGGTTATAGTCCAACAGGTTTAATTGGAAGCACCAGCTTTCGGAGTGCTGCTCTTTCATCAGGTGGTTTTTGATTGTTGTTGTGAAGTTTCCTATGTACACTTCAAAATCTTCCAGACACCCATCTAGGCAAGTGTGGAGTATTTCATCGCACTCCTGACTTGTGCCTAGTAGATGGTGGACAAGTATTGGGAAGTCAGGAGGTGAGTTGCTTGCCACAATATTCCTAGCCTCTGACTACTCTTATAGCCACTATATTTAGATAGCAAATCAGGCTGAGTTTCCAGTCAATGGTAATCCCCAAGAACGTTGATTCTGAGGGATTCAGTGATGATAACACCATTGAACTTCAAGGGACTTGAATTATATTATCTCTTGTTGGAGATGGTTATCATCTAGCATTTGTGTGGCACAAATCGTTATTTGCCATTTGTCAGACCAAGTGTGGGTGTTGTCAAAATCTTGCTGCATTTGAACATGGACTGTCTCAGTATTTGACGAGTCACAAATGGAGCTGAACATGGTGCAATCATCGGACAACATCCCCACTTCTGACCTTATACAGTCTTGGAGTCACAGTCATAAAGTCATACAGCATGGAAACAGACTCTTTAGTCCAACCAGTCCATGCCAAATATAATCCCAACCTAAAATAGTGCCACCTGCCGGCTCCTGACCCATATCCCTCCAAACCTTTTCTATTCATGTACTTAACAAAATGTCTTTTAAACATTGTAATTGTACCTACATCCACCACTTCCTCAGGAAGTTGATTCCACATGTGGCCCAGCACCTGTGTAAAACAATTGCCCCTCGCGTCTTTTTTAAATCTCTCTCCTCTCACCTTAAAAATGTGCCCCCTAGTCTTGAAATCTCCCATCGTTGGGAAAAGACAACTACCATTCACTCTATCTATACCCCTCATTGTTTCATAAATTTCTATCAGATCATCTCTCAACCTCCTATGCTCCAGTGGAAAATGTCCCAGCCCAACTAATCTTTCTTTCTGTCAAATCTTCCATACCTGGCAACATCCTGGTAAATCTCTTCTGAACCACCTCCAGCTTAATAATACCATTCCTATAACAGGGCAACTAGAACTGGACATAGTATTCCAGAAGAGGCCTCACCAATATCTAGTACAACCTCAACATGACTTCCCAACTCCTCCACTCAAAGGATCAAGCAATGAAGGCAAGTGTGCCAAAAGCCTTTTTTAAGGTGTTTTGTCTATTCTGTCTATATGTGACGCAAACTTCAAAGAATTATGTACCTGCACAGGTCCCTCTGTTCTACAATGCTATTCAAGGCCCTAACATTAATTGTATAAGCCCTACTCTTGTTTGTTGTATGAAAATGCAATACCTCGCATTTATCCAGGTTGAAGTTCATATGCCATTTTTCAACTCATTGACCCATTTGATGAAGATCCTTTTGTAATCTTAGAAAACCTTCTTCACTGTGCTATACTACCAATTTTGGTGTCTTCCACAAACTTACTATTCATGCCCTCTATATACTCATCAAAATCATTTATGATGGAAGAAAGGTAATTGATGAGGTAACTGAAGGTGGTTGGGCCTAGGACACTACCCTGAGGAACTCCTGCAGAGTTGTCCTGGAGCTGAGATGACTGACCTACAACAACCACATCTATCTTCCAACATCTTGCCAGGTATGAATCCAATCTCATTCTGTTCTAAAAGCATTTACACTTGAATGGAATAAAACCAGTGTACTCATGGGGTGAGAGCCAGGGGGAAAATGGAAGAAAATCTAGCCCTTTACCTCACTCCTGAGGGAACTCATAGCAGTATGCTCTGACTATTGTTTTTAGCATCAGATAGTACCAGTCCAGCATCCCCTGTGACTGTAGGTGATGTGCTGAAAATTTCCACTGGGTAATGCATGGGTTACCAATGACTTCACTGAACATTGTGATCTGTTTTGGTGTGCAGACCTGAGCCAGTGAAGATTTGGGTCAATTCCCTCACAACAGTGTTGGTAGTTAACAGTTCTCAGGGGAACGGCCTCTGGAAAATGTGTAGCCACATGTACGTGGTAGGGATGTACTCGTATCCCCATTTGCTTTGGGCTGGTGTTGCACGCAGTCCACTAGCACATGGCTGAATGGTTTCCTAAAATGTGGCACAGCAATCAGAATTTCAGATCTAATAGTCGGATAGGGCTTTCTCACATCTTTGCAGATATGGCAGGTTCTGAAAAGCTTTACTACGTACTTATGGAGGTGTGGCCAGTCAAACTGCTGGCTGATGCATGTCACAACATGCTGAGCCATTGAATCCTGTGAGCTAGCTACAATATTTACCTACAGCATCTTAGCAACACCAATACCTGATGGATCACTGTCCACTCTCATTTGCAGGTTGTTGAGTGGAAGGGGGTTATTTTAATACAGTAACACTTAAGTTCTACCTCTGCCTCAGTTACATTGTGAACAGTCTGAGTGTTTTTTAACAGTGGGTCAGCTTGTTGGGATGCGACCAAGGCAGTTCTGTTTTGAACCTTGTTGGGGGTCTTCCAAACTCCCAAAGGAAATTTTACATAACCTCTGACAGAGGGCCTTCTGTTTGCAGTTCCACCTCAGCGTCTTCTGGCTGAACTTGTCTGGTCATGGATCATGTGACCACACAGCCAGGAAAAAGCCAGGCACTTTCTTCTGCAGCTGTTTAGTCTCTCTGACTCCAGTGACCTTCACAGAGACCACTGGGGATGCTATGACTTTTAATCCCTCCAACTCCTTGCTGAGGAGCACATCCACCCCATCCACAGAGACAACACCCATGGTCACTGGCCCAGACACAGGGTCACACTCCAGGTGCACCTGGTAAATGGGAATGGGCATCTACCCTCCTTCAATCCTTTTTACCAACACCTTGGCAACTCTGGACTCTCTGGTGAGAAGGTCTCACCTTTTCCTAGCAGTACACGTGGCTGGCCCTGGTATCCCTCAATATCAGTCCAGGCTTTCTTGCCTCATCCTGGGGAAATGTGGCCATACTAACTTTGAACACAGAGTTCTGATAACTCTCAGCAATTTGTTTAATCACATTTATATTCTCAGAAGTGCCTTTACAGAGAATCACAGTCACAGTCAGAATCAAAGCTTGGGTATGCTATGTTACTGACTCCCATTCGCTGCATAAAGTGTAATTGCCCCAAGAAATTTCATTGCTTTTTTTTCCCCATAGCATTCAGCAATTAGTCCTGACATGCCAAACCTTTCAGCAATTAAAACATACAGGCTTCATGCCCTTGGCTTTCAACTCAGTACCACCCTCCTCTCATGAGGAGGAATTTCAGCATTTCGCGCTTTCTCTCCCAGGTGTGTTCAGTGCGTTTCCTACCCTTACCCTTTCTGGGTGTTTGGAGGTGATTAGGAAAGAGTTTCTTCTGGAACAGGAGCTTGTGAATCAGTTCATAATTATCTGACAGTCTATCTGGAGATGAGACATTTTCTATTTCTCAAGGAGCATTCTTATTGGGAAAAGGAATGGAGTTTTTGAATGCCTCAAGGAGAATTATTTTATGGAGGTTTTTGTAAGTATCTTCAGTCTTAAGTGTTCATGCCTACCAGTCAAAAGTCAGCCAGTTAAGCCTTTCAAATTCCAAATATATCTATTCAAACTGTTTTAACAGAGTATAGAATTTTTGACTTTACATCTCCAGCTATGGGCTGGTAAATCCTTAAGATAGTCTTTTATACTACCTCATATCAGTGGAACATTCCTCAGGCAAGAGGGTGTAAACTTTGTGCGCTTTCATTGGAAGGTTACTGTGCAGGAATAAGAACCAATGTTGGACTGGCCATTTTCACTGTTGTGCTACCTGCTCAAAAAAGATAAAGAAAGCTTCCACCTCTGTCTCCATAAATGGAGGAATTAAATTAATCCATGTTGCCTGCACCTTAAAACTGGAGCCTATGATGTCTTCTTGGGAAGCCGTAGCATTCCTATTCCTCTGTTTGAGGAACAGATCTTTTAGAGTCATAGAGATGTACAGAATGGAAACAGAACCTTCGGTCCAACCCGTCCATGCCGACCAGATATCCCAACCCAATCTACTCCCACCTGCCAGCACCCGACCCATATCCCTCCAAACCCTTCCTATTCATATACCCATCCAAATGCCTCTTAAATGTTGCAATTGTACCAGCCTCCAACACGTCCTCTGGCAGCTCAATCCATACATGTACCAGTCTCTGTGTGAAAAAGTTGAAAAAGTTGTCTCTTTTATATCTTTACCCTCTCACTCTGTACCTATGCCCTCTGGATCTGGACTCCCCCACCCCACGGAAAAGACTTTGCCTATTTACCCTATCCATGCCCCTCATAATTTTGTAAACCTCTATAAAGTCACCCCTCAGCGTCCGATGCTCCAGGGAAAACAGCCCCAGCCTGTTAAGCCTCTCCCTATAGCTCAAATCCTCCAACCCTGGCAACATCCTTGTAAATCTTTTCTGAACCCTTTCAAGTTTCACAACATCTTTCCGATAGGAAGGAGACCAAGAATTGCACGCAATATTCCAACAGTGGCCTAACCAATGTCCTGTGCAGCTGCAACATGACCTCCCAATTCCTGTACTCAATACTCTGACCGATAAAGGAAAGCATACCAAGCGCTTTATCACTATCCTATCTACCTGTGACTCCACTTTCAAGGAGCTATGAACCTGCACTTCAAGGTGTCTTTATTCAGCAACTCTCCCTAACACCTTACCATGAAGTGTATAAGTCCTGCTAAGATTTGCTTTCCCAAAATGCAGCACCTCGCATTTAACTGAATTAAACTCCATCTGCCACCCCTCAGCCCATTGGCGCATTTGGTCAAGATCCTGTTGTAATCTGAGGTAACCCTCTTCGCTGGCTACCACACCTCCAATTTTGGTGTCATCTGCAAACTTACTAACTGTACCTCTTATGCTTGCATCCAAATCATTTATGTAAATGACAATCCTTGAAAGTTACTCCCCCTCTAAGTCTGCTCAGAATGCTCTGGTATTGACTGTCAACATCTCTGTACTGTAGTAGTGCAACCTTAAGAAAACTTCTTGCATTTTTATTTCAAGGTTTGGTTCAAATTTGAGGGAATCCCCAAATTGAAAAGCCTCCAAGTGAGGAGGAACTGGCCCCCTCTTCTTTATCCACCCACATACTCAGCTGATTGCAACAAGGTTAATTTATAAAGTATCCCTTGCTTGTCTACTAAAAACTGCAACTTGCTGTCTGGCTATTGCATTTGCCTCCAGAAAGTGACCATATTTAAAAGTTATTCATTGGTCATGAAGCATGTTGCGACAGTCAGATAAGCTCATTAAAACCACACAATTTAAATTCCTTCTTTAAGTGTGTCCTACGTATCAGATCAGATTAATTCTCTCTGAATTGAAATGAAACTTGCATCACCTCAATTTTTAAGGACCTTATCTATAAAATGTGTAAACAAAAGCCAAACAACACAATTTCAAAGTGTGACTGAAGTCTTTTTGCAGCCTTCAATATAACATGGGATCCTTAGTTCAATTGCGATGTCTCTAGGTGTTGTCTTCTTTTGATGTTTGGTTTTTTATGCTTGATTTACTGATCAAGTGGATAAAGATATATTGATAAAAATGCTACAAAGATAGTTTGGCCTAAAGCCCCAGTATTCTGAATCTGCTAACATAAACAGGAGATTTATATCAACTGGTGAGATAAAATAGTTAAAACATGGTGATGTATTTATTTGAGACAAACAAAAACTGCAGATGCTGGAATCCAAAGTAGACAGGCAGGAGGCTGGAAGAACACAGCAAGCCTGGCAGCAACAGGTGGTGGAGAAGTCGATGATTTGGGTGTAACCTTCTTCAGGACTCCAGATTAAAATAAAATATTCCATTCAAATCACTTGTGTTTAACTAAATAAAATTAGAGGCAATGAGGAATTTGCAACAGCAACGGCATGTGATGGGTGGCATTTATAGGAGAGGGGAAAAGTCGCAGATACAGCCACATAGATGGGTTAACTCCAGGAAAGTTAAGAGAGGTACACAGTTAGTGCAGGAGTCTTCTGTGGCTATCCCCATTTCAAACAAGTATGCTGTTTTGGAAAATGTAGGGGGTGATCGATTCACTGGAGAACGTAGCACGAACAGCCAAGTTTCTGGTATTGAGACTGGCTCTAATGCAATGATGGGTACGTCAGGTTCCAAGAGATCAATTGTGCTAGGGCACTTTCCAGTCCTAGGTACAGACAGACGTTTCTGTGGCCAGCGGGGAAAAGTCAGAATGGTGTGTTGCTTCCCTGGTGCCAGGATCAAGGATGTCTCAGAGAGGGTGCAGAATGTTCTCAAAGGGGAGAGGGGCCAGCAGGAGGTCATTGTCCATATTGGAACCAAAGACATAGGAAAGGAAAAGGTTGAGATTCTGAAGGGAGATTGCAGAGAGTTAGGCAGGAAGTTAAAAAGGAGGTCCTCAAGAGTAGTAATATCTGGATTACTCCCGGTGCTATGAGCTAGTGAGGGCAGGAATAGGAGGATAGAGCAGATGAATGCATGGCTGAGGAGCTGGTGTATGGGAGAAAGACTCACATTTTTCAATTATTGGAATCTCTTTTGGGGTAGAAGCGACCTGTACAAAAAGGACAGATTGAAAGGGAACTAATATACTGGCAGGGAAATTTACTAGAGTGATAGGGAGGATTTAACTGGTAAGGTGAGGAGTGAGGGGGTGGCAGTGGGACCCAGGGAGATAGTGAGGCAAGAGATCAATCTGAGACTGGTACAGTTGAGAACAGAAGCGAGTCAAGTAGTCAGGGCAGGCAGAGAACAAGGTAGGACTAATAAATTAAACTGCAGTTATTTCAATGCAAGGGTCCTAACAGGGAAGGCAGATGAACTCAGGGCATGGGTAGGAACATGGGACTGGGATATCATAGCAATTACAGAAACATGGCTCAGGGATGGACAGGACTGACAGCTTAATGTTCCAGGATCCAAATGCTACAGGAAGGATAGAAAGGGAGGCAAGAGAGGAGGGGGAGTGGCATTTTTGATAAGGGATAGCATTACAGCTGTACTTAGGGAGGATATTTCTGGAAACACATCCAGGGAAGTTATTTGGGTGGAACTGAGAAATAAGAAAGAGCTGATCACCTTATTGGGACTGTATTATAGACCCCCTAAAAGTCAGAGGGAAATTGAGAAACAAATTTGTAAGGAGATCTCAGCTGTCGAGAAGAACAATAGGGTGGTTATGGTAGGGGATTTTAAATTTCCAAAAATAGACTGGGACTGCCATAGTGTTAAGGGTTTAGATGGTGAAGAATTTGTTAATTATATACAAGAAAATTTTCTGATTCAGTATGTGAATGTATCTACTCGAGAAGGTGCAAAGCTTGACCTACTCTTGGGAAATAAGGCAGGGCAGGTGACTGAGGTGTCAGTGGGGGGAGCACTTTAGGGCCAGCAACCATAATTCTATTAGATTTAAAATAATGATGGAAAAGAATAGTTGAAGTGCTAAATTGGAGAAAAGCCAATATGGACGCTATTGGGCAAGAACTTTCAAAAGTTGATTGGGGGCAGATGTTCGCAGGTAAAGGGACAGCTGGAAAATGGGAAGCCTTCAGAAATGAGATAACGAGAATCCAGAGACATTATATTCCTGTTAGGGTGAAAAGAAAGGCTGGTAGGTATATGGAATCCTGGATAACTAAAGAAATTGAGGGTTTGGTTGAGAAAAAGAAGGAAGCATATATCAGGTATAGACAGGATAGATCGTGAATCCTTAGAAGAGTATAAAGGCAAAAGGGGGATATACTTAAGAGGGAAATCAGGAGGGCAAAACGGGGACATGAGATAGCGTTGGCAAATAGAATAAAGGAGAATCCAAAGGGTTTTTACAAATATATGAAGGCCAAAAGAGTAACGAGGGAGAGAATAGGACCCCTCAAAGATCAGCAAGGCAGTCTTTCTGTGGAGCTGCAGAAAATGGGGGAGATAATAAACGAGCATTTTGCATCAGTATTTACTGTGGAAAATGACATGGAAGGTATAGAATGTAACGAAATAGATGGTGACATCTTGAAAAATGTCCATATTACAGAGGAGGAAGTGCTGGATGTCTTGAAACGCATAAAGCTGGATAAATCCCCAGGACCTGATCAGTTGTACCCTAGAACTCTGTGGGAAACTAGGGAAGTGATTGTTGGGCCTGTTGCTGAGATATTTGTATCATCGATAGTCACAGGTGAGGTGCCAGAAAACTGGAGGTTGGCAAATGTGGTGCCACTGTTTAAGAAGGGTGGTAAGGACAAGCAAGGGAACTATAGACCAGTGATTCTGATGTCGTTGGTGGGCAAGTTGGTGGAGGGAATCCTGAGGGACAGGGTGTACATGTAGTTGGAAAGGCAAGGACTGATTAGGAATAGTCAACATGGCTTTGTGCCTAGGAAATCATGTCTCACAAACTTAGTTGAGTTTTTTGAAGAAGTAACAAAGAGGATTGATGAGGTCAGAGCAGTAGATGTGATCTGTATGGACTTCGGTAAGGCGTTCGACAAGGTTCCCCATGGGAGACTGGTTAGCAAGGTTAGGTCTCACGGAATATAGGGAGAACTAGCCAATTGGATACAGAACTGGCTCAAAGGTAGAAGACAGTGGGTGGTGGTGGAGGGTTGTTTTTCAGACTGGAGGCCAATGACCAGTGGAGTGCCACAAGGATCGGTGCTGGGTCCTCTACTTTTCATCATTTATATAAATGATTTGGATGTGACCATAAGACGTATAGTTAGTAAGTTTGCAGATGACACCAAAATTGGAGGTGTCTTGCACAACAAAGAAGGTTACCTCATATGACAACATGATCTTGATCAAATGGGCCAATGGACCGAGAAGTAGCAATTGGAGTTTAATTCAGATAAATGCGATGTGCTGCATTTTGAGAAAGCAAATCTTAGCAAGACTTATACACTTAATGGTAAGGTCCTAGGATGTGTTGCTGAACAAAGAGACCTTGAAGGGCAGGTTCATAGCTCCTTGAAAGTGGAGTCACAGGAAGATAGGATGGTGAAAAAGCGCTTGGTATGCTTTCCTTTATCAGTCAGAGTATTGAGTACAGGAGTTGGGAGGTCATGTTGCGGCTGTACAGGACATTGGTTAGGCTACTGTTGGAATATTGCATGCAATTCTGGTCTCCTTCCTATCGGAAAGATGTTGTAAAACTTGAAAGGGTTCAGAAAAGATTTATAAGGATGTTCCCTGGGTTGGAAGATTTCGAGCTATAGGGAAAGGATGAACAAGGTGGGGTTGTTTTCCCTGGAGCGTCGGAGACTAAGGGGTGACCTTATAGAGGTTCACAAAATCATGAGGGGCATGGATAGGATAAATAAACAAAGTCTTTTCCCTGGGATGGGGGAGTCCAGAACCAGAGGGCATAAGTTTAGGGTGAGAGGGGAAAGATATAAAGGAGACCTAAGGGGCAACTTTTTCACGCAGAGAGTGGTACGTGTGTGGAATGAACTGCCAGAGGAAGTGGTGGAGGCTGGTACAATTGCAACATTTAAGAGGCATTTGGATGGGTATATGAATAGGAAGGGTTTGGAGGGATATGGGTCAGGTGCTGGCAGGTGGGACTAGATTGGTTTGGGATATCTGGTCGGGATAGATGAGTTGAACCGAAGGGTCTGTTTCCATGCTATACATCTCTTTGACTCTATGACTCTAAATGTACTTCTAAGTATCAAAGGCCAAAATGACCCACTTGGGCTACCAATTTAATAAGACTGTGTTCTTCTCGTTGGAAGATGAAGTGAGGGTGATCAAAGATGCTGTGGTTCCCATGTCTGTATGAGTGCTTAGGTCTTTCCTTGGATGGTGAAGTAATACGGAAAATTCATATGTGACCTGGCCTCCACCCTTACATTTGCTACTGAAAGAGAGTGATCCTTGAAAATGGTCTTGTAACCAAGATGTATCCTTGAGGGAAGTTAAGAAGTAGCTATTGTCATCTCAGATATTGGGTCACTGCGATCCCAAGTGAAATGTGGTGTTGATCCCAGAGAGGAACGCCTGATCGCCTATGCTTCCCAGACTTTGGCTGATGCTGAGTGAAGACAAACCTGATAAAGAAGGAAACTTTGGTAGTTACTCTTGGTGTGAGGAAGTTTCACCAGTACGTTTACAGATGTAAATTTATAATGATAATGGACCACAAACCCCTGCTAGGGCTATTTAAAATGGACAAAGCCATGTCATCCATATCTCAGGTCAAATTCAGTGATGGGTTCTTATTCTGAGTGTGTACAATTACAAGCTGGGGAGGAAAAGTGGCAAATACAGATGCCTTGAGACACCTCCCACTGGCAGATGCACCAAAGTGATGACACCACTTGAAGAGTCCATTCTGGTTTAAACCTCTGGACACTCTTATGGTCATCGCTGACAATATCTGACTGTGAACACAAAAGGATCCCATCCTAGTAAAACTAAAATAGCTGGTGGTGATGGGGGAAGCAAAAGGGCCATCACAACCAGAATTGAAACCTTTCTGGATCCAGTGAGACCAGATCACCATAGAAGACTGCATATGGGGAGTAAGATTGTCCTTAGCAAAGGTCTCTGCCAGATTCTGGTTGAACTCCACTAGGGTCAGCCAGGGGTTTTCCAAATTGAAGATGTTGGCAAGACATTACGTCTGGTAGCCAGGACTGGATACTGACAAAGCTGCATTGGTGTGGCAGTGGCCAGAATTCCAACAAGGACAAAATTACCACCAGCAGCTCCTCCACATTCATGGAAATGGCCAGTTAACCTTGGACTTGATGATATATCGACTATGCTAGTCCTTTCATAGGATCTACGATTTTAGTCATCGTGAACGCCCAATCAAAGTGATTGCACATGCATAGTGTTAATTTGTCAAACACGGGGAAGATGGTTGAAAAGTTGTGAGCATCTCTTGCAAATCATGGATTCCTGGAATTACTTGTTACAGACAACAAGCCGTCATTTGGCAGCAGGGAATTTGAGTATTTCCTGCAGTCAAATAGCATTTGGTATTAAGGACAGCTCCACACCATCCACCATCCAATTGTCTGGTGGAAAGAGCAGTCCAAATGTTGAAGGTCAGCTTAAAGAAACAGCCGGCAGCTTCACTCGATACCAGTCTGTCCCAGCTCCTGTTTGATTGTAGGACCACAAGTGTGAAAACGCACCAGGAAAAGCTATAGGAAAAAGAACAGGTCTACATCCTGAAATTTAGTCAGGGAGAGATGTAGTGATTGGAATGATTGGTTCTCATTGAATATAAGTTCCCTGATTGAGATTGTTAATCTGGTCCAATCAGGGAGCTCTGGCTGACAAATATAAACAGGAGAGTAAATTTGAATTAAGATTTGCGCACCTTATGTCTCTCACTGTGTCTCACACCTGCACACACACAACAGGGGTGCTGGGGGAAAAAATAAGAACTAGAAGAAAAAAAATAATAAACAGTAGTGTCAGACATTGTGCTCACTCTGAGAGCTGGCTCTGAGGGAGCTGGACAAAAAAAAGGAGAGTAAATTTGAATAAAGATTCGTGTACCTTGAAAGACACACACAACATGGGTGCTGGGGGAAAAATAAGCACTACCGCAGTTAAGCGGTAGTGTGGGGGTTAAAAAGAGAAAAAAAAAACAGGAGTGTCAGAGATTCTGTCCACTTTTGAGAGCTGGTTGTAAGGGAGCAGACCAGTGTTAAATACTATTTATGTGTAAATAAAGGGCAACTTGATGATGGGATACCAGGTTCTGTGGAGTTATTTCAGTACCTCAGGGTTATACTAAAAAATAGAAGAAAAAGGAAATAGAAAGAAAAAAGAAAAATAAAGAAAAAAGAAAATAAATAGGAGAGTAAATTCGAATAAAGATTCATGCACCTTGTGTCTTTCACTGTGTCTCACACCTGCACACACACAACATGGGTGCTAGGGGAAAAAATAAGCACTACCGCAGTTAGGCGGTAGTGTGGGTGTTAAAAAAAAAGAGGAAAAAAGAAAAAGAAAGAAAAGAACAGGAGTGTAAAATAAGCACTACCGCAGTTAGGCGGTAGTATGGGGGTTAAAAAAAACAGGAGAATAAATTTGAATAAAGATTCATGCACCTTGTGTCTTTCACTGTGTCTCACACCTGCACACACACAACATGGGTGCTGGGGAAAAAATAAGCACTACTGCAGTTAGGCGGTAGTGTGGGGGAAAAGCATAAACAGAAGAGTCAGGGTTCTGCTGACTCTAGGAACTGGCTCTGTGCTAGCTGGGTCAGTGTCGTGTACTGTGCACGTGTAAATGAAGGGTGACTTGGCGACGGGATATTGGCTTTCATGGAGTTATTCCAGTGACCGCCATCAAAATATTGCAGACTCCCTTCACATTTTTCACAAATGCAACATTATTGCTGCAGTAGCCAGTGCCCTTTACTTTGAGAAATTCTTTCAAAAGGCTCAAGATATATGTCCAGCCAATGATATTGTTACTTAATATTTAGGATAATACACCTTCATAACACTATTCAAGTCAGAATCTCCATAAAATGCAAAGCAAGTATTTAAAGGTCTCTAGCTAGTTCCCATATGGCATAACTAATCATTTATCAAAACAATAGGTAGGTGGCACACTGTGGGAGGGGACTGAGGCATTGTTGATTCACTCAGAACAGTAGACTCTGTGAAGACACAGATCAGCAGTATAATTTACTTAACCTTTATTTCATAAAGAAATTATTCATGAATTTAAATGTTAATTACATAGTTGACTTATACATGGATTATACTATTCAAATGACTTTGATAATGATGGCCTTTTTGTGAAACTGCTTCCACATCAACTTCTCAGATTTTAATTTGCCATGTGTCATTGAAGTTGATCCTCTGTAATGCTGATCACAAATTTACTTTCTTCGCATGCAGAGCTTTATGTCGGGATTAATAGTCACAATAATGCCTCATTTTCTCGTGGGCATCTGCTGTCAGTTCTCTGCAAGAACTTTAGTATTTTGAATTTGAAAACATCTTTTTATGCTTCAACTCTTTTAATCTAAATCCAGGTTTCACTTCAGTGCTGTATGGCTGAATTTCATTTCTAACTATTGCTTTATAATTGACCGGTGTTAACAATCTTAAGATTCCAGCTTGTCCCTTTGCCCTTGTCCTGGTAGTTGCAATATATCTTTCAGACTGTAAATTGATCTGGATGTATATATGAATTTGTTTGGAGGCAAAATGGAATCAAATCAATTGCAGACCACTAAGTTATCACTTTGGCTCTAGGTCTGCGTTTGCACCTACATTATTCTTCCGTAGTTTTCCTCCAATTTTTCTCTACATGGCTTCACTATTCTTATTCTCTTAATGTAGCAATTCAATGCTTTTGTTCAGTTTTTCAGGTGCCAATAATCCACTGGACAGACTCAGACTATAACCTCATCTTTTTCATTTCTGCTTTTTGAGAACTACTAGTCCTGTTTCTCAATGTTGTGGCATTTGCATTTATGCACGTGCATTTATGCAAAAGGTAAATTGCACATATCTTTCCTTCACTGAGCAGCTGCTTATGGAACAAAGAAATTTATTTTATTGGGAACATTTTAACAGGAAAGTGGAGAGTGAGTTATAGTACATCCTCAAGTTTTATGCTTCAGAGAAGGTCAAATGATGGAAATTGGCCCACTTATTTGCTATAAAGTTAATCACAATTCAAACTTTTATGGTTCTGGGTGCAGTCACACTGTCCATAGATATGTATATTTTTAACATCCATCATTCAAGTAGGTACCAATAAGTACAACAGATATTAAGTGCATTGTCTGGCAAGGCTAACTCATTTATAACATTATTCCTGGAAGGCAAGGGCACAAAGGCTATTGCACTTTTTTCCAATACAATAGAAATTATAGCAATTCCATATCTTAATATTATCATTTTATTTTCAGAGTTCGATAGTCCAAATCTCTAACAACTATTGTGAGCCTTGAATGCACAATTTCAGTAATTTCATTTTTCTTTAACCAGACTTTTCTGAGGATGCTGAATTTCTGTGCAAGAATGAAAATGCTTATCATGATTCAGAGATTTTTGCTGTCCATTATAGATCATGCCCTTACCAGATCACACTCGACCCTTTATTTTCAGCAGGCTGTATTTGACCATTGTTAGTCTCAACAGTACAATAGTAAACTGTGTATTATGTAATAATTATCCATCATTTGGAATGCTTTGTCTTCCATGCGCTCGATATTTTAATAAACCTCTTCCTGATATCTCCAACATCAGTGTTCCAAATGTTGCATAACTGTCTGCAGCATCTAGTTATGTTAAAAAAACTGGTCTATTGTATCTGTCTTCACAATAAAAACAAAATTAACACTCATGTAACTGAAGCTCTAGTAAAGTAAGGAACTTAAGAATATTAGTATAAATAACTAAATAGTGCTGGAGAAATTAATGAGGCTGAAAGCTGGCAAACATCTGAAGTTGATGATCTACATTGTAGGTTTGAAAGAGGGAGCTACACAGATAATAGATGCATTGGTTTTGATCTTCCAAAGTTCCCTAGATTCTAAAATTGTCCCAATTGATTGGAGAAGTAAATGCATCACTGTCATTCAAAAATGAGGCAAGAAAGGAAGCAGGCTAGATCATCTGACATTTATTTTTGGGAAAATGCTATCATTAGGAACACAATGAACATCCACTTAAAAAAAATCATTATTTAACAGAGCAGAGTCAGCATGGATTTAGATGAAGGAAATCATGTCAGACAAATCTGTTAGATCCTTTGTGAATGTAACTGTTTTGGTAGATAGAGAGGAACCAAAGGATTTAGCATATTTATATTTACTAGAAAAACTTAAGATTACATACCATATGAGAGGTTATTATGAAAAATTAGAACTCATGAGATTGAGGATAATTGAGGCTAATGGACAACAAGCAGGAAGTAAGAATAAAGGGGCCACTTTCAGGTTGTCAGATTGTCAACATTACCCCCTTGAGTTGCAGTTAAAGTCAATTCTGTCACAAGTGTCAAATATGGAACTCTGAGTGCAGGATTTGCTCCTTTTCTTTCCTGCTTTGATGTTGCTTTGTCGCATCATGTTATATTGTTGTAATGAATCTATTACCTTTATCCTCACAAAAATATACATTGATGAGTCTAGGCTAGGAATAATGTAAAATCTTTGCAAAAGTTTAGTCAGTGCTACTAGTTAAACACTTGGTCCTGAAACAAATATCCTCCCTCCCAGGGTAATCAGATTAAACAAATATATCACTGTATGAAATTACTTATTAGGTATTAAACTGCTTTGAGTTAACTGCTGTCACTACATAAAATTCCATTTAAGAACTTAATGGAAGTTAGCTGCTAAGGACCCATCAATCTGAAACATTTCATTTTCAAACAAAATTGCCATGTGACATCATATCAAATGCTTTCTGAAAGTCCAAATATATAACATCCATAGCACTACCCTCATTCATTGTCTGTGTTACCTTGTCAAAGGACACAATTACATTTATCAGACTTGACCTGTCCTTGACAAAGCCATGCTGACTATAGTATTAACTTATTTTTCTCTAAGTGTATATTTACCTTATCCTGTATTATGGCCTCCATCAGTTTTCCCACTATTGACGTCAAGCTGACAGGTTGGCAGTTTACTGGGTTATCTTAAATAATGGTGTTACAATTGCAATCCTGCACTCCTTTGTGACTAATCCTGTGTTCAGAAAGACCTGGCAAGTTCCTGTCCATAGCTTCACAATTTGCTCCGTTACCTCTTTCAGCAATCTAGGATGCATCCAAATTGGGCCTGGTGACTTGTCTACTTGGAGAGCCTTTTTAACACAGAGCTGGGAACTTGTGTTGCAGACGTTTCGTCCCCTGTCTAGGTGACATCCTCAGTGCTTGGGAGCCTCCTGTGAAGCGTTTCTGTGATCTTTCTTCTGGCATTTGTAGTGGTTTGAATCTGCCACTTCCGGTTGTCAGTTCCAGCTCTCCGTTGCAGTGGTCGGTATATTGGGTCCAGGTCGATGCGCTTATTGATTGAATCTGTGGATGAGTGCCATGCCTCTAGGAATTCTCTGGCTGTTCTCTTTTTGGCTTGTCCTATAATAGTAGTTTTGTCCCAGTTGAATTCATGTTGCTTGTCATCTGCGTGTGTGGCTACTAAGGATAGCTGGTCGTGTCGTTTCGTGGCTAGTTGGTATTCATGGAGCACTTCACAGGAGGCTCCCAAGCACTGAGGATGTCACCTAAACAGGGGACGAAACGTCTGCAACACAAATTTCCAGCTCGGCGAACAGAACCACAACAACGAGCACCCGAGCTACAAATCTTCTCACAAACTTTGAACACCTACGGGCGAGAGACGCTAAGACAAGCCAGGAAGTGGGAATTCTGTGCCAACCACCTAAGCGCCATATATGAACAACTCCGGTTCCTGCATCGATGAACACCAACTAGCCACGAAACAACACGACCAGCTATCCTTAGTAGCCACATACGCAGATGACAAGCAACCTGAATTCGACTGGGACAACACTACTATTATAAGACAAGCCAAACAGAGAACAGCCAGGGAATTCCTAGAGGCATGGCACTCAGCCACAGGTTCAATCAATAAGCACATCGACCTGGACCCAATATACCGACCACTGCAACGGACAGCTGGAACTGACAACCAGAAGCGGCAGATTCAAACCACTACAAATGCTGGAGGAAAGGTCACAGAAGCGCTTCACAGGAGGTTCCCAAGCACTGAGGATGTCACCTAGACAGGGGACGAAATGTCTGCAACACAAATTCCCAGCTCGGCAAACAGAACCACAACAACGAGCACCCGAGCTACAAATCTTCTCACAAACTTTGAACTTTTTAACACAACTTTTTTGTTTATCACGATACTGCTCAGTTCTAAAAGAACTTCTGGTAACATGACTGTGGAGCAGGGCTTCAGAAACCGGGGCTCATTTGCTCAGTCCACTTTTCTTTTCATTTCTTTTCTTTTCTCTCTTTTCCCTTTTCTTTCCTCTTTTATTTTACTTACCTCTTGTTGAACAGTTTGGTCACAGTGAAGGCACCAGCAGTGGCAAATGGGCTCAGCGTGGACTCATGGCAGCCATGTCGGAGGTGAATTTGGGTTCAGAACGACATCTGCATCCAGCGTTGATTCATGGAGTTGGCAGGAGAAGGGAGTTTGTGCCAGTGTGGTACCTGGCAGCATTGGCAGCGGCTGCATCAGCAAGGTCCAGTGAGGATTCATAGTGGTGAGGGCATCAGTGGGGGGCGCGATGGCATTGAAGAGTGAAAACTTTTGTTCCAGCAGCCGTGGCATGCAAAGGAATTCTGCTTGGCCAACAGGCCCATGGTCCATGGCCCTTAGCTGAGCACTGAACAAAAAGGAGTGTAAGGGTGAATACTTTTTCTTTATTCCTTTACTCTTTGCCTTTCTATTCTACATTTTGGTTTATTTTTCCATGTTTTAAGATGGCACCAGAGAGTGGCTACACTATATAACACTTCTTGCTGTATTTTGTAACAAGATACATGTGACAATAAATAAATCAAATCAAATAAATAAATCAAATCTATTATTCAATAGCCTTATTTTCAACATGGATCATTGTCACCATTTTCTAATTTTGTAAAGATAGAAGCAAAATATTTATTTAGTACCTCTGCCATATCCTTTGCTTCAGTGAGCAGCTTACTCTGCTTGTTCCTTATGGAGCCCACTCTCTCCTTCACTAATCTTTTACTATTGAAATGTTCAAATAGCATTTTACTGTTTGTTTTAGCACAGCTTGCCATCCTTTCTTCATGATTCCTCTTAGACTTCCTTATTTCAGCCTTACCATCTCTCCTGCATTTGAGATACTCTTCCTGATCATTATTTTCCAAATGCTGCCCCCACTCTGATGTTCTCCATTTGGTCTGTCTTATTTCTGAGGACTAGATCCAGCACAGCTCCCTCCCAGGTAGGACTGGAAATGTACTTTTCCAGAGGGTTCTCCTGCACACATTGTAGAAATATCTCCCCTTCCATGCCCCCACTCTACCTTTTTCCCAGTCTGCCTCAGTTGAAATCTCCAACTACCACAACCTTAGTTGTCCTGAAGGTGTCTATAATCTATCTACAAATGCTCTCTCCTACTTCCTCCCCACAATTTGTATCTCTATAATATATACCAAATAAGATGACCACTCCCTTCCTATTTCTCACCTCCAACCATATAGATTCTAATTCAGGAACTGTATCTTGCTCAAGATAAATGAGTCTACCTTTGATCATGACTGCTACACCCCCTCCCTTTTTACCCACTCTATTTTTACTAAAAGCTTTATGATCCAAGATGTTACATGTCCTGTCCTGCTCTGGCTTGAGCCAAGGTTCTAATGATATTACTTTGTCATATCCCTTAGAGCAATTTCTGCTTCCAGTTACCCAATTTTATTCATGACACACCAGACATTTACATATGTACAATTTAACCCTGCCTTATCTCTTTCTTGCCCGTTGGAAAATGAGCATTTCCTTGTTCACCATCAACACTCAAGCCTTCTCTCATTTCCATTCCCAACCTTCTCTTTTCCCTCTCTGGTACTTTCAAAACTAGGCTCATTAGTCAACTCATCCTCAGTTTAAATCCATCCCCACTACACAATTTACTTTCTCAAACAGGAGATTAGTTCCATTTCTGTTCAGGTGAAGGCCTGTCTCCTGAACAGCTTTTTCCTTTCCCAGAAGTGATCCCAAAGTCCCAATGTCCCAAAAATCTAAACCCTTCCCGTCTACACTATCCCTCAAGCCATACATTTACCTCCTCGATCTGTCATTGCACAAATGGTGAAGCTTGTGGCACAGGTAGTCTTTCTGAGATTACTGCCCTGAAGGTTGTGCAATTCAACCTAGTCCCTAACTCCTGACAGTGATTCTGTGAATAAATGTGAAATGACTTAGTTTGGTAGGAAAATAGAAAAATATATTTTTCTTTATACATTGCAATGCAGGAAATCTTAATATTCGAAAAGCTTCTAGCTTTCTTGTACCTCGGTTAAATAAAGTTAAATTGCAAACACATGAAGTCTTTAGAAAGGAAATGATGTGTAAATCACTTGTAATGTGGACAGTTTTGGCTTTGTACATAAGAAAGGATCTACCTGTCTTTCGTGAGTGTGTGGTGAAAGTTCACAAGACGGATTTCTCTTCATGAGGGGACAGACCTATGAGGAGGTTGAGTAGACTAGGCCTATATTCCCCAAGAATTTAAAAGAATGAGGGAATCGCACTGAAATATATACAATTCTTAAGTGGTTCAATGGGGAGATACTCTCGTGATTAAAATGTTGTAGTGTGGGACTGACCGGCTTTCTTGCTGGTCTGGTTTCCCTTTCAATGTCAATCCAGAATTATGATTTAATGCTTTCACAGCCACTGGGTAGGACTGTCTGGAGTAGGATTTTGGTTCTGTAACTTTACCTCAAAAAACAGAATTTGACCACTATGCCAAAGATTCACTCCTGTTTGCCAGGGAAAGCATATTCCCTGGCAAACAGGTGATGCTGTAACAGTGTCCTGGAACTTCCAACCATCCTACCAATACCAGACACGATCATTGGTCATGCCACTGAAATTCCTGAGATTACACAAAGATAATTATCCAAAAAATTATCAGATGCTTCTAGAATTTTCTTTCAGCTGCCAATCTCAATAACTGTTCAAAATAGGGCTTGCAACAATAAAAGAAAATACATCAGATTATCATTTGAGTTAATCTTCCAAAGATTCCACTTCAATGATAATTTTGCCCAGAAATGTGTTTTGGGAATGATGGATTTGTACAGCTAAGTACAGGTTATGTCAATACCTTTCAATTATCTGTATGTCACATTTTTCCAATTTCTGCCAGAATACATTATTTTAAAACTTGGAAACTAAGTTCAAATATTTTACTGAAAGTAATTGTATTTCTTTATGAAAATAGAGGCCATGTTTCTCTATATGTGTAAAATGGGTGTTAAAGGCCTCTGTTTTGACTGAAATACAGATTCAAGCCTTTGGTTTCTTTTCTATCAGCTTTATAGCATATATTAAACTAAGGATCAGAGAGACATGTGAGCCAGAAAGAGAGGGGCTGCGAAAAATTAGGGTGAGAAAAGATCAACTAAAAGGGCAAGGTGAGAAGGTGGGGGCTGTATTTTCTTAAAGTGACACTGTAACAGTGTCCTGGAACTTCAACCATCCTACCAATACCAGACACGATCATTGGCCATGCCACTGAAATTCCTGATGCCAAAAGGAAGCAGCCCTTACCATATACCTGAATCATAGAGAAAACTGCAGTAGCAGTTGCAGCATTAGTGGCTTATCCATGGCTTTGGAGTCAGATTGGAGGAAGACAAAGCCTCTAGGAGTGCCTCCCACTCTGTCTGTGGTAATTACTGCTGGTATGCACAGCTACTGCTCCTAGGCAAACCCAGAGAGTGATGGTAAGAAGGATCGATTGGAGAGCAATGGAATAGGAAAGTGAGTCTTCTGCGTAACCAGCATTTTCATGTGGCACCCAGAGAAGAGTTGCTTTAGTAGTTCTTGTGAAGACGAATGAGGGCAAACAATTGAATTGTAAAATTATTTGGGAAAAAACAGATAGAATGAAGGATGAAATCCTATTGAGAGTGAGGGGTTTTCTGCATGTGTGTGATTCTACCTCTTTACCCTATTTCTTGTGGATGTTGTCAGATTGCTTATCACCTTCCAGCTTCGGAGGAGGATATTTCCCTCCAGATAAGCATTGGAAACGTCCAAGCCAATATATGTGGCCCAGTCACTAATTCATTGACTCCAGGCACTGTCTCAAATATAACAGACTGTGTTCAACATCAGCATCCTATTTGGCCCTGCTCTAAATTTACTTCCACCTCTCTAATGCTACATGCTTCCACTCCTGCTTTGGCTTCTCTGTAGCTAAAATCCTTATCTATCTTTGTCATCACAAGACTCAAATGTCCCCTTGGCTAATCTCCTGCATTCCAATGTTCATAAACTTCAACTCATGCAAAATTCATATCTTAGCCCAAAACTAGACTTGATCAACTGCCATTCCCAGGCTCACTGGGTCACACTGGCTCTCGGTTCGCAGTGTCTTCATTTTAATTTTTCATTCTTGTGTGTGAGTTACTTCATGGGCCTACCCTGCTATATTTCTGTAACCTCTTCCAATGGGCCCCTTCTAACTCTGATCACTGACTCCCATCTTCCCCCATAGCTCACTGATCCTCTGATTTGTATATTCTTTGTTCACTTCACCCCATCTTTAGATTAGATTCCCCACAGTATGGAACAGGCCCTTCGGCCCAACAAGTCCACACCAACCCCGCAAAGAGTAACCCACCCAGACCCATTCCCCTACCTTATATTAACCCCTGTCTAATGCTAACACTATGGGCAATTTAACACCTGCACATTTTTGGACTGTGGGAGGAAACCAGAGCACCTGGAGGAAGCCCACGCAGACATGGGGAGAATGTGCAAACTCCATAGAGACAGTCACCGAAGGAATCCCTGGGGTGCTGGGAGGCCGCAGTGCTAACCACTGAGCCACTGTGCCACCCCAAATGGCAGTCCCAAAGGTTGTAACAGGCAATACACACCAAAGTTGCTTCAATAAACATTTTCACTTTCTTGCCCTCTTTTAAGAGATACATTTAAACTCACTCACGTGATCAAACTGTTGATCAGCATCCACCCCAATCCTGTATCTCCTTCTTGAACTGAGTGTCAAAATTTGTCTACTATTTTTCCTCTGTTAAGTACTTTTGGTCTTTTTTTGCACATTAAAGACTTTTCTTAAAATAGAAATTGCTTGTTTACTTTGCTGTCACCAGCCTTGAATTAGAATGGAAGACTGTGGAGGAAGGAATTAGGGAGGCTTGAAACTAGGTGAGTTCAAAGGGGACAGGTGGGGTGATAATGAGTGGGTGATAGGAAATGCAATGGGTATTGGAAATGTGAAGAGGTTGGAGATGTGATAAAAGCATGAAGATGATAAGAAAGCGTGAGTAATCAGGACAGAGGTTAGAGAGCAGCCAATACGGCCAGATTTCCACTGAACTCTTTTCCCAAAAATAGCTCGAAAACTTCGCTGCCTGGTTCACTCACCCGCTCACATCCCACTCGCACCCACCTCCCTCCCCCCAGCACACACACACACACAGTTCCATCTCATTCAGTACCACTTACCTACTGAGAGAGAAAAAACAAAATAGAAGCGGGCAAGGAGAGGAAGGAGAGACAGAGCAGAAAGAATAAACAGTAACAGGAATGCATCAGACACCAGAGAGAGAGTGCCTATATTTTTGACATATCACATGATGCTATTAGTTTTCAGATTAAGTAACATGATTCTTCTTTATATTCTTGCTTCTGCATGCTTTCTGCATTAAGATGTACTTCTTAATATGACTGACAAAGTTACCACATCAAAGGAAATTATTCTGAACAGTCAACTATGAGGACTGTTGCTAGAAAAGATAAAAAGCTCTCGGTTTATTCATTTTATTGTTCTAATAAATATAATCATAGCAAAATGTATGAAGCACTTGCATCAATGTGCTGAACTCCCTGATACTAACCAACAGCAGCTTTGCTGTATTCCTTTCTTTGAAATTATTTTCAGCATAATTCACATTACAGTTCATATTGCATAAAATAAAAAATGGATTATTAGGATCCTTTTCGGCTGAGATTGGATTAATTTCACAATGTCACAAGTAAATACACAATAGAGTTATCTCTTTGTGCTTGGTCAAAATTTTTTGGAATCTTCCATTTTAAAACAAGTATTTTATTTGTTATAATACAACAAATGAAACTTAAACTTACATCAAATGTGTAGCATGTAAATGTTTAATCCAGTGCAAAAGGCTTCTGTTGGCATTTATGTGGCACATGAGCCTCTCCCACCCAACTCCACCTCACTTTATTAACAAAGCCTTTTAATCATTTTTCTGTTATGTCCCTATCTCATTTCTCCTTAAGTGAATCAACACATTTTGCTTCATCTACTCCCTGTAATAGCAGATTCCTAATTTCAATCACAGTTCTGAATGAAAAAATCCTCTTGAATTCCTCTTTGAATTCTTTGTAACTATCTTATTTATTTGTTGTGACTTTCTGCCAACTATTCAGTCATGACAGCCACATCACCCAAGTGCATTGCAGCACAATCACTGACACAGTCATTTGCAGTATAACATAGTGCATACTGGAGGCAGCAGGAGCATGGTTGCATGTTCTTACCCCATTCGAGGAGACTCGGTTTGCGACTAACAGTATGACAATCACTGAGGTCATGGCCAGAGACGAGGCTGAAATCATCAGATGACATTAACCTCATTATGACATTAATGACATTAATGCTCCTTCTTATGCCGAGGTACTTCCCCTGTGATAATCCCTTCTGATTGACAAGCTGCAGAAATTGCCTCTCTTCCTCCCCTTGTGCATTTCTCCTTTCAGTGACTCAAGAACTGCTGGGCAGTGATGAAAGAGCAAGAGGCAGAAGATCAAGAAGACATTGATGATGAAGATATACTGTCACTTCATTTCACATTCTCAGCCAATGCCTCAGTGACTGACACTGCAATCCACTTGAAAGAATTGCTTTGAGGTGGGTTAAATAAAGTGACTAGGTAAAAACAATGACTGCAGATGCTGGAAACCAGATTCTGGATAGTGGTGCTGGAAGAGCACAGCAGTTCAGGCAGCATCCAAGGAGCAGCGAAATCGACGTTTTGGGATAAAGTGACTATTGAGTAACTGTTAGATGCATTGACAGGCCACCATGAACCTTGGCATCTGCTGTGCTGAGGAATATAGGGCTCTACAGTGATCCAAGCAGTGGAAGTGTTGCTTCTGAATTATATTTCATATGGCATGATTTTCATTCAATGCCTGCTGAACACATTGCTGGGGCAAGAATCATGAATTATGTTTTCTGTCTATATCTCTTGTTAATTAGTCTGTGGTAGCTCAAATGTAGGTGACATAATAAACTGCCACAGTCTTAAAGCAACATGGTTCTTGACAGGACCTGAATATTCACCTGTATGATATTCTATATGTGATCATACACTATCTGGATACTGGGTAAGTCAAATCCCTTTCAGTTGTGTCACACCCCAGATTTGACATACAACACAATATGTGTGCAGTCAATGGCACTCTACACTCTAGGGAGACCCCCAATCTTTGTGAGACTCTCTGATCAGTCCACTGATGCTTTCTTGCAGGTGAGAATGATATGCAGTTGTTAGATAGCAACTCTGCAGTGAAATCCTAACTGCAACTGTGGAGAACAACTTGTGAATGTTGCAAACATCACCTGGAAAGAATCGGATGCATAAACATTCATGGCTATAGTCACCTTCATAGCCACTGAGAATGTCATCTAGTTCTGCTCCAAAGTAGAAGTTATGGCTGTAATAGGTGGTAGATTTCAGTAAGACTTCCTTTGGAAGAACTGCATGAACCCTTGGGTGGATATAGCATCCAGCTGAGATACCCTATCTCCACTCCTACTTTTGCCAGCTTGATTGCTCTTGCATCCACTGTGTTTATTAGCCCCATCATGCCATTCAAGGGCAATGCCAGCCATTGCACCTATTTGTGGCAGAAACCAGCTTCATAGAAGCTTTGAATTCAGAATAAACGCATTCACTATGTGCCACTTTGCTCTTTGTAGAATTTAGTAAACTTACAATAACCTTCTCCAATCACAATAATTGGCAGACATCAATCAGCAACTAATCTAAAATTGGTTAATGATGTATTTAATTATTTAGGTTGGTGGAGGGAGTCATACTTACCATGTTCAGTATTGCACATTTAAGAGGTGATGTTAATTGGAGCATTGATTTCCAAAAAAACAACAGCAAATCAGTGTTACACATTGTTGTTGTCACAATCTGCCTATTCTATATATTTCCTGTAGATGTTCCATCTGTGAATCAATGATGGCACCCTCAGAAAATGGTGTCTACTGGAAAACACACGCCAGACTTTATATCTATCTGCTGCAAAATAAAATGGTGCGTCAATAAAATGGGGGCAAAGTAAGCAAATTTAGGAGACATTTTATCATGTTATCTATCAAACCTCATCATAATTTTTAGTCACATCTCCTTGTTGATCAATTAGTTAGAATGTGATAGCAAGCTCAAGCAATATGAGAAGGGTTTCTATGTTATGGCTGCAATTCTAAAAGATGTTGTGATTTTAATCATGTTTGTTTTAGCACTGTGGATTGTAGTTTAAAGGAATTCAAATGGGACTATGGTAAAGCTCAGCACAAAGCTGAAATCTAAAATTGATATTTCAATATGCTGGCAGGTAAAAAATAGGTTAGAGATGGGCTTTTATTAAAGAGGAAATCAAACTCACAGATTGTGGGCAATGTTGATAGTTTGGTGTCTATGGGAGTGTGTGTTTAAATAAGTTTTTAAACACTGTGCATAATGTCAGCCTACATGGGCTGACATCATTAGTTGTGTGGTTAGAACTTGGACATAGTAGATCTTCATTGGAGAGATGAGTGTAGCAATAACAAGAGCTGAGGGAAGGGAAAAAAATCACAAAACACAAAAGGTTTCACAACAGTTTTAGGGGAGAACTGATGAGAGAGAGAGTTTGTCAGATGGATAGCATTTATAACTTCGCCAATTCTGGAAATTGTTCTGATTGATCTTTCACTCTGGTTTATGGAATCAATCAATTAAATGTAGCATTTTTATTTTCTCCATCTAAGAGTTGGTAAAAGATAGCCTTGTCAGCATTGCCATGTACCAAGAACAAATAGAAAATATTTGATGTTGTACCATTAGATTAGATTACCTACAGTGTGGAAACATGCCCTTTGGCCCAACAAGTCCACACCAACCCTCTGAAGAGCAACCCATCCCCCTACACCTAACACTATGGGCGATTCAGCATTGCCAATTCACGTAACCTACACATTTTTGGACTGTGGGAGGAAACACATGCAGAGGATGTGCAAACTCCACACAGACAGTTGCCTGAGGTGGGAATTGAACCTGGGTCTATGAGGCAGCAGTGCTAACCACTGTGCCACCATGCCGCCCATTCATGGTCCTTGATTTGTGTTGGTTTTGGTATAGTTCCATCATTCTTCTCTTCATATTAAATATGGTTTGCAACAGAAAGGTGTGATATTGACACCCAATGAACAATGCAAAGGCCAATGCATAATCTCTTGTAGCTTGTTATCTATTTGGTTAAATATTTATTCTAGATTGTCTCACAAAGTCATTAACAAATTAAAGTGACAATTATCCAAGTTAATTTGTCCTAGTTCGGTGTAATTACACTAACTACTACCTGTTTGTGCCCTGTAATTGAACTTAACCATAATGCTTTATCCAGCTAATATTTTTTCCCCTGTATGAGCTCTGTGTTCTGAGGGTTATATGGGCCAAATATCTGAAAGTACTGGAGATGCTAGAAATCAGAAAGAAAAATAGAAATTGTTAAAAAAAACTCAGCAGGTCTGATAGCATTAGAACAAATTCTGAAGAAGGGTCACTGGACCCAAAACATTAACTCTGATTTCTCTCCGCTGATGCTGCAGACCTGCTGAGTTTTTCCAGCAATTTCTGTTTTTGTTAAATGGACCAGCTCGGGCAATTGCAACAACCCATTACAATAAATGACAAAGGACAAACATTATTCACACCCAACTTTCTTCCCTCATCTAATAGCGAGAGAAAATTAGAATATCCAGCCATTCATAATATCATGGTATGAGGAGCACAGAACCCATTCAGCCAATCATAGCTTTACAGGCTCCTTGACTATACAACTTGTCTTGCAATTTAGTCCTTGCAAGAATTAGTCTAATTCCCTTTTTAACATTAGTTTGAAATCTGGTTCCAGCACACTTTCTGGCAGTACAGCCCAAACCATAACATTCTTTTCTGTTTGTGGGATATTGCTATGTGCAAATTAGAGTCATAGAGGTCTACAGCACAGAACAAGGTCCTTTGATCCATCTGTGCCAGTCAAAAAAACCACATAACTATTCTAATCCTATTTTCCAGTATTTGGCCTATCGCCTTGTATGCCTTGGCATTGCAAGTGTGCATCTACATATTTCTTAAATGTTTGAGGGATCCTGCCTCTATCACCCTTACAGGCAATGAATTCCAGATTCCCACCACCGACTGGTAAAAAAAAGTTCCCACACATCCATCTGGTCATTGATTTCTTCACCAATAGGGAAAACTCCTTCCTGTCTACACTCCTCATACATCTCAATCATATTTCCCCTCAGTTTCTTCTGTTTCAAGGAAAGCAATCCCAGTCTATCCAAAAATAAAGCAAAGAACCGCAAATCCGGAAATCTGAAACAAAAATCAGAAATTGCTGGAGAAACTCAGCCAGTCTATCCAATCTCTCTTCATAATTAGAATTCTCCAACCCAGGCAAAATCATATCCCTCCTACAATGTGGATTCCAGAACTTCACACAATACATTAGCTGTGGCCTTACCAATGTTTTATACAGTTCCAGCATAACCTCACTGTTTTTAAGCTCTATGCCTCGGCTAATAAAGGCAAGTCACCCATATGCCTACTTAATCACTTTATTTATCTTAAGGGTTTGGTAGACATGTACACCAAGGTCCCTCTGATACTTGGCGTTTCCCACGGTCCCAGGATTATGTATCTCCTTGCCTTGTTTGTCCTGCCCAAATATATCACCTCACATTTATCTGGATTGAAATCCATTTGCCATTGAGAAACTCATCTGAGCAGCTCTCTTGTAATCTAAGACTATCCTCCTCACTATTTACTTCACCACCAATTCTCCTGTCATCTGTGAATTTATTGATCAATTCTTCTACAATCAAGTCTAAATCATTTATATATCCCAAAAACAGCCAGGGTTTTAACATTGATGCCTGTGAAACCCTATTGGACACAGGCTCCCAGTCACAAAAACATCCCTCGACCATCATCCTCTATATCCTGCCACGCAGCCAATTCTGGATCCAGTTAGACAAATTTCCTTGGATCCAATGGGGTCTTACATCTGCTATCAGTCTCCCATGCAGGACCTTATCAAAAGCTTTGCAGAAGTCCAAGCAGACTACTTACCTCAACTACATATCTGGTCACTTCTTCAAAGAATTCAATCAAGTTGGTCAGGCATGATCTACCCTTAACAAAACCATGCTGACTGTTCTTGATTAATACCTGCCACTCCAAATCCAGATTAATTCTGTCCCTCTGAATTGCATCTAAAATTTCCCACCACTGAGATTAGACTGACTGGCCTGCAGTTTCCTGGTTTCCCACTTGCTCCTTTCTTGAATAAAGGTCCCAACATTGGCTGTCTTCCGGTCCACTGGCACCTCTACTATGGCCGGAGAGTTATTGAAAATTATTGCCAGCACCCTTGCTATTTCCTCCTTTGCCTCATTCAGCCTGGATTACATTTCATCAGGTCCTGGAGATTTGTCTGCTTGGAAGCTGCAGACAACTCAGAACCTCTTCTCTGTCTGTGCTAACTACCTCAAATGTATTACAGTCCTTCCTGATTTCCATACCCACATCTCCATCTCACTGGGGAACGCTGACACAAACTATTCATTTAAAACCCTACCTATGTCCTCTGGTTCCATGCACAAATTACCACTGTTGACCTTAATGGGCCCTGTAATTTCCCTAGTTATTCTTTTACCCTTAATGAATTGAATGAATTGAATAATTTATTGTCACATATATTTTACAATGAGGCAAGAAGTGAAAAGCTTGTAAACATTTTTGTAAAATGACTTTGGATTTTCCTTTATTTTACCAACCATTATTCTTTCATGCCTCTTTTTATTCTCCTAATTCCCTTTTTAAATTTCTTCCTGCATATTCTGTACTCCTCTAGGGCTACCTGCTGTTTTGGGCCCTTGATATTCTCCATAAGCCTCCCTTCTTCTCTTTATCCAATCCTGTACATCCCTTGATATTTGGAGTTCACAGGATTTGTTTTCTCACACTTTATCTTTATTGAAACATGTTGGTTCTGTATTCTCTCTATTTCCTTCTTAAATGCATTCCATTACTTTGACATAGTTTTACCTAAAAGTCAAGAGTATGGTGCTGGAAAAGCACAGCAGGTCAGGCAGCATCCGAGGAGCAGGACAGTCGATGTTTTGGGCAAAAGCCCTTCACCAGGAATCCTGCTGTGCTTTTCCAGCACCACACTCTCAACTATAATCTCCAGCATCTGCAGTCCTCACTTTCGCCTAGTTGATTTTTACCATATGTGTCTGCTCCCAATCCACTCTGGTCAAAAAACCTGATCTTATACAAGTTAGCCTTCTCCCAGTTTGGAACTTTGATTTTAGGCCCATCCTTGTCCTTTTCCATAATAATCTTGAATCTAACAGAGTAATGATCACTGTCTGAAAATTGTTCCCCTATTGATGCTTCAATCATTTGCCAGGCTTCATAACCTTCATAACCTAATATTAAGTCCAAGACAGCCCCCTTTCTTGTTGGGTTAATCTTGTAAGAACATTGATTGTTATTTAACAGTAGTTTATTGATTGTATTACACTTTGGGAGATCCTACGAACGTAATAAGATTCCCTTTGAATGTAGTTTCTTGTTTTGCCTCTCTTCAATACTACTAAAGTCAACATTTTCCAAACTTGCAAATGAACTTAAAGAAATGTGGGTCATTTGGCCTTTGAGCTTGTTTGCCATTCAATAAGATCATGACTGATCTGATTGTGGTCTCAACTCAACTTTCTTCCCGTTCCCACATAACTCTTAACTCCCTTGTCTATCAAAAATCTAACTCAGTCTTGTTAATAAGTTCAATGATCCAGCCCCCTCTGCTAGCTGGCAAAGAGAATTCCACAGACTAATAAACGAGTGAGAAAAAAGAAAATCTCCTTACCTCCTTAAATGGTAAATCTTTTGTTTTCTTGTGCTTGACAAGCAGCAAATATCCTCCTGACTCCCCAGAACCTGACTACCATCTACAAGGCACAAGTCAGAAAAATAATAGAATTTTCTCCATATAAAAAAAAGAATTCTCTCCATTTACCTGATAAGTGCAGCTGCTACAACACTCAAGAAGCTTGACACCATCCAGGACAAAGCAGACCAGTTGATTGGCAAATACCCACTCTCCACACCAACGCTCAGTAGCAGCAGTGTGGACTATCAACAAGATGCACTGCAGAAATTCTCCAAAGGTCCTGAGTCAGCACCTTCCAAACCCATGACCACTTCCATCTAGAAGGACAAGGGCAGCAGATATATGGGGACACCACCACCTGCAAATTCCCCTCCAGGACATCCAGTATCCTGACTTGGAAATATATTGTTATTCTTTCACTGCCACTGGATCAAAGTCCTGGAATTGCTTTCCTCATGGAATTAGGGCTTACCTATAGCACTTGGGCTGCAGTGATTAAAGAAGTCAGTTCACCACCACCTTTTCAAGGGCAACTAGGAACAAGCAATAAATGTTGGCCTAGCCAGCAAGATCCAGGTCCTGCAAGTGAATTAAAAATATACAATCTTGCCTGCTGTTCTTCAATGCCACTGTGTAGGCTCCTCACACAGATTTCCACTTCTCATTTTTTCCCAGACAACCCAAAAGCAAAACCTGGCACTTATGTAGTGCCTTCATTCTAGAAAATAAAGTTTGACACTAAATTCACAACAAGATAAAAAAAATTCCAGTGCTAAAATTCCATGTGCATTATATTTCTGACAGAATTCTCTTAGTTTCAAGTTTGAATACAACACAGATTAACTAATAGACAAACATTAACAATAGAAATAATGAAAGCTTTGTCATTCTCCCAGGACAAGTCAGAGTATATTTACACCGGAAGAATGATATTCATTTCAAACACTGCATGTCAGTAAAAATATAATGTAAATGGGATTTTTCATATTCTTTCATGGGATGTGAACATCACTGGATAGGTCAACATTTGTTGTGTGTTCCTAATTGCCCCAGAGGAGTTAATGGTGATAAATATTCATGAACCATTGCCATCCATGATTTATTTCCTAAAATAAATTACAAGATTTTGACTTAACTCTGATGAAGATAATATAGTTTTAAGTCAGGATTTGTGTGAATTAGAGACAAACTTGCAGATTGTAGTATTGCCATGTATCCATTGATTTTGTCTTTCAAAGTGGCATTGGTCACAGATTTGGAAGCTGTTGTTCAAGAAGACTTGGTTGAGTTGTTTTGAAGCATCTTGTGTATGGTACACACTGTTGTCACTGTGCAGAAACTTTTAGAAAGAAAAAAAATGCTTAAGCTGGTGGAGTGGCAGTCAGGCTAACTGTTTTGTCCTGTATGGTGTCAAGCTCCTTGACTATTGTTGGACCAGACTTCGTCTAGACAAGTGGAGAATATTCCATCACACTTCTGACTTGTGCATTGCAGGTGTTAGCTTTGGGGAGTCAGGAAGTAAGTTAGTAACCTCAGAATTCCCAGCCACTGAAGCCAACGTATTTATTTTTTCTGGCTCAGTTAATAATGCGAAAGGTAATCACAGGATGTAGATTTTGTGAATTCAGTGATGGTAATGCCATTGAATGCTAAATGGAGATGGTTAGATGTTTGTCACAGATGGCCATCACCTGACATTTCTGTAGCACAAATGTTATTTGCTACTTATAAACCCAGCCTGATTGTTGTCTGGATCTTTCTGAATATGGACACAGACTGTTTCAATATCTGAGGATTCGCAAGTGGTACCGAACAGTACGCAACATTCCTGCTTCTGATCTTATAATGCAGCGAAGGTCATTGATGAAGCATTTAAGACTGGGACACTACTCTGAGAAAGGGCTGTAATGATGTCTTGAAAACAATAAATACTGGAGATCACAGTGGGTCAGGCAGCATCCATAGAGAGAGAGAGCAAGCTAACATTTTCAGTCTAGATGACTCTTCATCACAGCTGAAGTGAAGTGTGGAGGGGGAGGTTGGGATGGTGGGGTGTAGAGTTTTGGTGGAGAAAAGATGTTGAGAGGTTGGAATGTGAGAATGGCAAAACAATGATGTGTCTAACTGCCAGGCTTGAAAGAAGACAGTTCCACTGGGGCTGGGGGAGGGGAGAAAAGGCACAGTGACAGTGTGTGTAACAATAAAGCTAAAAGAAAGGGTAGAAATGGTGGTTGGGTCACAATTTAAAGGTGTCAAACTCAATATTAAATCCAGAAAATTGTAAAGTGCCTAATCTGAAGATTGGATGTTGTTCCTTCAGTGTACGGTGTGATTCACTGGAGCATTGCAACATGCTGATGATAGACATGTGGGCATACAAGCAGGACGCTGTGTTAAAATTACCAGCTCTGGGGAGGTTGGTGTTATGCTTGCGCACAGACGGGAGGTGTTTCTCAAAGTGCTCACCCAGTCTGCATTTAATTTCTCCAATGTAGAGTAGGACACATTGGGTGCAGTGAATATAATACACAAGATTGGAGGAGGTACAGGTGAAATTCTGCTTCACTTGGAAAAATTGGTGCTGGCTGAAAGGGCAGAATAGCCTACTCCTGCACCTATTGTCTATTGTCTAACTGTTTCGGCTCTTGGATGGTGAGTAGGGAGGTTGTGAAGGGACAGGTGTTGCACCTTCTGCTGTTACTGAAATGATGTCCTGGGGCTGAGATGCTTCAACCGTCCAGAAAAAAATCATCTTCCTTTATGCTAGTATTACTGCATTGAAGAGTTTTTGCTGTAGTCCCCAATGACTTCAGTTTTGTTAGGGCTCGTTAACACCATACTCAGTCAAATTCACCACCAAAAGAGAAAATGCTGGAAAATCTCAGCAGGTCTGGCAGCATCTGTAAGGAGAGAAAAGAGCTGACGTTTCGAGTCTAACTGACCCTTTGTCAAAGCTAAAAAAAAGGAGAAATAGGGAGGTATTTATTCTAGGCTGAGAGAAGGTGAGTCATGGCTCCAGAAGCCAAGGTGGCAATAAAGAGGTGATAATGACAGTGCACCTTCAGTCAGATTCACTCTTGAATGGCAGTCACTCTCACTTCACTTCTTGAGCTCAGTGCTTTTGCCCATGTTTGGATCATAACTTTGATGAGATTTGGAGATATAGCTCTGGCAGATCCCAAACTGCATCAGTGAAGATACTCACCTTTATTCACAGAAGCATGCTTGAACTATTTCATACTGATTAGGCCTCAGCTAGATTTTTATTTTTAGCTTTGTTCATTACCTTAAAGGAAAGGCAGTGATGGAGCTACATGACAATAGACAATAGACAATAGGTGCAGGAGTAGGCCATTCAGCCCTTCGAGCCTGCACCGCCATAAAAGATTTCCAAAGATGATTCTGGGGCTGGAGGCTTTAACTATGAAAGAAGCCTGATAGACAATTATTTTCTTGGAACAGAAGATCTAGAGAGACAACTGAGGTGACTACAACTATAATGAATCTAGATAATAGGTAGGAAAGTCCAATTTTCCTTTGTAGAGAGGTCCTATGCTTGAGCCCATGTGACAGTAAAATATCATTCTAATTCTAATTCTAATAACCAAATTACAATGATTTAAAGTGATTGGCAGAAGTTTTAGGAAGGTTTTTTAATCATCTAAAGGGCAGTGTGGATCAGGAACTTCCTGCATAAATATCTGGTCAAGGCAGAAACCCTCACTGCATTCAAAAAATACCTGGATAGGTACTTGAATTGCTGTAAGCTGCAGAGCCATGGATCAAGACGCTGAAAATAGGATTAGGCTAGATAATTTTCTCATGGGGTGATTTTCTTGAATGATGGATGTAATGGTCTCCATACTGCTAGAGCTTTTCAATGGTTTTATGCTTATAAACTGATTAAATTAAATTGCAATTTATTCATATGTTTCTCCTATAACTTGGCTAACATAACAAAACAGCTAGATTAATGTGAAATTATCATCTTATGTTGCATTGCTAAAGCAATTGTGTAATGAATGCATGAGTCTTAATTTTCTAAAGTATATTTTCTCCAAATTTCTTAAAAAATCAAATTCCCTTGTGATCCTTATGAAACATACAAAGTCTTTTGTCAGAAACACAGATTTTCTTGGAAACATACTATTAATAAAATGAATCTTATTCTACAGATCCTTCAAAATATCAAATGTTTGCAAAGAGTTATGATCCAATCAAACATATTGTTTCTTCTCATAAATTGCTAAATATTAATATGAATGCTGATGACACCACTGGGATATCACTCAGTGTGAAAATAGTAAAAACACATGCTGAAGTGTAATAGAGTAATAACTAACAAGTAACTTGCCCTCTCTAGCATCCCTCCATAATCTTACCAATGAGTTCCAGTTAAAACATTAAAATCTAAAGAAGTACAGTACAGAACAAAAAAAATCAGGTAGAGGTTTTGAAAAACTTCCTGTTTACATAGACCATAGAACATTACAGCGCAGTACAGGCCCTTCGGCCCTCAATGTTGCGCCGACCAGTCATACCAATCTGAAGCCCATCTAACCTACACTATTCCATGTACTTGTCCAACCATATATGCTTGTACAATGATGACTTAAATGCACTTAAAGTTGGTGAATCTACTACTGTTGCAGGCAAAGCATTCCATGCCCTTACTACCCTCTGAATAAAGAAACTACCTCTGATATCTGTCCTATATCTATCACCCCTCAATTTAAAGCTATGCCCCCTCGTGCTTGCCGTCACCATACTTGGAAAAAGACTCTCTCTGTCCGCTCTATTACGCAATTTCCTTTTTATTATCTGGGACAGATGGTAACACATTTCAGTTCTTCGTTAAAATGAGAATTTTTTTTTAACCTTCTCACTAACAGCACCAGAGTGATTTGTGTCTCAAGTTGTTAGTACTGCACATCACTTCCAGATGGCTCACCAGGTATTTGCACTGCAAGGGACAGTGCAAAACTTTATAATTATAGTTTGTTTGTTGATCTGTGCTGAGTTAGCTAATATCCAGCAACAACATAAGGAATTAAACTTTAAACAGGGCATTCAATCCCTCAAATCTTCCTCACCATTCCATGCAGTCACAGCTAGTTTGCCACCACAGCCACACCTTCCCATACTGTTACCCTTATACCAAAATCTTTTAGATCTTTGACTTGAATATACTAAATGATTCACTATCTATGTTCTTGCAGAAGAATTTCAAAGGTTCACAACACCTTCCATGAAGAACATTCTCCTTAGCTCAGAACTATACATTTAACCCTTTATCCTGAGACCCTTTATTCTGGGCTCACCAGCTAGAGGAAACATTCTCCTAGCTATCAATACTTTTAAGAGTTTTGTATGCTTCAACGAGATCATCTCTCATTCTTCCAAACCCTATAGGTCTAGTCCAGTCAATCCATAAGAGAACATTACACATAAGAGATATTACACATCTGCTGAGGCAAGAAAGTCTTTCCTTAAGTAAGGAGACCAAAACTGTAAAAGGTACTATCCAAGCCCAGTACAACTGAACTCAGACATCTTTATACCCCTCTTATACCGGCACGGTGGCACAGTGGTTAGCACCGCTGCCTCACAGCGCCAGAAACCCGGGTTCAATTCGTGCCTCAGGCAACTGTCTGTGTGGAGTTTGCACATTCTCCCCGTGTCCGCGTGGGTTTCCTCCGGGTGCTCCCGTTTCCTCCCACAGTCCAAAAATGTGCAGGTTAGGTGAATTGGCTATGCTAAATTGCCCCGTAGTGTTAGGTGAAGGAGTAAATGTAGGGGAATGGGTCTGGATGGGTTGCTCTTTGCACGGTCGGTATGGACTTGTTGGGCCGAAGGGCCTGTTTCCACACTGTAAGTAATCTAATCTAATCTTATCCATTTGTGATAAAAGCTATACTCCCTGTTTCTTCTGAACACCAACATTTTTAGATTTGCACCATTCAAAATATTTTCTGCTGTTCTATTTCTCCTTGTATAATAAATAACTTCATGTTTCTACAATTATATTCCATCTGCTCACTCAATCTGATAATATGTGTGCAGCTTTTTGTGTCTGTCTTACAGGATACTATCTCACTTTCTGTCATTGCAAGCTTGGAAAGGTTATTCTCAGTCCTCTTATCTTAGTAATTATATAAATTTTAAACATGCGCTGATTTTGTGGCATGGTAACAGTTTTAATCTGCCAACCTGAAAATAACCTATTTATTCTGTTTGCAGTACATTGAAAAATCCTTAATTCATGTCAATATGTTATCTCTATGCCTATTATACCTAATTTTCTGCAATAACTTGTTGCACAGCACCATATTAGTACTTTCGAAAGTACAAATATATTACACCCAATGATTCTTTTTTTATGAACCTAACTAGTTGTTATTACAATTAGGGGAGGTGGAATGGTTCCTCTCTATCCTGTTCCTCATTTAACCACAGAAGAACTTTTTTAAAGATTGAATATGCTCAACAGTTCAGTGGACTATTTAACAGTTTAGCTAACAGTTGGTAAAAGCCACAGACATATTTCTTTGAGTTTTTTTGAAGGAAAAGATAGCTTTATTGCACTTAACCAGTGAAATGATAAATGCACAGCACATTTCACATACTCAGATTCACAAATATACAAAATGTTGCAAAGTAGGAGGGTAGATTAAAGGGTAACTTTAAAGTCCAATGAAGATGAAAGTGATATGATTCTCTTAACTTGCTGATTTTCTGGGCTGGATAGTCCTTCTAGTATTAGCATCAAGACAGATTTAAGATGCAGACAGTTGAACTTTCTATTCTTCTACAGACAGCAACTGCTGAGATGAATTCTTGGAAAATATCTCAGCCTGCGGCACATGGATAGCCAAAACAGTAGACAAGGGTCAAATTGTAAGGTGGGTGAAGAGCGAAAGTTTACCCTGACTCTTCTCCCTGGCTGTTAGTTTCTGGAGTGCCTTGTTTCTCCCTAGTATTTGGAGTAAGTACAATTTGTTATCTGAGCTTGCTTTCGGTCACATGACCAACTAGTCTGTTGTTTTAATAAGTAATTCAAAGTTAGAAGTCATTGATACTCAGTGATGGGAATGGATGGAGACTATTTGCCCACATTTAAGATGAATTAGTTTCTCTACAGCTCTCTTTGTTAAGTTTCAAGTTTTAGTACAGTGAGCCTCGAAATTCAGAGTTTGTACTCTAAGTTTATTAATGGTAATGCTTGATTTAATGTACCGGCAAAAACATTCATCTACATAGTGTCTTTCACATTGAAAATGTTAATGGCGTACCTTACATTGGACACAGAAAAATGAAAAAAGAATGATGTTGTGAAATTTCAAAGCATTCAAAAAAGATTTACAAGAACGTTGCCAGGGTTGGAGGGTTTGAGCTACAGGGAGAGACTGAATAGGCTGGGGCTGTTTTCCCTGGAGTATTAGAGGTAGAAGGGTGATCTTATAGAGGCTTATGAATCATGAGGAGCATGGATAGGGTAAACAGACAAGGTCTTTTGCCTGATTTAGGAGAGTCCAGAACTAGAGGGCATTGGTTTAGGGTGAGAGGGGAAAGATTTGAAAGGGACCTAAGGGGCAACATTTTCATGTATAGGGTGGTGCATGTATGAAAGGAGCTGCCAGAGGAAGTGGAGGAGGCTGGTACCATCACAATATTTAAAAGGCATCTGGATGGGTATTTGAATAGGAAGGGTTTAGAGGGATATGGGACAAGTGCTGGAAAATGGGACTAGATGAATTTAGGATATCTAGTCAGCATGAACAATGTGGACCAAAGGGTCTGTTTCTGTACTGTACATCTCTATGACTCTCTGAATCACATACAAATGGTAAGTTTTCACGTGAGAGCTAGGAGATGTGCACAAATTTAGTAGGAAATCAGGTTTGGACATTTCTTTAAAGGTATACAGAAAAGTGGAGAAACAATGAAAAAAAGGCAAGGAATCCCAGAGACTGCCAACTATCATAGACTGGGAGAGGGGGTGGAAGAATTATAAGTAAGATAGAGATGGAGGACTGAAGGTGGGGAAATATGTAAAGTTGGAAGAGATTACAGTGACAGTAGAGTGCACGTGGAGATACCACCCACCATGTAAATGGCATGTACTCGTGTGACTCGGCCAACGTTATCTATCTTATACGCTGCAGGCAAAGGTGCCCTGAGGCTATGACAACGGATGAATGGACACCGCACAACAATCAACGGACAGGAGTGTTCCTTCCCAACCGGAGAATACTTCAGTGGTCCAGAACATTTGACCTTGGACCTTCGGGTGACCATCTTCCAAGATGGACTTTGGGACAGACAACAACGCAAATTGGCCAAGGAGAGGCTGATAGCCAAGTTCAGTACCTATGGGGATGGCCTCAATCGGGACTTTGGGTTAATGTCACACCACAGGTGACCCCACTACACTATACACTGGCTCTCTTACACACACATACACTCTCTCTCATATGCTCACACATACACACACACATGCACCCTCTCACAGACTTATACCCCTTTACACACGCACTCACACATATACACACACTCTCTCACAGACACTCATAACCCCCTAACATATACACTCACATGCGCATACACACACACACAAACACACAGACTCTCTCATACACAATCTTTCTCTCATATGCTCACACATACACCCTCTCACAGACTTATACCCCTTTACACACCCACTCACACATATACACACACTCTCTTACAGACACTCATAATCCCCTAACACATACACACACACACACGTGTGTGGGATGAATTTGTACTTGCAGAATTATACCTTATTTTGCTCAAAAACTGCATGAATCCATGTAAGATTCTGTAAATCCCTTTTTTGGAAATAGAATCAGTCTGAACAATGGGGCACAGACAGCCTCACACAGGGCACCTCACACTGTCAATGCACTATCTGAGACAACATGGCATCTATTGTTAAAGTTCACTTAGAATGTAACTTTATAAAAATGTTCTGGGATTTACATATGAAAGAACTGAAAGCAACATGGCCATTTTAAAAGATGAGAGACTTAGCAAACAATCCAGGTCTTTTTAAATATATAATTTCAATTGCGTCACACTGTAAATTCTGTGTCTTACTATTTCATACTCCACAACCACCTGACAAAAGAGCAGCGCTCTGAAAGCTAGCGCTTTCAAATAAACCTGTTGGACTATAAGCTGGTGTTTTGTGATTTTTCACTCTAATTATCTTATATGTCTCAATTAAGTCACCTCTCAACCTCCTTCTCTCTAACAAAAACTGCCTCAGGTCCCTCAGCCTTTCCTTGTAAAACCTTCCCTCCGTACCAGACAACATCCTAGTAAATCTCCTCTGAAGCATTTCCAAAGCTTCCACATCTTTCCTATAATGCAGTGACCAGACCTGTACACAATATTCCAAATGTGGCCGCACCAGAGTTTTGCACACCTGCAGCATGACCTCATGGCTCTGAAATTCAATCCCTTTACCAATAAAGGCTAACACACCATTTGCCTTTTTAACAACCCTAATAACCTGGGTGGCAACTTTCAGGGATCTATGTACATGAACAGCAAGATCTCTCTGTTCGTCTACAGTACCAAGAATCTTACCATTAGCCCAATACTCTTTATTCCTGTTGCTCCATCCAAAGTGAATCACCTCACACTTTTCCGCATAAACTCTATTTGCCATCTCTCAGCCCAGCTTTGCAGCTTATCTATGTCCCTCTGTAATCCACAACATCCTTCAGCACTATCCACAACTCTACCGACCTTAGTGTCATCCGCAAATTTATTAACCCATCCTTCTACACCCTCATCCAGGTCATTTATAAAAATTACGAACAGCAGTGGCCCAAAAACAGATCCTTGTGGTACACCACTAGTAACTGAACTCCAGGATGAACATTTCCCATTAACTACCACCCTCTGTCTTCTTTCAGCTAGCCAATTTCTGATCCAAACCGCTAAATCATCCATAACCCGATACCTCCATATTTTGTGCATTAGCCTACTGTGGGGAACCTTATCAAATGCCCTACTGAAATCCATATACACCACATCAACCGCTTTACTCTCATCCACCTGTTTGATCACCTTCTCAAATAACAGGTTTGTGAGGCATGACCTACCCTTCTCAAAACCGTGTTGACTATCCCTAATCAACTTATTCCTTTCTGGATGATTATAAATTCTTCTCTCTTATAACCTTTTCCAACACTTTACTCACAACTGAAATAATGCTCACTGGTCTGTGATTGCCAGGGTTGTCCCTACTCCCCTTCTTGAACAAGTGTGGGGTGTAAGATTTGTTCACACCTCAAATTGGGAAAATTGTGTTGTGAAACAGTAATACGGAATTCATGGGTCAAATGCCCAAAGGAAATTAATTCTTCTAGCTCATAATGATTTGGAAGATCTCACAGCCTTTTCTTTTGTGTGGTTTGATGCCACATTATGAGTTTGGGTTCTTTACAGTTGAGGTTGAGGATGCAGAGGTGCTACCGAGCTACTCTTAATGGTAGATATTGAATTCCCCACCAGAGTACATGTGTCCTTGCCACCCTTAGTATTTCTTCCAAGTGCTGTTCAACACGGAGTACTCCTGATTCATCCACTGAGGAGGGCAGTAGGCTATAATGAGCAGGAGGTTTCCATGTCATGTGTGCTGTGATGCCATGCAACTTCATGGAGTTTGGAATCAATGCTGAGGATCATAGGAATTTATAAAATGGACTGACTGCCGACAGATTGTGTGCTATTGAACAAAATAGAATGCATCTGCAAATAGGAACCTGCAAATGCAAATACACTCCATAGAGTTATATGTACTCCGTCATACACGCACGGACGCGCACACACACTCTCTCTCTACACCTACCCCCCCACACACACTCTTCCACTTCCCTCATTCTCTCTCTCCTGCACATGCATGCACACACACACATATAAGTCTATGGAGTGAATTTGTATTTGCAGATACATTCTATTTTGTTCAAAAAGCGCACAATCTATAGGCAGTCAGTCCATGTGACATTTTATAAATTCCTACTTTGGAAATAGAACTAGTCTGAGTGAAGGTTGGAACCTCACAAATTTAATGTATTCTCTGAGCTGAGATGGCACCTTTTTTATATAAAACCTTAAGTTAACACCCCACTAGCCTAAACTTAAGTTATCTTGGGAATGTGACTTGCAAGAAGTTCTAGACTTTACATATTAATGAATCGAAACCTGCAACCCATTCTCAGTGACTAAAGACTTAACAGCAATTTCGGTTTATTCAATACATCACATCAGTTGTATGACACTTTGATCTTTTCCTAATAATGTGTCCTATGATCCTGCCCCACGAGCTACCTGACAAAAGAGCAGCACTTGTACTTCCAAATAAACCTGTTGGACTATAACTTGATGTTGTGTGATTTTTAACTTTGCCCACCCCAGTTCAACACCAGCATCTCAATTTCAGGACATTTAGAAGCATTGCTAACTGTGAGGAGGATTGTGTAGAATTCCAAAAATTGGTGAAATGTGCAGATATTAGCAGATGGTGTTTGATGTGGAGAAATGTGAGGAAGATCATGCAGATACAGCATAATATAATATGTACAACTGTAAAAGACATGCAGGAGCAGAGGGACACGGGTGTAAATATGCATATCTCATTAAAGGTGGCAGGACGGCTAGAGAAAGCAGTTAATAAAGTATACAATATTTTCAGATTTATTAATCGAGTCATAGTATACAGGAGCAAGAAGATTATATTAAATTCATGGAAGACATGAGTTTGGCCTCAGCTAGAGCATGCTCCAGTTTGAGGAACAGCATTTTAAAAAGAATGGTTGGAAAAAGTGCAGAAGAGGTTGATGAGAATGGTTCCAAGGATGAGGAATTTTTGTTATGAAGAAGAAAAGAAGGCTAAGTAGAGATATGGGATATATTCAAATTCATGACAGATCTGGACAGAATGAACAGGTAGGAAATATTCCTACTCATGAAAGATTGAGATAGAAAGGGGAGAGATTTAAAGTAATTAGTAAAACAAACAAATGTGATAGGAGGAAAAATGCTTCTACACAGCAAGTAGTTAGGGTTTGTAATCACTGCCTGAGTGTGTGGTGGAGGCAGGTTAAATTGAGGCATTTAAAAGGGAGTTAGATGATTATTTGAAAATGAGAATGTGTATGGTTACAGGGAGATGTCAGGAGAATGGTGTTGCTTATTTGGAGGGATGATGCAAACACAATGGACCAAAAGGCCATTACACTGTAACAATTCTGAGATTCGGTGGATCCTTCAAAGGTAATTGGATTACACAGGGCAAATTGCACAATAAGGAAGCATAAAATATGAGATTATGCTTCTGCCACTTGATCATCTGTTGTTTTCCAGGTGGAGGCTCATCTTTAACATTTTAATGATGTTTCTGTTTTTGTTGTAAATTCTCTAGGTGTTTAACTATTGACTAAAAACCTCAAACCTAAATTTGTGACAGTTCCAGTATTGTGATAAAATAGAAGGAAATAGAGAAAATGTTCAAAAGGCCTTTGTGAGGGCAGATGTTGGATTTCTATCTGGGTTTTATTGATTATAAAAACTCCACACTGTCATGTCATAGCCATGAGTCATACAGCACAGAAACAGACCCTTCAGGCCAATCAGTCCATGCTGAACATAATCCCAAACTAAACTAGCTTTACCCTCTATGTAAAAAAATTGTCCCTCATGTCTTTTTAAAATCTCTCTTCTCTCACCTTAAAAATGTGCACCCTGATCTTGAAATCCCCCATCTTGGAGAAAAGACAATTACCATGTAACCCTATCTATACTCATTATTATATAAATCTCTCTACAGTCACTTCTCAACCTCCTACTCTCCAGTGGGAGAATTCCCAGCCTATCCAGCATTTCTTTATATTCAAAACCTTCCATACCTGGCAACGTCCTAGTAAAGCTCTTCTGAACCCTCTCCAACTTAATAATATCTTTCCTATAACAGGGAAATCAGAACTGGACACAGTACTGCAAAAGAGGCTTCACCAACATCCTGTACATTTCCAGCCAACCAAAAAACATTGTTCAATTTTGTGCTACTCTGTCAGTAGGCCACAATTTCAATCACTTGGTCATGACACTTTCTCACTTTCATCTGATATGGAATGCACACACGGAGTATGCCCCGAGATGTCCTTAACCTATTGTAAATATCACTAACCACATCTTAACGGTAATTTGAGCTACAAGTTCATTTTTTCTGATTCATTCATGGGATGTGGATGCTGCTGGCTAGTCCAGCATTTATTGCCCATAGATTATTGCCCAGAGGGCAGTTATGAATCAACCACATTACTGTGGGTCTGCAAAATCATGCAGCCCAGACCAAGAAGGAAAGGAATATTTCTATCCCTAAATATAATATTTCTATTCCTGACAATTAATGATGGTTTAGTGATCATTGTTACACTCTTAATTTCAAATTTTTATTGAATTCAAATGCCACTACCTGCTATGGTAGGAATCAAACCCAGGTCCCCATAACATTGCCTGGGTCTCAGCTTTAAGAATCTAGTGATAACACTGGTAGGCCATCGCCTCTCTATTGCATTATGCTGTTAAAACTAAATAACCAAAATCAGCTTACTTCGTATTGGCAGTTTTGCTGCTGTGATATGCTGTTGGAATATATTTAAAACTAAATGACTAATAGGAGTGACGTTTGATTGCATTATTGCAAATTTATATATAATTTTCTTGGTATAAACAAATGTTGGGGAAAAAAGCTATGTTTTCCATGTCCATTTCTATCCCCTATTCTTAATGAGTTTTGGTTTATGTGAACAGGTCAAGTTGACCTCCAACTGTTCAACAACCACAAGAATGTAACTGGCTGCAGCATGGGTTCTTAGACATAACAACCTCCGAACTACTGGTACTGTTTCTGGGAAAGGAGCCAAATAAAGAGAACTTGGTGACTCTTGCCAGGGTGAAATCAGGGGCAAAAAACTCCTATCTACTCAATCATGGATAGCAGAAGTAGAGTTACACAATAATATTCCTGGTCTGTTTTTTTCTGGGAATGTTTACTGTGTCAAATACTCAAAAAATTCAAAACAGGGCGAAAGTCACTTCAAAAACTTCATATAGTGCTGATGCATTTTTTTGCTAATGCTGAACAGGAGTTGGGATGGGGGAGGGTGGACAAAACAGTAGTTCTTTTTACAGCACCTTAATTAGAAATCCAACTAAGACAAACAACTCAGCAAAGATCAGGGGGTGTAACTGGGGCCTTTTGGTATGTGGGACTTGTACTGTTCAAGTGTTCAATTATTGTGATTATGTGAGTCTCTAAGCTTCTAATGCAACATGTGACTGATCAGTTAAGCCTGGGTGGGGACTCAGAAAAAAGTTAACAAACCGTTGTAAGCATTAGATTACATTACAGTGTGGAAACAGGCCCTTCGGCCCAACATGTCCACACCGACCCGCCGAAGCGCAACCCACCCATACCCCTACATTTACCCCTTACCTAACACTACAGGCAATTTAGCATGGCCAATTCACCTGGCCTGCACATCTTTGGACTGTGGGAGGAAACCGGAGCACCCGGAGGAAACCCATGCAGACACGGGAGAATGTGCAAACTCCACACAGTCAGTCGCCTGAGGCGGGAATGGAACCCGGGTCTCAGGCGCTGTGAGGCAGCAGTGCTAACCACTGTGCCACCCCACATTGATCCGACATTTTAAAACACTTTGAATGAAACCTGTTACACACGTGGAAACTAGTGTAATTTTTGCTTTTTCCAAGTTATGAAATATATGACAGGGCTCAGTACCAAGTAGTAGTTACCAAGAAAATCATAATGGAATGTATACATCCCTGTGATTTGACACAAATTGATTTGTTTTAAGTAACTAAATTGTCTTCCTAAGCTTCCTCTCTCTTGATCCACTCAAATACAAGTTCCATAAGATAACAATGAATATTCAATAACAAGACATCATCACTTAGTGTGTAGATAACTCCCCAGTGCAGTAAATTTAATACTTTGATAAATGGAAATATTAATTTTAGAATATGTTCCAGTTATGTGCAGACAATTTTTTTGAAGAGGTGTTTGCAACAAAATATTGATACAATGTTCTGTGAATTAAATCAAGTTTTCTCTTTAAGTGATAATTGATATAATTCACAGACATTACAACTCTTCTATTATTGCTAAGTATTTTTGGTCACATTGTAAATATTCAGTTGTAGCCATGTTTTCAATTCTAGAATCTTAATTATGAATTCAATAAACTTAGTTTGAGGCAGTCTTACTGTTGACAGCATAAAGTCATCGTCAGTCAAGAATAAGAAAGGCCAGACCAAAGTGCTGCTCAAAGTCATTAATTGGTATTTCACTTGCAAGAATAATTAGTTTTGACTTTCGTAAGTATGAAATACAACTCTCAAATGGTTGAAGAAAGATCAGTGTAAAGTACAACCTTCTAAAGTGTGAACTGGATATATATTGAGGTCCCCATGATTATCAAAAATTTTAATATATTGCAATTGGGCTTTTGTATTTCAAAGCCTAGATATCCATTCCAAGACATAAGCTTGTATCAATTTAAAATTGTTAAGCTGTGTCACTCAAATAGGTAGACAAATGTTCAATAACCAAAATCAAGTTTGCTTTATGGGAAATTAATATTTATGGGTTGGACCTAAGGAAGACAGAACTTATGACAGCAATCAGTCAGAAGAAATGAATTTCTATTTATATAGCCAAAACTATCTCACAGTTTTGAAATGTATTCCCTGATGTTATATAGATATGAAAACACTGCAGTTAATTTATCACAGCAAGTTTCTGTAAACAGTCACAAGGTAGATAACAACATTTTTTGTGATGTTGCTTGAGAATACTGGAAGAATTGGTTCAGTCAAGCACATTGCTAATGTTGTTCACTCAAGCACTCTTCCATAACAGTAACTGAATTATAATCAGGAGCTGGGATCCTGGGTGATTTTTCTCTTCTCAAGTCAAGGTATATTGAAGTCAAAAATCACACAACACCAGGTTATAGTCCAACAGGTTTAATTGGAAGCACACTAGCTTTCGGAGCGACGCTCCTTCGTCAGGTGAAGGAGCGTCGCTCCGAAAGCTAGTGTGCTTCCAATTAAACCTGTTGGACTATAACCTGGTGTTGTGTGATTTTTAACTTTGTACACCCCAGTCCAACACCGGCATCTCCGAATCATGACTATATTGAAGTCAGTTGCAACATCTGCACCACTCCCCTGGCTGACATCACCCAGCTCAGCACAAGTTGCAGACTGAGCCTTGGATTTTCATATTAAAATATATACTGGACAGGATTCTTACAACAGACCCATTACAGGAAATTACTATTAAAATAATTAGGTTAAAGTATTTTCTTCAAGGGAGAAATCAGACTTAAGTGCACAGAGCTTTACCAACTGTGAAAAACAGGATGGTATTGTCTGCTAGCAAGACAGTTCTGAATTGACAAAAAAAATCAAGACTGAATTTTGCACCTATAATTTCTAAATTTACAACTGTTTCCTCTTTTACTGAGAACTCAAGTCATGCTTTAAAAAGCTGTGCAACTGCTGATGTAGCTCAAGATAAGACAGTTTTGAGTGTACATAACTTACAAAGTTTATATTAAAGTTTTAACATGAAACACAAAGTTTTATTACTGCAAACATATTAGTTGAAAAAGTTACTCTTTGTTAAAGAAAAGATAAGTTTCCACAGGATACCAAGAAAATTTTCAATTCTAAACTCTGAAATAAATCAGAAAACACGCAGCAACTCAGGTGAGGCAAAGTCATGGAAATAATTTAATCAAAATATTGCCATTCTACTCCAAATACTGACTGATATCATAAGCATTCATTCTGACAAGTTTGACCTATTTTAGTATAGTCCAGACATTTCTGATAAAATGTTCACATTTTGTTAAATCTTTAATGCTTTAACTATTGAATATTCAAAAGAGGAATTACAACAATTTGAAGAAATTGACTAATGCATAACATGCAGTATGATTATATGCAAATCAATGGGAATCAGTTGGTTCCCCTTTACATTGCCATAAAATATTTCTGCTGCCCAAATAATGAAAAATTCTGGTTCGACAAGATGTTGAATTTGTAAACAGAACCATTTAAGCTAACACCAGAAAAAAAAACTCCCTACAATTCTAAGCTTGGTTGCTCTAAGTTATTGTGCTTAACAAATTGATGAAATAACTAAGCGATCATCCAGTGACGCTTTGTGGGTGGAACTAAGAAATAAGAAGGTGATGGTGACATTATTGAGGTTGTACTATAGGCCATGACATAGTCAATGGCAATTAGAGGAACAAATATACAGGGAGACTGCGGAGCTGGGTTGTCATAGAGGGGATTTTAAATAGCTTTGGCTGAGAAGATTATGGTTAATCCAAAGCAATGTTTTAAGTATATTAAAGGAAAAAGAATAACTAAAGAGAGATTAGGACCCCACAAGGACCAAAGTAGACATGTATGTGTGGAACTGCAGGAGACGGGCAAAGTCCTCAATGAATATTGCTCTTCTGTGTTTACCATGGAGAAAAACATGAAAACATGGGAATTTGGCGATATCTTGAGGACAGTCCATGTTACGGTAGAGCAGGTGTTAGATGTATTAGAATGTATGAAAGTGGATAAATCTCCTGGTTCTGACCTGATATATCCAAAAACACTGCAAGAGGCTAGAGAAGAAATTGCAGGAGATCTGGTTGATATGTTTGCATCATTGTTAGCCACAGGTGAGGTCCTGGAACACTATAGGATTGCAAATGTTGTGCCTTTATTCAAGAAGGACTGCAAAGAAATATCTGAGAACTTTAAACCATTAGTCTAACATCTGTGGTAGATGAATTACTTGAGAAGATTCTGAGGGGTAAGATATACATGCATTTGGAAAGACAGGGTTTGATTAGGAGTAGTTAGCATGGGTTTGTGTGTGGGAGATCATGCCTCACAAATTTGTTAGAGCTATTTGATGAAGCAACAAAGAAAGGTTGATGAGGGCAGTCCATATGGATTTCAGTAAGGCCTTAGATAAGTTTCACATGGTAGGCTGCTCTGGAAGATTATATCACATGGAATCCAGGGTGAGCTGGCAAATTGGATACACAAGTGGCTTGATGGAAGGAAGCAGAGGGTAATAGTAGAAGGATGCTTGTCAGACTGGAAGCCTCTAACTAGTGGTGTGCCTTGGGTTGATGCTGGGCCAATTGCTGTTTGTTCTCTATATCAATGATTTGGATGAAAATATACAAGGCATGATTAGTAAGTTTGCAGATGACACTAAAATAGGCAGTATCATTGTCAGTGAGGAAGGTAATCAGAAATTGCAGCAGGACCTTGATCAACTGGGGAAGTGGGTTGAGAAATGGCAAGTGGAATTTAATATATGTAAGTGTGAGGTCTTGCATTTTGGAAAGTCAAATCAAGGTAGGAGTTTCATGGTGAATGGTAGGTCCTTAAGGAGTGTAGTGGAACAGAGAGATTTTGGAGTTCAGGTGCACAGTTCTCTCAAAGTGGAGTCACAGGTAGACAGGGCAGTGAAAAAGGCTTTTGGCACACTGGACTTCATCAGTCAATGTATTGATGTCGAAGTTGGGAAAGTATGTTGCAGTTGTACAGGACATTGGTCAGTTTTGGTCACCTTGCTCTAGAAAGCATGTGGAAGAAATTTACGAGGATTTTGCTAAGACTCAAGGGCATAAGTTATAGAAAGAGGTTGGATAAACTGGGACTTTTTTCTCTAGAATGTAAGAGGCTGAGGAGGGATCTTATAAAAGTGTGTAAGATAATGACAGATGCGGATAAGGTGAATGCACTTAGTCTTTTTCCCAAGGTTGGGGAATTGAGGACTAAATGGCATCAGTTTAAGGTAAAAAGGGAAAGAATTAATGGGAACCAGAGGGGCAACATTTTTGCGCAAAAGGTGGTATGCAAATGGCATGAGCTGCCAGCGGAAGTGGTTGAGGCAGGTACATTAACAACATGTAAAAGGTAATTGGACAAATACATAGATAGGAAAGGTTTAGAAGGATATGGGCCAAGTGCAGGGAATTTGGGTTATGGTGGATGGATATTTTGGTCAGTAGAAACCAGTTTGGGCTGAAACCAATTTGTCTCTTGTGCTGTAGGACTCTATGACTCTGTCATCACCATGCTATAATACAAAATACATACTAAATACATACACAAACTGAGTTTCAGTTATATCACAGTTGGATGGTGATAGAAATAAATTTTAACCATTATAAATGGCCAGTTTATTTTGTTCTAATATTATATTGCTTGGCAGTGAAGAAATTTGGTATCCAATATCCATTGTAACTAGGTTGCAGCTAGTCTGGTCCAAAAGCCTGATGTTGATCCCCAGCTGTGCAGTTACTAAATCCTTCAAGATTGTAGTTCAGCTACAGGAAACTCATCTCAGGAATTCAGTTTGCAGTTGTAATCACTTAGGTCAGGTCAAACTTCAGATCAAAGATATAGATCCCATTGAACTCAGATTAGACTTCAGCTTCAAGACAGTGAGCATTCTGTTAATATGCATGATACTGCTGCTACTAAATGACTGGCTGAAACTGATGAAACGTGAAAAACATTTGATTATTAATCAAGATATAGCTAAAATCACATTATATCAAAATTAATAAGTAAATATTTCAGTGTTGCTTTCTCAGTAATGTTATATTTGCACAATACCAGTCACTTCCCAATATTTCTTGAATGCTGAAAAAGCACTAGAGTCTTCACTGAAGCAATTGACAATACCTGATTCCAAACATCATAAAAGTACCAAGCTGAAAAACAGCCCATTTAAATTTTAACTTAATACAGTTTATTACAATTAACTTCTTGTTCATTGCTTAAGAGGAAATAAACTACTACTTGAACCAGGTACTATATTTGCATGGTTTATGTTAAGAGCTGCTGCTGCTAACAATCTCCATGTTTAATCTGAAGCTTCTTTTTTTTCTTAAAAAGGAAGTGGGTTTGAATCTGTTCCAAGTTGCTTCTGGAAAATGCTGGCAAATACAACAACAAAAGAAAGCAAAATAAGTGCCATTTTGCAACAAACGGATTTCCTCTCCAGTTGTGATAATGATGAAGCAGTCTTTGCTGGCTCTAACCTTGTTGTTTCTCCTGGGTAACAAGCCAGGATATGATTGATCTCCATTCTTACATTCAATATTCTGATAGCAAATAATCAACAAATTATGATTTGATAGCTTAAAATGATGATCTTTCTTTCTCATCTCTACATATTTAGGATAAGAACATCAATAAATAATGGCTCACAGTCCAGTTGTTTAATAAACACACTGCTTACTGTAGTGTACAAACCAGGAAGCTCCCATTTACTTTTGTGGTCTAATCACATTCAAGGCAGCATTGCTGCACTGTGATTAATACTGATGTCCCCAGGGCTGAGATGTAAAAAGAAAAATCAGCTAGAATTCCTACTCCCAAAACTGTTTCCAGAGAAGGTCTGTTGAATAGTGCACATGTGTAATCATAAAGAGCCAGGAAGATGCTAGCTGAAAAGCAGCAACTACAGCTGCCAAAAAGATGAAGGAAGAAAACAAAATTCTGGAAACAGCATGTTGCCAGGGCATTGTAGGGAGATATATTTTAGGTGCAAACCCTTCATCCAACCTTTGTTAAATTTTCATAACCCCTCTGATCTTTTCCTCTGTGACACAAACAATTTTATCCTCCTTGCCTCTATATGAATTATTTCCACATGACATGATGATCAGCTCTTATTCCAGTGGCTTCATATTTTTTTCAATTTCTTTAGATCCTTCTTTTTAACATCCTGCAGTCTTGATCTTGTGTCTGGGATGGTTGCCCAACTTTTCCCATTCCTTTCACTCATTCTAATCTTTCTTCCTCATTTCAATCCTGACATCATCATCAGGCTCTTTGATAAAACAAATATTCTGACTTTTTAACAGAAGGCCATCTACTAAAATGAGGTTTAACACTAAGTATCTGTCATATTCCATTATTGAATAGTAAAACATTAACTTTAACTGAAAGCCAACCAGTTAACATCTGTTATCATCCCCTTCAACCTGACTGAAATTGTTCTCATTATGGACAATTTCCTATTTAGATTTTAGCTCGGTTGTAGTATCCTATAATTGAAAAACTTAACAGAAGTCATTTCCAAGACTAATATTTGATGAAGGGCTTGTTAGGTAATGTATTAGAGAGCTGCCGCACCTGTAAAACCACATTTCAGTACTAACCACCACCCATATTGCCAATAAAATCCAAATGTTAAATGGCCATAGCTTTTGAATCATAGAATCATAGAGTCTCTATAGTGTAGAAACAGGCTCTTCAGTTCAACAAGTCCGAAGAGTTACCCACCCAGACCAATTCCCCTATCCTATTACATTACATTTACCCCTGACTAATCCACCTAGCCTACACATCCTTGAACACTATGGGCAATTTAGCATGGCCAATTTACCTAACCTGCTCATCTTTGGATTATGGGAGGAAACCCGAGCACCAGAGGAAACCCATGCAGACATAGGGAGAATGTGCAAACTCCACACAGACAAGCGCCTGATGCCGGAATCGAATCCGGTCCCTGGTGCTGTGAGACACCAGTGCTAACATGGCATAAAGAAAACAACAATGTAACCAATAAAACTGAAATGTATTTTAAAAAAACATATTGTTGCAAATGAAGTTGAAACCTTAAAGTTTCACCAGAGTAAATTCTAGTTAGATGTTCCATTAGACCTTTCTTTAATTCAAACTTAAGATGTGCAATGATGCAGTCACATATATTAACCATCTCCACCTATCTTAAGATGGTGATCAGCTTTATCTTTAAACTTTTTTTATTGAGTGATGGGGTATGGGTGCCATTGTTAAATCAGCATTTATTGCCCATCATTAATTACCCTTGAAAATGTGATGGAATGCTGCCTTCTTGGTCTGCTGCAGTAATTGCAGTGTAGATGCATCACAATGCTCTTAGGAATTAGACTCAGCAGTAATGAAGGAATGGTGGCAATATATGTCCAAATAAAAATGATTTCAATAGGGACTTGCAGGTGAAGGTTTCCCTATTTATCTGTTGTCCTTATCCTTCAAGATGGTAGAGATCACAAGTTTGAAAGGTGCTGTTGAATGAGCCTTGGTATGTTATTGTAGTGCGTCTAGTAGATTGTACGCTCTACTATAGGTGGTAGACAGGATGCTAATCAATCATCCCAATTCAAAGAGATCACCAGAAGCATTACTGAGGTTCATCATGAACTAAAATATCTTCAGTTGCATCATCAATGACTGTCCCTCTATCATGGTCTACTTTGTCATGTGCTATTGAGCTTCTGGGGTATTTCTTGAGTGCATTTATCAAGGCAAGTGGAGAGCATTCCATCAAATTCTTGACTTGTAGGTGATGGATAGGCATTAGGAATTCAGGAGGTGAGTTACTTGCTTCAGAATTCCTAGCCTATGGTCTGTTCTTTTAGCCACAGTAGTTATATGACTGGTTCAGTTTCTGGTCAATGATAACAATTGGGATTTTAATAGTGGGGAATTTGGCGATGATAAAGCCATTGAAGTTCAAAGGGTAATGATCAGATTCTCTCATGTTGGAGTTTAACATTGACTGTTACTTGTGTGACACAAGCTTTACATGCTAAAACTCAGTTGAAGTCTGGAGGGTTTCCGGGTGTTGTTACATTTGGAAGCCATTGATTTGGTATCTGATGTCGTGAATGGGGATAATGGTCTCGTCATCAGGGAAAATGTTACTTCTACCCTTATTATAGAGGGACAGTCATTGATGATGCAACTGAAGATATTTTACTCCACATCTCTGCTGCTATTGGGGGGGCCTATAGTAAACACAAATGCAACTGAAGATAGTTGGGTTCATGATGAACTTCAGGAATGCTTATGGTGATGTCTTTGAATTGGGATGATTGACTTCAACAACCACAACCATCTTCCTTTGTGCTAAATGTGACCACAACCCACAGAGAGATTCCATCCCACCCCCACTCCCATTGACTCCAGTTTTGCTAGGGCTCCTTAGTGTCATACACAGTAAAGTGCTACATGATGTCAAGGGCAACTCTAATTCCACTTTATAGAGTTCAGGTCTTGGTTCAGTTTTGGACCAGGACTCTAATGAGGTCAGGAGCTGGATGATTATCATAGAACCAAAACTTAGCATCATTAACAGTTTATTCCTTTGCAAATGCTGGATGAGCCCCCAATTATGTTATAATATAGGGATAGAAACTCAGCCCCATTATCACTGGATTTGCAAATTAAACATTCAATGACCATTAAAATTCCCCAATTGTTCCTAATCAGACTTTACAACTAACAGATTTTGGATACAAGGTTTATACCTTTAAACAAAATTAACAATTTATTATTAATATAATGTTCAGCAAAACACAGAAACAAGATAATTCAATTAATACCTACAAACTAAAGCCCAATCATTTTGGATCATAATCCCCCCTTTCACACAGACAGAAAGAGGGGCAGCACAGTGGCTCAGTGGTTAGTGATCAAACCCGGGTTCAATCCCTTGCTCGGATGACTAACTGTCCGAAGTTTGCACATTCTCTTCATGTCTGCGTGGATTTCTTCCCACAGTCCAAAAGATGTGCAGGTCAGGGGAATTGCCCATGCTAAATTGCCCATAGCGTTAGGTGCATTAGTCGGGTAAATGTGGGGAGATCGGTTTGGGTGGGTTACTCTTTGGAGGGATGGTGTGGACGTGTTGGGCTGAAGGGCCTATTTACATACTGTAGGGAATCTAATCGAAATCTGTTATGAGATAAATAAGTAAATAATTGTAATTTGCCAGTTCAATAAGCAGTGTCAAATGATGGATACCAGGTCTTCATTAAATGCTTAGACAACGGGTTGTTCACAAGTCAGTAAAACTATGTATCTAAAATTCAAAAATCACTGAGTAATGCAAACCATTTGCATTATTTCTCACAGACTGGGATTCTTTCCTCAGAATATTTAACAACTTGATAACTTGAAAGAAACTAGAGAGAGGGAGCATAAAACAAAAGAAGCAGTCTCTGGAAGCTTTAAATATCAGACTTTCTCCAGCTAAGTTTGGTCAAAACCAACTCTTAATTTTTTTCAAATAATGTTGTCTGTGGTTGGATCATTGACACTTGTACTCCCTTGACTGACAATTCAAAATCCTAGCTGCCAGCGCTGAGCATAGCAACCAATCAGTGCTGGTTCAACTATAGAGTCTTTAGATAAGTAGCTAAATTGCATTGCTTTCTAGGCCATTTTCCAACAGAAAATAACTGTTTTGCTCTCTTTTAAAACAAGGTGCTGTTCAAAATTAAATTCTTAATTTCAAAGCGCATAGCTCCAACTAAAAAAAATAGTGATGGTATCTACAATAGCATTGTTGATGGCCCTTTCTTTTACTTTGTTGATTGAGAATAGATTGATCCTATAGTAATTGGACAAGTTGAAATTGTCTTGCTTTAAATTTTTTTAAAATCAACCAATTGCACATCTTATGATACATCTCCATGGCAGGTAGACTTGAAACCAAAGCTCCTGGCCAGGAGGTAGAGAAACTACCATTGCACCAAAACACCCGCTTGGTCAACTCTCTTCACTTTGACTGGATATACAGGCAATTTTGAACATGATTGGCTGGATAAGTTAATTTAGGGGTGCAACCAGTTCTGCAGCACAAGTTTTCTGCACTATTTTTGGAATATAGTCAGGACCCATAGCTGTTGCAAGTATCCAGTGCCTTCAGCTGTTCTTGATATCATGTGGAGCAATCTCCTGTATCTTCTTTGAACTGCTACAATCCTGGTCCTGCCAGTGCTCTAACAAGATGTTTAAAAACTTCCCGAGCTTGTCCTGTGAAGAAGAACTGGAAATATTTATTCCAGTAAAGGTCATGTTTCAATCATCTTGCCATTGTTGTCCATCACCATAGCCAGGATTTATAGAGTTAGGGTTTTGTACAAGTATGGTTGCTACAATGCACATTTTAGATAAAAGATACTGCAATTGTAATGCATCATTGATTTCTTTGGGGGGGGGGCAAGTGGTTACAGTTTCTAAAAATTGCTTTGTCCTTCATTATTTTGAACTGCCCAAGCATTTTGTTGCAGGCGTCTCCACCCAGAAATGTAGCTAATAGGCGGCTCTGCATCAGAGCAGTTGTGGCTGAATTTAAGGATTACAGATTGGTTAATTAATAGGCCCACTCCTGACTTTATGCTGAAGATGATGGTTCTTCAAACAGCTGATAATAGTTGGATTTGCAGCCAACTCCTGAGCTATAATAATTAGCTTCCAACAATTATTCCATCTTTTCCTTGTATCAGTAAAAGACTATCTCCCGGAGGCTTTTTTTTCACACCCATTGACCTCACGTTTGCCAAGGCTCCTCAGTGGTATTTTTGTTTGAATACTCCCTGGATGTCAAGAGCAGCTAACACATAAATTAATCAACTGATTACTGTAACAGATGTAATCCCATTCTAATCAGGTTCAATATTTTCCAGCAGCAGTCTCTGGAAAGTGAAAGGAACAATATACTATAACTAAAATAATCAAGAAAACAGAATATGTTTTCAGTGAATCTGCAGAAATGTTCACCCAGAAAGAATCTCAATGCAATTAATATTTAAATACACTCATGAGCTAGCAACATATCTCAAACTTTGAGGGGTATTTCAGCAGGTAAGGAGAAGTACATTCAAGCACTTGCAAGGAAGTATGTTGCCAAAAATGGCATTAGGTTAGGATACTGACAAGTATTGCTACCTTGTACTAAGTTCATCACAAACCCTTGCTAATTGCCCGTCTGAAATTAGCTGACTTAGTCTAGTGTGGACGGTAAACTCAGTTCTTTTGTGTGTGTATGTCTACATTATGCACTGTGCATTGCAATTACCAACTGGAAGCTAAAAAAATTAGCAGAAAGCCACAAAACCACAGCTTGATATTCATGCTGCAGTGCAAATTCTCCTGGCAGCTTAACATGAGAACTTAAAGTGAATCTTCAGAGCTGGCTGTTCCAAGAAATTGAGCCTGTCTCCAAATATTCCATGAAAAAGCAACAGCAACTCTTTGAACAACAGCACCTTTTTTTTCTAAAGCTTTACTTGTCCCCTTTTGAAACTCAGATAACCACTCTGATAAGACAATGTGGTTTGCAGGAAAGCTGCACTACTAAAAAATCTAGCTGAATGTGTTCAGCTCAGGATGCCAGCCTCAAACTGGCTTGAACACTTTGATCAAATGATATTTTATCATCTAAAAGACATTAAACTGCAGTTCTATATTATAATCCTGATTAGTAAAAACACAGTCATGCCGTTATGCAGAACCTTTTACACATTATATCATTTCACACTTTTTAAGAATCAGAATGCTTTGACCTTTTAAACATTGAATATGAAAACAAATCAAGGAAGCTGCTTATCTATTAGATGAATCTGCGGCTATACTTATTTATAAAATAAGAAATGGCTGAAACCCTTGCTTTTCAGTTATTCTCAGTAGAACTATCGAATTTATTGGGGTTTTTAACCAGGTAGCAGGAGGCAGTGTGTGCATGGGGGCTTAAGCCCCCTCACTTGAGTAGCATATGTTGAGATCCAGCTCTCATCTCATTCTCACTTCCAATTTCACCTGAATAGGTTTGCAGACAAGTAGGTAACACCATCTTGGAACTGTTCAATAACACTCTAAGATATTCAAATTGGTCATTAACTGCTGCTTTAATCAACTATTCTGGCTTCAACTGCAAGCACACTTATGTCATAAAACTGTCAGCAACTTACTAAGGTCACCAGGTGGGTACACACAAGGAATACTATTTTCAGTGAATCCAGCAAGTTTTGGTTGATGCAATTGAGGAGCTGCAAGCATAGCAAGAGACTACAGCTCTCAGCGCACCACCTCAGAGTATACTTACAACTTGAAACTTCTTTGAAGTAAATTCATCTGTCTTGCATTTCATTCATCTTGATCTGAACTTCCCTGTTGTCAAATTTCACCAGAGCATAGGAGCAGCTTCAAAAGGTGTATATTTTATATCTGTTAAGGATCAAAAGCTGCAACAACAATAGCGCCAACAGTAGCAGGAGCAATGCCACCAGCAGAACCAGTTGGCTTCTCCATGCTGTTCCACAAGGGAGGGACACACATCAGATTTGAAGAAGATAAGATGAGGTCTATAGAGAGAGGATCTACCCCCTTAATTTTGGGCTATAGTACCTCAGCAGGGTTAAAATTTCAAGATGGGTCATTAAAAACTTTCTTCTGCAACCTCTGTAAGGCCTTAAGATCATTAAGTGTAGGTACCCCTAACTAAATATAATATTCAATAGGCCATTTTACCATCTTAACGACCTGCACTGCCACCTTCAGTGACCCAGATCCCTCTGCATATTAATACTCCTAAGGGTTCTGCCAATCACTATAATTTCCACCTGTATTTAACCTTCCAAAATGCATCTCCTCACATTTGTCCAGACTAAATTCCATCTGCCATTTTTCTACCCATACCTCCAACTGATCTATATCCTGCTGTACCCTCCACCAAGCCGCCTCACTACCCGCAATTCCACTAATTTTTGTATTGTCCACAAACTTACTAATTAGACCAGCTATGTTTTCCTCCAGATCATTAATGTAGACCACGAACAGCAGTAACCCCTGTGGAACCCCACTAGTCACAGCCCATTCTGAAAAGCATCCTTGCACCGAAATCTTCTATCTCCTATGACTAAGCCAGTTCTATATCCATCTTGCCAGATCACCCCTGATACATGTGAATTCAACTTTTGTACCAATCTGCCATGAGTGTCCTTGTCAAAGGCTTCACTGAACTTCATGTAGATAACTGCTTTTCCCCCATCAGTCATCTTTGTCACCTCCTTAAAAAAAACTGTCAAGTTAGTGGGGCATGAACTCCCCTGCACAAAGCCATGCTGTCTATTGCTAACAAGTCCATTTGCTTCCAAATGTGTATAGATCTTGTCCCTGAGTATCTTTTCCAATAATTTCCCTATCATCAACATGAGGCTCATAGGCCTGTAATTTCCTGGATTATCCCTGCTACCGTTCTTAAATAATGTAACAACATTGCTTATTCTCCAGTCCTCTGGGACCCCATCTGTGGCCAAGGAGGATAAAGTTTTTTTTTAATTTGTTTGTGGGATTCCAGTGTCACTGGCTGGCCAGCATTGATAGCCCATCCCTATTTGCCCTTGAGAAGGTGGTGGTGAGTTGCCTTCTTGAATTGCTGCAGTCCACTTGCTGTGGGTTGATCCACAATGTTGGTAGGGAGGGAATTCCAGAATTTTGACCCAATGATTGTGAAGGAATGGCAGTATATTTCCAAGCCAGGGTGGTGAGTGGCTTGGAGAGGAACTTGCAAATGGTGGTGTTCGCAAGTACCTGCTGCCCTTGTTCTTCCTTTTGGAAGTGATCATGGGTTTGGAAGCTTCTATCTAAGGATATTTGGTGAATTTCTGCAGCATATCTTGTAGATAGTACACACTGGTGCTACTGAGCACCGATGTGGAGGGATTCAATGTTTGTAGATGTGGTACCAATCAAGCAGGTTGCTTTGTCCTGGATGGTGTCAAGCTTCTTGAGTGTTGTAGGAGCTGCACCCATCCAGGCAAGGAGGGAATATTCCATCACACTCCTGACTTGTGCTTTGTAGATGGTGAAAAGACTTTAGGGTGTCAGGAGGTGAGTTACTCGCCGCAGTACCTCTAGTCTCTGACCTGCTCTTGTAGCCACTGTGTTTATGTGGTGAGTCCAGTTGAGTTTCTGGTCAATGGCAACCAGTGGGGGATTTAGTGATGGTAATACCATTGAATATCAAGGGGCAGTGATTAGAGTGTCTCTTATTGGTGATGGTCATTGTCTGGCATTTGTGTGGCATAAATGTTACTTGCTACTTGTCAGCCCAAGCCTAGATATTGTCCAGATCCTGGTGAATTTGAGCATGGACTGCATCAGTATCTGACAAAGCGCGAATGGTGCTGAACATCGGCGAACATCCCCACTTCTGACCTAAAAGAGAAAAGATCATTGATGAAGCAGCTGAAGATTGTTGGGCCTAAAATACTACCTTGAGGGACTCGTGCAGAGATGTGCTGGAGCTGAAATGACTGACTCTCCACAACCATCTTCCTTTGAGCCAGGTATGACTCTAACCAGTGGAGTGTTTGCCCCCTGATAGCCATTGATTCCAGTTTTGCCAGGGCTCCTTGATGTCATACTCAGTCAAATGCAGCCTTGATGTCAAGGGCTGTCACTCTCACCTCACCTCTGGAATTCAGCTCTTTTCTCCATGTTTGAACCGGCTGTAATGATATCAGGAACTGAGTGACCCTGGTGAACCCAAACTGGATGTCACCGAGCAGGTTGTTGCTGTGCAGCTGCTGCTTGATAGCACTGTTGGATGACCCCTTCCATCACTTTACTGATGATGGAGAGTAGACTGATTAGGCGGTCATTGGCTGGGTTGGATTAGTCCCGCTTTGTGTACAGAACATACCTGGGCAATTTTCCACTTTGTCAGGTAGATGCCAGTGTTGTAACTGTACTGGAAGAGCTTGGCGAGAGGAGCGGCAAGTTCTGGAGCACACATCTTCAGTGCTATTGCCAGAATGTTATCAGGGCCCATTGCCTTTGCAGTATCCAATGTTTCTCGCCATTTCTTCATATCACATGGAGTGAATTGAATTGGCTGGAGACTGGTATCGGTGATGCTGGGGACCATTGGAGGAACCCGAGATGGATCATCCACTTGGCATTTCTAACTGAAGAGTGTTGCGAAAGCATCAGCCTTATATTTTGCACTGATGTACTGGGCTCCATCATTGAGGAAGGGGATACTTGTGGAGCCTCCTCATCCAGTGAGTTGTTTAATTGTCCACTATTATTCACAATGGACGTGGAAGGACTGCAGAGCTTAGATCTGATCCGTTGGTTGTGGAATCAGTTAGCTCTGTCTCTCACTTGCTAGTTATGCCATTTGTCACGCAAGTAGTTCTGTTTGTTAGCTTCACTAGGTTGACACATTTTTAGGTATGCCTGATGCTGCTCCTGGCATGCCTTCCTGCACTCTCTATTGAACATGTGGGTGTGTGTGCATCTGTCTGTGTGTGTGTGTGTGTGTGTAGTGCAGTGGCGTCACCTGTAGTGTGACTTGAACCCAAGGTCCTTGTTGACGCCTTGTAAGACTGTTACTGAACTTGACTATCAGCCTCTGCTTCGCCACTTTGGGTTGTTGCCTGTCCCGAAGGAGGATGGTCACCCAAAAGTCCGAGGTTGAATGTCCTGAACCACTGAAGTGTTCTCTGACTGGGAGGGAACTCTCCTCTCTGTTGATTGTTATGCAGTGTCCATTCATCTGTTGCCGTAGCCTCTGCCTAGTTTTGCCAATGTACCATGCTTCAGGTCATTCTTCCCTACAGTATATGAGACAGATGCATGCACGTATACACACACACACACACTCCTGAAGACACCAGACCCTCACGCAGACCCTCTCTCATACACAAGCTCTCTCATACGCTCACACATACACTCCCACACTCACATGCACTCTCTTACAGACTTATACCCCTTTACACTCGCACTCATACACACTCTTTCACAGACACGCATAAACCCCCCCCCTCCGCGCATGCGCACGCACGCACACACTTGATAATGTAACTTTTAAAAAGTTCTGTGATTTTCATATGAAAGAACTGACACCAATGTGTTCATTCTAAAAGATGAGAGACTGAACAAACAATCCAGGTTTTTTTCAATATACAATTTCAGTTAAATCACACTGTAAACATTTGCTATAAATTCTGTGTCTTATGATCTTATATTCCACAACCACCTGATGAAGGAGCAGTGCTCCAAAGGCTAGTGCTTCCAAATAAACGTGTTGGACTATGTTAAAAATCACACAACACCAGGTCATAGTCCAACAGATTTAATTGGAAGCACGAGCTTTCGGAGCACTGCTCCTTCATCAAGTGGTTGTGGAGCACAGAATTGTAAGACACAGAATTTATAGCAAAAGTTTACAGTGTGATGTGACTGAAATTATACATTGAAAACAACTTGATTGTTTGTTAAATCTCTCATCTGTTAGAATGACCATGTTGGTTTCACTTCTTTCATATGTAAATCACAAAACTTTTTTAAAAAGTTACATTCTCAGGTTAACTGCAACAATTGGTGTCAGCCAGATTAGATGTTGAAGGTGTTAGCCCCCTGTGTTCTGTTCTGGATTAGTGGTGCTGGAAGAGCACAGCAGTTCAGGCAGCATCCAAGGAGCTTCGAAATCAACGTTTTGGGCAAAAGCCCTTCATCAGGAATAAAGGCAGAGAGCCTGAAGCGTGGAGAGATAAGCTAGAGGAGGGTGGGGTTGTGGAGAAAGTAGCATAGAGTACAATGGGTGAGTGGAGGAGGAGATGAAGGTGATAGGTCAGGGAGGAGAGGATGGAGTGGATAGGTGGAAAAGGGGTGGGGAGGGAAATATATCCCTGGTGGTGGGGTCTGTTTGGAGGTGGCAGAAATGTTGGCGGATGATTTGGTTTATGCGAAGGTTGGTGGGGTGGAAGGTGAGCACCAG
>NC_057720.1:50204382-50259144 GCF_004010195.1 Chiloscyllium plagiosum
TGTGTGTGTCTGGGGTGGGAAGTTGTGAGTGTCTGTGAAAGAGAGTGTATTTGTGTGTGAGTGTAAAGGGGTCTAAGTCTGTGAGAGGGTGCATGTGAAAGTATGGGAGTGTGTCTATAGGAGTGTGTGTGAGTGTCTGTGTGCAGGTCTGTATAGTTTTGGCTGTGTGTATGTGTGTGTGTGTGTGTGTGTGCGTGCGCGCGCATGTGTAGGAGTGGCTGTGTGTGTGTCGTGTGACATGAACCCAAGGTCCCGGTTGAGGCCCTCCATATGGTACCGAACTTAGCTATCAGCCTCTGCTCGGCCACTTTTCGCTGCTGCCTGTCCCGAAATCTGCCTTGGAGGATGGTCACCCGAAGGTCCGAGGTCAAATATCCTAGACCACTGAAGTGTTCTCCAACTGGGAGGGAACACTCCTGTCTGTTGATTGTTGTGCGGTGCCCATTTATCCATTGCCGTAGCCTCTGCTTGGTTTCGCCAATGTATCATGCCTCAGGGAATCCTTGCCTGCAACATATGAGATAGACAATGTTGACTGAGTTGCATGAGTACCTGCCACGTACATGTGGAAGGTGTCCTCACGCGTAATGGTGGTATCCATGTCCAAACACCGACACGTCTTGCAGCACCTACCGTGACATGGATGTATGGAGTTGTCCTGAAAACCAGGCAGTTTGCTACGAATGATGATCTTTTTGAGGTTTAGCGGTTATTTAAAGGTGAGCAGTGGAGGTGTGGGGAAGGTCTTGGTGAGGTGCTCATCCTTATTGAAAATGTGTTGCAGGTCACAAAGAACATGGTGTAGTTTTTCAGCTCCTGGGAAGTACTGGACAACAAAGGGCACCCTGTCGGTTGCAGCATGTGTCTGTCTCTTGAGGAGGTCATTATGGTTCCTTGTTGTGGCACGTGGGAACTGGCGGTCGATGAATTGAGCCCCCGTTCTTATGAGGGCATCCCTGAGTATTTCCAGGTACCCGTCACGTTCCTCCTCATCTGAACAGATCTGGTGTACGCGTAGGGCTTGTCCATAGGGGATGGCTGTTTTAATATATTTTGGGTGGAAGCTGGGGAAGTGTAGCATTGTGAGGTTGTCTGTGAGTTTGCGGTAGAGTGTGGTGCTGAGGTGTCCATCCTTGATGGAGATGCGAAACTCTAGTGCCACACACCCTACACCATTCAATATTACACACAATAAAGATTGTTAGATGAACTTGATCGGTAACTATAACGGTCTGTGTCTTCTAGTAGGAGTTGTAAGAGGTAACATCTAAAAGGACATTTGCAAGCTACAACATTATATATACAGTACAAGTATACTATGTCACAGGTCTGGAGTATTCCACTAAATGTCATTTTAGAGATGGCATTCAAATCAACAACATAAAACTTCTCTGAAGATGAATGCAATAAAGCTATTGCCAAATCATGAAGAGCATAAAGTCTTGAATTTGGTGTAAGCTGGATGAGGGGTATCTTACTCCATGCACCATGCATTATTTTCCGGCTCTCAGAATATACACAAAAGAACTAAGGTGAAAATACAACCAGTACTGGTATGACAAGAACAAATACATAGTCATAGAGTCATACAGAACAGAAACAGACCCTTCAGTCCAACCAGTCCATGCCAAACATAATCCCAAACTCAAGTCTCACCTGCCTGCTCCTGACCCATATCCCTCCAAACCCTTCCTATTCACGTACATATCCAAGTGTGTTTTAAACATTGCAACTCTGCCCTCATCCATCAATTCATCAGGAAGTTTATTCCACAAACCAACCACCTTCTGTGTAAAACACAAAAAATGCCACTTGTAATTTTTAAAAAGTCTCTTTCCTCTCACCCCTACTCTTGAAATCCCCCATTTTAGTTAAAAGACACCTACCATTAACCTCATCTCTACTCCTCATGATTTTATAAATCTTTACAAGGTCACTCCTCAAACTCCTAGTTGCAGTGAAAAAAGTCCCAGCCTATCCGGCCTTTCTTTATAACTCAAATCTTCCATACTCAGCAACATTCTGGTAAATCTCTTCTGAACACCTTCTAGTTTAATAATATCCTTTCTATAACAAGGTGACCAGAATTGGACTCAGTATTCCAGATGACGCTTGACCAATGTCCTATGCAACCTCAACATAACTTCCCAACTCCTGTACTCATAGGACTGAACAATGAAGCCAAACATACTAAATGCCTTTTTAACTATCCTGTCTATATGTGTCACAAAGTTCAAAGAATTATGTCCCTGTTCTGCAATAGTACCAATAGAGAAAACGGATGAAAATTGAGTCAATGTTTAAATGTGTTTAATAGCACAGCACTTTCAGCTCACTGTAAAACTTACATAATATTATAGTTCATCACATAATACACAAAACTCCTCAGTATCCCAGGTTCATGTTACTATTCCAGTTTCTGTAGTTGGCTTGTGCCACTGAATGATAGCATCGTAAGTTTAAATGGTAACTAATTCAACAGTTTTCTGTGTTATGCTAGCTACAACGATGCTTGCTGAGTAAAAACCTTTACAAAAGAAATTAAAACATTAAAGTACCAGCCATGGAGCCAATGGTCTTTGTAAAGAGACTTCACACATTTCAAAGTAGTTGCTATCCAAAATTGCACTATATTACTCCCAACTTAATTCGATTTTCCTATGATTGACACAATATTATATTACAGTAACCACACCCATTCTTTACCAGTGAATACTCTATTTAAAATATTCAAAATCAATAATTTATGTGGTTAATAGTATGATCAGTCCTAGGGTTATATAAGCAACTACAAATAAAGAAAAATCATTAGGTTAATAAATGTGTCAAGCTCAAAACTCCAAGTTCTTTCAGAGCTTTCAGTTCTGTTGAAGGTCATTAACCTAAAATGATGATTCCATTTCTCCCTCTCCAGATGTTACCTTCCAAGAGCATTTCCAGCATTTTCTGTTTTAGTTACAATAATGTTTTTGTTCCAACTTCAGCTCCTGCATGCACTCAGATATAAGCCTTGGGCAATAGTTGCTTCCTGGTTCCTAAAGGCACATGCAAAGAATGACTATTTGGTTTAAGTTGCAGAATAACATCAGTAAGGGAGTAGGCTGCTTGGTCCTTCGAGTCTGCTCCAGCATTCTATAGGATCGTGGCTGATCTGGCATTCTGTGTTCACTTTCCTACATTTCCCCCCGTACCCTTGGATTCCCATATTGATCAAGAATCTGTCCATACTGAAATATACACAAAGATTCTGCTTGCACAGGTGTCTGTGGCGAGGAGTTCCAAAGACTTTCAACCCTTAGTGAATAAACTCCTCATTTCATCCCTTTCTTCTGAGACTTTGTCCTTCTGCTAGACCCTCCCATGAGGGGAAACACATCTCAGCATTCACCCTGTCAAGTTTCTTTAGAATCCCATATGTTTCAAGGAGATCTCCTTTCATTCATCTAAAACTCCAGTTGAGTCCCAACCTGTTTAGCCTTTGTTCAGAAGACAAACTCTCCTCATCACGGATAGCCTAACGAACCTTCTCTGAACTGCCTCCAATGAAGTATCTTACTTTCAAATAAGGGGACCAAAACTGCTCATAATACTCTAGATGTGGTCTCACTATTACCTTGTACAGTTGCAATAAGACTTCCATACTCTTAAATTCCAACCTCCTTGAAATAAGGACCAAAATTCTTGATTTAAATACTGTTCTTCTGTTTTCCTTTCAAAATGAACTTCATGTTTTCATGTCTGCAAGTTATTAGCTGATTCCAAAACTGTTTTCACAAAGCTGCACTCCTCTCCAAACCAATATTTATACATGTGCAGTTTCCAGCATAGATTATTGACTAGTCATTAAAATCTTTGGTTAAGAGGGCATAATAAAGGGCCACAATTTTTTTATGCTTCACTGCTGCCCTAGCAGAGATCAGCTATCATAGCACAGATCAAGGATTGAGCCTGTTTACTTTCTTTCTCTTGAGAGATTCAAGGTCCTAGACAGAAGTTTTAATACAAGATTTGTACCCAATATTTGTTCTAATTATGAGCTCAATGTCACAAAAATATTTGAAGTACTAATGGGTTATATCTGATTAGTTCTCAAAGTTTTATAATAACCAATGCCTGTTATGACTTTAGTCTCATTAAAAAAGGCATTTTTTGTGACATCAGCAGATACCCATGCAACTGGAGCTGACAGTCCTGTCCATCACATTATTCATGGTCTCTTACTGGCCCCACCTCAGGTGTTTTCAGATGTTGGCAGAAACCTTTCCTGATATGGGAGGTCCTTTCCCAAAATCCAGTATGATCCTACACTGCATAGATGAGATAAATAAAAGCATTCTTGGGTATATTATAAGAGTTTGAGATAACTGTTGAACTTAATATTCATGGCTCAACATATGAGGAAACAGGTGTTTCCCAGAGCTCAATCTTTAAACAGGGAAAAAAAAGAGATGAGCATGTGAAGATTGGATTTTGAAGGAATTGAGCAGAATAGTTAAATAGCAATCAGACTGTAATAGATTTAACATGTTTTTATGTTGGGTTATGTGGTCTCCAGATGTTCCAATTTAGTCTGATTTGAATCAAGCAAGTTTTAACAAAGCTGAACTCAGTCAAGGACACAACAAAAAGCTCGCAGCAGCAGTAATAATCTTCAAAAAAAAAACTTGGGTGGTGTGGTTACTAATGACAAAATATAATGTACAATATAAATATCTGCCATTGATCAGAAACTCTTTTCTTCATCTATTTGCTATATATGTAATACTTGACAGGGGCTTTCCTTTTGAAGTGTGAAGGCAATTACATCTTTATTTACTACTATATTTCTTCCTTTGTTTTCATATAACTACAGCCACCATTGACTTAGTCCCAAGACTCCACCAAGATCTCTAAACTCACTGTGCTTCCTGATTTTGTTTTCCCTTCCATTTTGAGCAACTGTCGTGAGTCAGATCAGAAACTCACTGACATCACACATTCTGCACATTCTCAATGTGGCACATTATCAATAAGATCAGAAATACACATAGAATTATTAATACTCTCTTTCTAAAGCATCAAAGACAGAGGGATTTGTAAAATTATAGTTGCACATGAGCATTTCAGCATTTGTTGTTTATATTGTTGTCTGAACCACGTGCTATTACTCAGTTAAACTAATATTATTGACTGAGCATAACTATTGTGAAGTAGCTGTAACATTTTAAGTATTACTCTACAGAATTGTCAACTTGTAATATTTTTGACATCTAGACAGGATGATTGTTAGAAAAACATTTAGACTGTTCTAACTATCTGGCTTATGTGGATAGTAGATGAAACGTAGGGGAAAACATCAATTGTAAGCTTGACTTTCATCAAAGATGGCTTTTATTCAATATACTTAGCAGTGGTATTGAGAGACTAGTAGATAAGGTACAATATACTCTTAAATAGAGAGAGCAGCATTAGATTCAACTTTAACTTGCAGCTCGACAGGCTAGTCTTTATCAGTCTTGAGGGATCATAGAGCTGTCTTTGTGCTTTCTCTCTCCCTGTCTGATTCAATATGGAGCAATCAGCGATACACAAAGGTTCCAGAATGACAGAACTAATGCTGTTTATAAACCAAAATAATAAGTGGAAATATAAATGGAAAACGCTGGATATACTTGGCAGGTTAGGCAGCATCTATGGAGAGAGAAACTAAATTAACATTTCAGGTTCATTAGTGAGTCAGTTTAAAAAAAAAATGAATTCCTAACAACTAAATCAAGTTAACAGTTTTACTCCACTCATAAGCAAATTGTCTTTGCTACTTGCAAGGGATATTTTGAATCAAAACTTTCAAATAAAATATATGCACATACATTGGAAAAGTAAGTTCAAAGGAATGAAAGGCATAAAAAGTCTGCTATTGATGTGCAACAAGCTGTAATTTTAACTGGCAAGCTGTTACATCTGGTGCCTGGACAGACAGCTGCTCATGTCACATTAGCAGTGTGTCTTGGACAGCAGATTTTTGTGTTGTAAATCATAGTCGAGTTGGCAGTATTATACATTGGAATACTTTGATCTAGTATCCATATTCAACAAGGAATGTCAATGCCAAGGGATTTTATTTTCCCAGACCACAGTTATGTCTTCAGAAAATAAGCTGCATATTTAGCCATCATTTCTCAACTGCCAAATTTAAAGAACTGTGCTGAAATTCATTAGAGAAAATAAATCATATATTTCATTTGTAATACTTGCATGAACTGCTAATGAATAGTGAGTTTAATTTCACTCATTGTGTTTTACCAGCAGAAAACACAAATACATAGCACAAAGTATTGCATGCACATTGGCCAGTGAAATAAGACAACTGCTAGAATGACTGAAAACCAATTATTTTTGACATAACAATTAATACCTGACCTGCATTTTATCATGGAGGCAAAAGTGTAAACCTTTCCTTTGCATTTGTATAGGCTCAGGAAAACAAAATGTAATTATAATAGGTCAGCAGCTTTCATCTCACTAATATGACAAGATCAGTAAATCCAGGACATTATAACAGTATTACAATAAAACATAAGTAGCACTTGATCTGGAGTAAATACAACACTTTCCTTCATTATAATTCCAGAATCTTTAAAAAAATCAAATGTCCTAAGTTTTATTTAATCCAATCTCCATGAAGATATGTTTCCCAACAGTTACAAAATTGTGAGGAATTTAGAGAAGGAATATTGATTCAGTCCATCAAACTATCCCAACATTCAGGAAAGTCACTGCTAATCTGATACTTGCACTGTGCTGTGTACCCCGACTCCTTTGTGGATCAAAAATCTAACTCAGTGTCGAACATATTGAATGCTTCAGTTTCCACAGCTTTCTAGGAAACCTGTATATACAAATGATAAATTCTGATATCTGTATGCAAATGTTTACGTATATATGGTATGACCAACTGTACAGACCATCAAATTATTTTATGAACAAAGTATATTTTTGAAATAAAAAAACACAGAATTCCAAAAACTAACAACCCTCTGAGATAAGGAATTCATCTTCCAGCTGAAGGAGTTGACCCCGACTGAGTGTTGCAGAGTGGCACATTGCAAGGTCCAGGACTACGTGTTGAGGGACGTGCTGAAGCGGTGGGGAATTGATGTGAATACTTGGTGTCCAGTGTACATTTTGGTTTCCTTTTAAGGAAGAAGGGGAAAGACCACCGTGTAACATCTGCCTGCCTAAGAAGAACAGGGGGCCCAAGCAGTCTTTTGGGCTCTGCTGACGCCTCAGCTAAATATATGGACATATGATTGATAAACGTACAGACCTGTATATACAAATGATAAATTCTGATCTCTGTATGCAAATGTTTATGTATATACAGCATGTTCAACTGTATAGACCATTAAATTATTTTATGAATAAAGTATATTTTTGAAATAAAAAGAAACAGAATTCCAAAGACTAACAACCCTCTGAGATCAGGAATTCATTGTCATCCCAACATAAATAGGACAGCCCTCAATTTGAAACTGTGCCTAATTCTAGATTCCCCTATGAAGGAGACCATCTTCTCAGCATTGACTCTTATCAAGTCACTTCAAAATCTCTTAGTGTTTCAATGAGATCACCTGTCATTCTTCTAAATGCCAATGAGTATAGAGCTGACTTGCTCAACCTTTCCTGAAAGTCTCTGTAAAGTTTCTCTGGCCTGGAATTTTACTGAAACACTTTCTTCCCGGGAATCAGTAACTCCCTCTGAACGATTTTCAATGCATCTATATTCTTCCTTAAAAGGAAACCAAAATGCACACTGGACACCAAGTATTCGCATCAATTCATTGTATAGCTGTTGCAAACTTTTCCTGATTTTATATTTCATTCATGTTGCAATGAAGGTCCATATTCCATTTCATTATTACTTGGTGTACCTGCATGCTAACTTTTTGTGACTTATGTACAAAGACACCCAGATCCTTCTGTATTGCAGCATTCTGCAGTCATTCTCCATTTAAATAATATCCAACTTTTCTGCATACATCTCTTGGCAAAATGGATAATTTCACATTTAATCATATTATACTCCATCTGCCAAATTTTGCGCACACTCACTCAGCTATTCTCCTTAGCACATTCCCTATATTTTACTCTTTGTTCCTTTACCAATCTATCTATCATCAATAAATTTGGCTTCAATACAATAGTCCCTTCATCTAAGTTATTAATATAGATCGTAAATAGTTGCGGTCCCAGCACTGATGCCTTTGGCACTCTACTCAGTATGGTTTGCCAACCTGAATATGATCCATTTATCCTGATTCTCCATTTCCTGCTGGTTAGTGAATCCTCTATCCATGCTAATATAACACCCTTGATACCATGAGATCTTCCCTTGTGCACTTATATTATTATATTTCCCTCCATCTCTAGCAGGTCACAAGAAATTGTATTAAAAATTTACTTTCTTTACCCAGTAACAATAAGTATTAGTTGCCAGTATAGTTGAGATAAAAGATACTTGGGACACTATGTAAGTGAATGATGTCACAAAAAAGAATTGTATACATTTTCTCTAGAAAGAAATAATCGAAAAGTAAGCTGTGAAGCTATGATATATCATAATAGTAAATATTTTGAATTTGACATTAGATTTCGTAATCATTTTTCTACACAATAGGACAGAATGTTGCATTTAATGCTCATGATTTCCAGGTATGTGTTAAATTCTAAAAAAAGGGAAAAATTACTAAGGGAATTTGTTTGTCTTTGAGACTGAATAAATGGCTTTAAAAACATTTTGATGTCACGAATGCCTTTGGTTTCCATTTGTCTCAGAAAAAATAACTTTTAAAAGGTACTCCAAAGGACACCTAAAATCAGGTTTTTTTGGGAAAATAGATGATATAGGCCAAGTGGCTTGCGAGACTATTTCAGAGGGCAGTTGAGACTTAACCATTTTGTTGTGGGTCTGCACTCACAATCAGGCCAGGCCAGGTGAGAGTAGTAGATTTCCTTCCCTGAAGGACATCAGTAGGCAAGATGGGGTTTTCCAACAATCTAGCAGTGGTTTCACTGTCATGAATAGATTCTCAATTCGAGATATTAAAAAATTGAATTCAACTTCCACCATCTGCCCCATAGCAGGATTTGAACCCTAGACCTCCAAACATTAGCTAATGTCTAGATTAACAGTCTAGTAATAGACCATCACCTTCCCCAATAATAACACCTTGATTTCTGGGTGGAGGTTTGCTCGCTGAGCTGGAAGGTTCATTTCCAGACGCTTCGTCACCCTACTAGGTAACATCTTCAGTGGGCCTCTGAGCAAAGCACTGTTCATAATTCCTGCTTTTTATTTATATGTTTGGGTTTCTTTGGATTTGTGATGTCATTTCCTGTGGTGATGTAATCTCCTGTTCTTCTTCTCAGGGGTGGTAAATGGGGTCTAACTCGATGTGTTTGTTTATAGAGTTTCAGTTGGAATGCCATGCTTCTAGGAATTCTCGTGCACGTCTCTGTTGGCTTGTCCTAGGATGGATGTGTTGTCCCAGTTGAAGTGATGTCCTTCCTTATCTGTATGTAAGGATACTACTGAGAGAGGGTCATGTCGTTTTGTGGCTAGTTGATGTTCATGTATCCTGGTGGCTAGTTTTCTGCCTGTTTGTCCAATGTAGTGTTTGTTACAGTTCTTGCACGGCATTTTGTAAATGACATTAATTTTCCTTGTTGACTGTATAGGGTCTTTCAAGTTTATTAGCTGCTCTTTTAGTGTGTTGGTGGGTTTGTGGGCTACCATGATGCCAAAGGGGTCTGAGTAGTCTGGCAGTCATTTCCTATATGTCTTTGATGTAGGGGAGAATGGCTAGGGTTTCTGGACGTGTTTTGTCTGCTTGTTGGGTTTGTTGCTGAGTATCGACAGACTGTGTTCATTGGGTACCTATTCTTTTTGAATACACAGTATAGGTGATTTTCCTCTGCTCTGCATAGTTCCTCTATGCTGCAGTGTGTGTTGGTTCATTGAAATAATGTTCTGACGCAACTTCGTTTGTGGGTGTTGGGATGACTGCTTCTGTCGTTCAATATTTGGTCTGTATGTGTTGTATTCCTGTAGACACTGGTTTGAATTTTCCCATTGGCTGTTCGAACTACTGTAACATCTGGGAATGGCAGTCTGTTGTTGTTTTCCTCTTCTTTAGTGAATTTTATGCCAATTGATGCGCTTGAAGGTTCCCTCTAATTTGTTAGTTTAGTGATGACAAAAGTGTCATCCACGTAGCGGACCCAAAGTTTGGGTTGGATGGTTGGCAGAGCTGTTTGTTCAAGTCTCTGCATTACTGCCTCTGCAAAGAACCCTGATATTGGAGATTCCATGAGTGATCCGTTAGTTTGTCTGTAGGTTTTGTTGTTGAAGGTGAAGTGTGTGGTAAGGCATAGGCCCACAAGCTTGACTATAAGGTCCTTGCTGATGAAGTTAGTAGTGTTTGGTGTATCTGTCTTTGGATCTTCTAATAGTGTAGTCAGTGTTTCCTTGGCCAGGTTAATGTTGATTGATGTAAACAATATATCAATAATACCCTTACTGGCATAACATTCACTAAAGAGGAAAACAACAACAAACTGCCATTTCTAGATGTCACAGTAGTTCAAACAGCCAATGGGGAAGTTCAAACCAGCACCTACAGGAAAACAACACATATGGACCAAATATTGAACTACAGAAGCAATCATCCCAACACCCACAAACGAAGCTGCATCAGAACATTATTTCAACGAGCTAACGCACACTGCAGCACAGAGGAACTATGTAGGGCAGAAGAAAATGACCTATACAGTGTATTCAAAAAGGCCACCAGGATACATGAACATCAACTACCCACAAAAATACATGACTCTCTCTCTCACTAGTAACATTACATACAGATAAGGAAGGACACCACTTCAACTGGGACAACACATCCATCCTAGGACAAGCCAAACAGGGACAAGCACGAGAATTCCTAGAAGCATGGCATTTCAACCGGAACTCTTAAACCCCATCTACCATCCAGTGAGAAAAAGAACTGGAAATGACATCACAAACCCAAAGAAATCCAAACATATAAATAGAAAGCAGGAATTATGAGCAGTGCTTTGCTCGGCCCACTGACGAAACTTCTGGAAATGAACCTTCCAGCTCAGTAAGCAAACCTGCATCCAGAACCTCAACCTGAGCTACACATCTTCTCAAAATCTTGAATTCCTTTTGATTATTATCCAAATACAAGTTTAGATTCCCTACAGTGTGGAAACAGGCCCTTCGGCCCAACAAGTCTGCACTGACCTTCCGAAGAGCAACCCACCCACACCCATTTCCCTCTGACTAATGCACTTAACGCTCTGGGCAATTTAGCATGGCCAATTCACCTAACCTGCACATCTTTGGACCGTGGGAGGAAACCAGAGCACCCAGAGGAAACCCTCACAGACAAAGGGAGAACGTGCAAACTCCACACAGATAGTTGCCTGAGACTGGAATTGAACCCGGAGCCCTGGAGCTATGAGGCTGCAGTGCTAACCACTGAGCCACCCCAAATTCTACCATTGAACTAAATGTTATGATCCCAGCTAATATTATTATTGAAAACACAGATCCCAGATTGAGATCAGGCTTAATGGATTTTTTTTTGGTTTTGAAACAGTGATCTTTCACTGAAATAGAAACACGCAATGCTGCAGATTCAATTTTAACAATTAGTTTATTATGCAAATGATAGCATAGAATAAACCAATCTATTTATATAGAACACAAGTTTAAAGATTTAGACAAACCCAGTAAGATACAATTCTATTAATCTAAGAAGCATTTCTTTACAGTAATCCTACCATAAAATTTCTTTTTGATATAGTTGTGGCTTCAATTCTTCTTTGAGAATCTAAACCCCTTCATGCAATATTCATTCAACTAAGCTTACATATTCTCCACTTCAAATAATTCCGTAGGGTTCTAACCAAACACTTCTGCTCTGGAACTTTTAAATGAAATTGTTTAAGAGTAATCTAACTCTGCCAGTTCTAAACTATTTCCCTTTCTCAAAGCAACTGTTTTATACTTCCATCTTCTGCCAAGGAGACTGTAAAGCTGTCAAAGTAAAACACAAAATGTTTTTTCCAAGCTGTGTTTTCTCCTATCAAAAGGACAAATAAAATCACACTAACCTTATAAATTTAAACACTAGTACACAATTGTTAACTTTGTTCACTCATAAAAACTCTTGATGAAATCAAAATACCACTGCACACCAGAAATGTACACACTTAAAAAGAAATCACCATGGTGACAGAAATACTTGCAAATTAATTATTAAACCCCTTCAGACGCACAGCCCAAAACCACATGCCACTAGCTCAAAATCTAACTTCCAAAGGAAATAATATTAAAATATACATAGTTCATTTTTATTTGTTCATGGGATTTTGGTATTACTGATTAGGCCAGTATTGATTGCCCACACTACAATACCCAGAGGACAGTTAGAAGTAAACCAAATTGCTGTAGGACTGGAGTCACATGTAGGCCAAATGGATAAGGATGGCAGAATTCATTCCCTAAAAGAACATTAGTGAATCAGCTACATTTTTACAGCAATTGACAGTGTCATGGACATGACTAGGCTGGCTTTTCTGTTTTAAATCCAAATTTTCATTGAATTCAAACTTCTGCCAAGGTGGGATTCAAAACAATTAACATGGGGTTCTGGGTTACCAGTCCAATCACATCACTACTATAATACCACATCCCTGCACCTATCTTGAATCAAATTAAAAAAAAGCTTAAAGTCTAAACACCAAGATTCAAAGATCAAAATGCAAAAGTATAAGCAGTGATCTTGGAAAACTTTAGAATCCAGGTAAATCATTGGTAGAAAAAAAAGACTTCCACATATGCTGTATAGTGTATTCACAACCACCAGACAATTAAAACATGTTTTATAGTTGATTAAGTACTTTTGAATAAATAACAGAAACTGAAAGCAGCTGGGAGGTGGTCTTTATGCTGATTTGGATGGGGGGAGGAGGGGAGGGGTGGAGAAGGACATGTGGGAGAAGGAAGGAATGAAATGGATTAATGAAGACAGTTCGGGAAGGGGATGATAAAAACGAAAAACTGGCAAGGGATTGTAGATGATAAACCAGAAGAGAGAGAAATGCTGAAAAGATGTTAATGAGAAGTCCAAAATGTTGAAAATGTGTTGGCTGCACAGGGACAAACCAAAACAGAATGGGTGGGGGAAACAGATTTTGAGGAAGGTGTTCATGTTCTGAAATGGTTAAAGTCAAATGTGGAGTCCTGAGAGCTGTAGGTACCTCGGTGGAAGATGAGGTGTTGTTCCTCAACGTTGCTTTGAGCTTTGCTGGGGCATTGTTGCAAGCCTAAGTTGGAAATGTTATCATGGGAAAACAGTGTATTGAAGTGGCATGCAACCCGAAGCTTGGGGTAATTTTGATGGAGACAGCAGATGAATTCTGTAATGTAGTCACGCAGTCTGCATTTAGTCTTTGCAATGTAGAGGAGACCACATTGTGAGCAAAAGATACAGTAAACTAGACTGAATGAAGTACACACAAATTGCTGAAAATGGATGTGTTTGGTGCCATCCCACTGGAGGTGGCAAAAATGGTGACATAAATCTATGGATGTAGGAAATGGAAAGGCAACTTGGGCACAGTAAACTCCCACAAACAACAATGTGGAAAATGACAACAATGTATTTTTGGTGATGCTATTAAAGGGATAATTATTAGCCAGGATACTGTAAAGGCTTCATTGCTTTTTTTTGAAGTAGTTGCCTGGGATCATTAACTGAATGGCCTACTCCTACTTCTTATGTTCTTACTTGTCACAGAACAAGGGGACATTCATTTAAAACTGAGATGCAAAAGAATTTATTCTCAGAGGGTAGAGAATACTGGAATTCGCTATCCCAGAGAGTTGTGAAAACTCAGTCATTGGAAGTATTTAAAGAGGTGGTAGATAGATGTTTTGGAATATCTAGGCATAGAAGGTTATGAGGAGTTGAGGCCTGAAGCAGGTCAACTTGGGCTGTATCAGACAGCCAAAAGGCTTGAGGGGCTGAACGGCCTACGCTTTTTCTTGTCTTGTGTTCTTCATAATATACACATATACACACCTCATCTAAAGGATGCCATCTCCAACAATGCAGCCCTCCCTCTGTAAAGCACTGAAATGTCAGCTTTGAATTTTGTATTGAACAATGTAAAAAGCAAGAGGGGAAAGAATTCCTGAAATGTATACAGGAGAATTCTGTTGATCGGTATGTTTTCATACCAATAAGGAAGGAAGCAGCACTATTTCTAGTTCTGTGGAATCAAAAGGGACTAATTCAAAATTATTGAGATAAAATAATTGCCTTAAGAATCCACAGAAAAGAAGCTGCCAGTATGAAAGTCAAAGGCAGTCTATCTCTATAATACACAAGTTTACAACAGAAGGTTCTTTATATGAAATCTTAAAAGGGATATCACAGATGTTTTGAAGCATTTATTCCTGAAAGCACTGCCAAATCCCAGTAAAAGAAGGCAGCCTTGTCAAGGTGACTACGATACTGGCACTACCACAGTTCGCAGAAAGTGTACAAAGGAATATCTCCAAAATTAACAGCCTGCACTTCAGCCTGGTATAGAATGAGAAGGTAAGAAAGTCTAAGGGAGAACTATAAATTACATGAGAAATTGACACACATCTTTTCAAGTTTAGAATGCCACATTAAGAATTTATGGTTTTAAACAGCATACTTTGTAAATATTAACAAATCAGCTTTTTTTTAGAACTACTTGATCCTTAAGTGCACAATATAATCATTTGTAATACATTATATTTACCCATTTAGCTGAAAGTACATTCACGAAATTAATTATGTTTCATACAGAGGACGGTTATTAATTCTTTCAATGTTCTAGTCATGGGTGTTCTGTTTAACTTGGGTTAACATAGATTAACTCTGCCTACATTTTCTTTTAAAAGCAATGTGTTTGAAGTACATTTTTCATTTAATGTGTTAAGGATACTCATTTGTACATAACAGACTGAATTTTATGCAGGCAACAAGACAAGATCTGCATTTTGAGTTCCAGCCACTTAAAGTGGCTACATCTGGAGTTGCTGCTCCCTGAAAGCCCATTGCCAGCAATTGCCAGCTAGTAGCACCACCAGGATCAGTCAGCAATGCTGACACCGCACTTGGAGCAGCAGAACACATCAATGGACATCACAATCCAATAAGTGGGGCTTGAGATCAACAGGAGCAGTTAAACAGGTCCCAGTGAAGGATATGTGTTGCTGGAAAAGCGCAGCAGGTCAGGCAGCATCCAAGGAACAGGAGAATCGACGTTTCGGGCATAAGCCCTTCTCCAGTATCTGCAGCCCTCACTTTCTCCCAGTGAAGGATATGTTTGGGAGATTATGAGGTGGAAAAAAGGGCACATACAATTCATGAGAGCATGCAATGCTACTGTCATAGGAGCAGTCATTGGCAGATGGTCCTTGCATGGACCAAAGTGCACTGCCAAATCAACATACAAACATTCTCCTTCCCCTCTCCTCCTGCACTTCAGAGCCCAATGGGGCAATCTCTCCATTTAAGAGGTGGAATGGTTGTATGCCAGTGGCCACAAGGAGGCCCATAATTGTCTAAGTTGCTCATTGCCTTCCGAGCAGGTGGTGTTTCCAACAACTTGCCCACCACTTGCAAGACTGCATAGTGCAGGAAGAAAATAGATTTGTCTGTCTACAGTTCAAAGTTTCAATTATAAAAGGTTTCTGACAGACCTGAAAAATATAAAATATTTCAGATTGTTTGAATCGCTTTGAGATTAATACTTCTTCTATATTTTAAACAGCAATAGAATAATACTGAAAATGGAGACATCAATAACCTTTCAAAGTCTTAAGTGTTGCCCAATCTATTTTTTAAAATCCTGAAATTTGTTTGCAAGTCAATATGTAAATAGATGCAAGTGTTGAAAATGTTGATGCGATAAATGCATTCTAAATCGAAATACATGTAATCGTCCGCAAATCTGGTGTAATTACAAAGATCAGGAACGCCATACATTGTGACACCCATTCTTTGCAATATTCTTACAATCTACAGTCGAAAAAAGTTATTTTTTATAAAAAATGTCAAAAACATTTTTTTTTGGAGAAAACAAATTAAATATTGGAAAATCTGCAAAGGTATAAAATGTATTAGGTTTCATGTTTGAACCCTGATCGATACTAAACTACTTTCCTTTGTACCAGGACCACTCCGATACGCTACAGCACGTCTGGACTTAACTATCCCAGTGCCCTTCCTCCTATTTGCGAACACGTGTGTAAATGTGTAAGCATTCGTGAGGATAGGTTTAGACATGCGCGCAATACCTTGCATAAAATTGTTTACCAAGTACAGTTTAGCAGTTTCGACTTGTTATAGCAGCTTTATTTTATAAATGCAAGTTGCTATTAGATATGCTAACCTACAGATAGAAAGCGCGAAAGCTAAACTGTTAAAATTTATATTCCAAACTTAACAAAAGTTTACACTTTTATGCTGTACATGAATGACCCCACAGTAAAATAAAGTCATTAATCTAAAAGCAGGTCACTATGCTTACGATCACTGAATCGCGAACTTTTAGCGCACCAGAGGAAAGACAGCTTTTAATTCGTCACTTTTTTTTCTGAAGGACTAAGTACAGAGCAGACAGCCTGTTGTCGCATCCTCCCTAGATAAGAGAGCTCAAATTTCAGTGGCTGGGTGGGTTATTTAGCGACATGGTTGCAGATGAAAAATGTGTACACAATGTCAACAAGAAAAAAAATCGCCAAAAGCTCTAAAAATATAACTGGAAGGGGCTTCCTCACACTGATTTTCGCATTAATAGAAACGCAGTTGCTTCAGGGTAGATTACTACAATAACCACCTTGCTACATAAACATATGTAGGCTAAACTCAAGGGAAGAACCTTCCTAGATATCAATAACCACCGTGCTTTCCTGAAAAACGTGTAGTTTAAAACAATTGCAGTCACTCCACAGCGGAAAGCACAACGCTTTTGTCAGACAATGGTGAAGGATAGTGGTGGCTGCAGATTTTTTTAAAAAGCTAGCCAGTGTTGTTCACTTTGCACTTTGTAAAGGGCACTGAGTGCACCGGCTGGGGGGGGAGCCGGATAGTCCTAAACCACCATCAGCCCCAATTCGGATCCATTTCACAACAGCAGACGGTCAACCTTAGGTCAACCCAACTTTGACCGGAGACCCGCCTCCGCGCTACCACTGTTGGTGGGAGCGCAACAGGTCGCCGCGCCTCCACTGGCTGCCTTAACTGTCTGTCAGTGTGAACGTCACAATGGTTCCGCCGGCCCCCGCTGCCTTGACGGTTTGCGTTCGAAAGTTGGGTCCGCCTGCAGAACGTTCTGATTGGTAGCAGCGCCACCAGCAGGCAGCTTCCCATTGGTCAGGCTCACGTCCATCTAGAGCCACCATCAGGCTCGGTGAACAAGACATACAACAAGACATTCCCCCGTCCTCCTAAAACCATCGCGGTAAGTAACTGCCAAGAGGCTGGAGGAGGTGAGGTGAAAAAACAAGTTAAAGGACAGAAATAAAACGAGCTCAAGTGCTAGTGGGTGAAATGAAATATTCCGGGAAAGCCAACAGGTCAATCCCACCACACTTCCCGCCACTCCACTGACTTCCACCTAAGCGGGTAACTGGATCTTCAAAATAAAGACGTCATCCCATGATGCTCCGCGCCGCATTACCTCAGCCCGTCATGCCCCGCGATAGTTAGAATCTTCTGGGGCGTTGTCATGGATACCGAGCGGACATGCAAATTCTAAAACGCCCATACGTAATGGCCAGCCAATGGGAAGAAGCCGAAATGACCTCATTGCTATTTCGGGTCTATTACCAGTTGCAGATAAGCTTGGGACTCACGCTGCAAGTGCTCAGAGCTGAGTGTGAAACAAGCTGGAGGAACTTGGTAGTTTGCACACTTTTCTTTTGGTTTGGTAGCTTTCTTACTGAAAACTGTTATAGCAGGAGAATTTAGTGGGAAAAGAAATCAACTTTCTCAAAGTACCTTTTTATTTTTGAATTTGTGAGCTAAACAGGTAGCCCTGTAGCCTTATCCGAACTCTTCAAGAACTCTGCTACATCTATTTTAAAACACTTTTGTATCAAAGAGTTTTCTTCCATCGGTATTCTATGTCTACGAAGATGGAACAGCCATTCTACCATGACGATGCACTCAACGCAGCTTTTGCACAGCCTGAAAATAGTGGTTATGGATACAGTGCGAAATTGTTGAAACAAAATATGACTTTGAACCTGTCTGATCCAGCGAGCAACTTGAAGCCCCATCTGAGGAACAAGAATAGTGAAGGTATCTTAACGTCTCCGGACGTGGGACTTCTCAAACTCGCATCACCTGAACTTGAACGTCTTATAATTCAGTCCAGCAATGGGCTGATCACCACCACCCCAACACCGACCCAGTTCCTGTGCCCCAGAAATGTCACGGACGAACAGGAGGGTTTTGCTGAAGGCTTTGTCAAAGCTCTTGAAGAACTTCATAAACAGAATATCCTGCCCAACGTGACATGTTCAACTCCATCTGTAAATACGGCGATCGCGGTGTCTGCCTCTCTGCCCAGTGCAAGTACTGTTTACAATTCAACTTTGCACCAAGAGCCGCCGGTCTACGCTAATCTCAACAATTTTAACCCTAACTCGATCACCGCGCAGCCTAACTACAACGCCACTAATATGAACTATGCAGCACCCCAGCATCATCCGATGAACCACCAAATGCCTGTGCAGCATCCTAGACTCCAGGCGTTGAAGGAAGAACCTCAGACGGTGCCCGAGATGCCCGGGGAGACCCCGCCGTTGTCTCCTATTGACATGGAATCTCAGGAACGAATCAAGGCTGAGAGGAAGCGAATGAGAAACCGCATCGCCGCCTCAAAGTGCCGGAAAAGGAAACTGGAGAGAATTGCCAGGCTGGAAGATAAAGTGAAAACCTTAAAGGCGCAGAACTCTGAACTGGCGTCCACGGCAAACCTGCTGCGGGAACAGGTTGCCCAGCTGAAGCAGAAAGTTATGAATCACGTAAACAGTGGCTGCCAACTCATGCTAACGCAGCAGCTGCAAACATTTTGATTCAAGAGCTTTAGTGGAGAACTATTGGTGAACAAATGCAACGAAGAGGACTGAATTAAATAGATCAAGACAGAAAAGTCCTGATTGCGCCCTGAGCGCGCATGTACGGAGGAAAACGTGGGAGGACTGTGCTTGATGTAAAAAAAAAGTCTGACTGAAATGCTGTTTTGCGGCAAAAAAAACTAAATATCGAGTCATTGTTTTACTATGACCAAGTCTTGCATGGACCGAAGCAGTTCAAGATCATCCAGTATTACAGAATTAAAAACTGCGATAGAGTAGATCGCTTCTGATGTAGTATAACGTGGGGGAGGGCGTGGGGGGGGGGGGGAGTAAAGGGAGGTTAAAGCTTTTGAGGTCGTTTTGCCTTGAAAAATGTACAGACTATGTTTGTTTCATGAAAGATGATTTCTGTCAACAAAACATAACCGCTTCAAGCGATAGTCTTTGTAAGTTATTTTTATGTTGCTTATTGGGGCAAAACCCAATTTATTCTTGTAAATAAGAGATTTGGAGGACTCTAAGTTTACCATTTGTAATAAAATATATAATTTTTTATGTTCGTTTCTGAGAACTTCTGGAAAAAGTTCAATTATATTTAAGAATGTATGAATAAAGTATTTGAAAAGTCACGTATATTTTGTACTCTATTTTCTTGGCATATAATGTTCACAGTAATAATCTGAATAGTGAAAGTACGTCTAGTGTCAAGGATGTGCAGAACTGTCCTTGGTGGTCAAGTTTCTTTTTCTAGCAAACTTGATACAGGCGAAATTCACGTGTTCACTCTGAACTTGCTATGCAGAATATTCAGAATGAAAACATTCTTCTAAAGTTCACAATACAATTCGAAAATAGCATTGGGCGTTTCAGTTTCACCTTTTGTTTTTCAAAGGGTCGAAAGGTACAGTATGACTTGGTGTTTAAGACTTATTGCCGATGTCTCTACTCAACAGCAAAAGACTATTACTTTTAACTTCTAATGTCTCATTAATAATGTTACTTAAAGTTTTGAAGTCTTTTAAATATGCACATAAGAAACCCAAATAACCCTACATACATAATAATGTATGATCTGAATAAAATCTTCATATTAAATATTTGGACAAATCAGAAAGTCTAGTAGATGGATTTTAGGAGACAAATGGAGTTTGAAGGACTCATAATTTTGGCTTAACGTTATATTTGCAATTTAAATGAACTAAGTGCTTCAGATTTGCCAACCCAGAGAACTATAATTCTATAGAGATCCGTTTGCTCCGCATCTGATTCTTATGAACTGTTAAAATCCTTCTTAACCGAAAACTAAAAAGAATGCACGTTGCCAAATCTGACATACTTTTCAGAGAGGAAGGCGTGGTTATTAAAAATTATAAATTTGGGCTATAAATTGTTTTACCATAACTGCTATACTTTAGTATTAGAATCCTTAGTGAAGACTGGTAAGTCATATGAAGTACTGTGCTGGGAATTATACGCTTGATTGGGAGTGATAGTGGATACGTGTCCTTAAATAACTATGTTACAAATTATATAACTTAAAGTGACAGATTTTAAAACGCAGCGAATTACTGACAGAGGTGATTTTTGTAAATGCGTTTAATTTTCAGTTGATTGTGGATACTGATTGACACAACCAGAAGTTTGAATGGTCGTCAGTCTTGTATGATAAGTAAATAGAAAGTAGAAAAGCCAGGAACAAATTGAAGTACAAAATTTCAATAAAAAAAAACTTTTGAAATAACAGTCATTAGTCATTGCAGTCACCATAGAATTGAATTATGAATGAATGTTTCAACTTTTTAGAAAGTAATTAACATTCAGTTTGTAACACTTTACTGTTACTGTGCAAGATAATAAAATGCAAAGGCTGAAATAAATTGACTGTAAAATCATTGAACTACGTTAAGGTGTACAACAACAACTTACATTTATATAGCACCATTATCGCAATTAAAGTCGCAAATGTGCGTTATTCCATGTTTATTTAGAAACATGAAAATACAATTTGGTGACTACATAAAACAACATACACCAAAATTTCGAATTCACAAAGCAAATAACAGTAATTATTGATTCTTAATTGCTGAAACAGTAAAATGTTTTTAGACTTGTGTATCCTGTCAAACAGGATTTGCCGGTTTTGTTCGGTCTTTTGAAATCAGGTACAATTGCATTTAACTGTTTATTCAAACAATTACTGAACACTAAAGTTCTACGAAGTGACACACTTAAATGTGCATTATATACAGTTTATAAACAATTTAAATACAATATGAAGTTTAACAGCTGCGAGTTCTTAACACTAAATAGTCTCATGGGTTCTCCACTTTTTTGAAATAAATATTAAACAAGTTAATCACTAAGCAACTATAAAAATCAAACAGTCGCATAAACTCTACAGGTAGAAAGTATTTCCAACCCTCCAGCTGTAAATTTCAAAATAATTTTATGATTCAAAAAATTAGCCAATTTGGTATTTGTAATGGGCACGAAAAGTTGTCTATAAAGTGAGACCTCCCAATTGTGAGATTTTTCTAAAAAGTTGCTGTCCACACAGACCTGTTAATGTACAAGTAACAAGCTTGCGGGGGGGAGGGGGAACTGACGGAGTTCATGCACCTCATTTGTGTTTCTTTTTAGTGCAATAATAAAAAGTACAAAAAAAGGCCGGGATAGCACGCTAGACAACCCGGGAGTTATTTCCTTGTAAGGTCTTTGCGCGCTCGTAATTCACGTCTTTGTAACCCCGCGGGTCGTGCGTGTTGGGGGCGTGCTGACGTAACAGCCTCGCCCGGGAACGTGGGTGTTCTACTGCCAAATATGGAAAACGCGTTGATCTCAGCGTCTGAGCTTGCGGAAGAGTGACGTCACAATGGAGGTGGGCGAGAGTGCGGGGTGTGTTGTGGGGGTGTGGGGGAAACGGCCCGTCAATGGTGGGCGGGCTTTTCCCGGAAGCCACCGCCCCCGCGGGTCTGCTCTGATTGACAGGTCGGGGCAATCCGATTCTCAACGCGACAAGCTCAGAACGCACCTTCAGTTGGGATGAGGGAGGGGAGGTGTGGTGCAGCTATACCGCAATCTAGCAAAGCAGCACTCCCTCACAATGTGTTAAAACCTAATCCATCCAATATAGCCCAAGGCGCAACCATGTCATGTTGTTTTCAAATAATTAGCCATGCTAAATTGCCCGTAGTGTTAGGTAAGGGGCAAATGTATGGGTGGGTTGCGCTTCGGCGGGTCAGTGTGGACTTGTTGGGCTGAAGGGCCTGTTTCCACACTGTAAAGTAATCTAATTGTGCCAGTTATCACTTTCGAAAAAAAAACACTGAAATGGCAAAGTTTTTATGTATCGTCTTACTCCAAATGTTTTCAGAATTGTCACTGAAAATTCCCCAATTGATACGATGGAGTTTTCGACATTTGTCTACTGCCCATAAATAACACTAATACCATGTTCTGGATTAGTGGTGCTGGAAGAGCACAGCAGTTCAGGCAGCAGCCAAGGAGCTTCGAAATCGACATTTCGGGCAAAAGCCCTTCATCAGGAATAAAGGCAGTGAGCCTGGAGCATGGATACCATGGTTGAGGTCGAGAGTGTGGTGCTGGAAAAGCACAGCAGGCCAGGTAGCATCCCAGGAGTAGGAGAGTCCACATTTCAGGCAAAAGCACTTCATCAGGAATGAGGCTTGAGAGCCGAGGGGGTGGTGAGATAAGTGGAAGGGGGAGTGGGGCTGGGGGCTAGGTAGCTGGAGTGCCATAGGTGGATGGACGCCTGGGTAAAGGTTGGAGAGGAGGGTGGAGAGGATAGGTGGGAAGGAAGATGGACAGGCGGGACAGGTCATGAGGGGATGATGATATGGAAGGTTGGATTTGGGATAAGGTAGGGGGAGGGGTAATGAGGAAACTGGTGAAATCCACATTGATGCCATGGGATTGGAGAGTCCTGAGGCAAAAGATGAGGCGCTCTTCCTCCAGGTGTCATGTGGTTAGGGAGTGGCGATGGAGGAGGCCCAGGACCAGCATGCGCTTGGCGGAGTGGGAGGGGGAATTGAAGTGTTCGACCACGGGGTGGTGGGGTTGATTGGTGTGGGTGTCCCGGAAATGTTCTCTGAAGCCTCTGCGAATAGGCATCCTGCCATGGTTGAGACCGTCCAAAACATACACATTTCAATACAGCACGTGCTGAAAATTAGCAACAGATAATGCTGAATTTAAATTAGTGAATCAATTAGAAATTAATTCTTATTATAAGGACTGATTTTTGTACCCTCATTAACTTTTTAAATAGAACATTGAAATGTTCATCAAATTTACCTTTCTATTACCATCAGTGTGAAAATTTATATAATTTTTGAGTTTAAGATACTTGTTGACTATAATGAAATGATCACACTTGCATTAAAACAAATCAGGTAGGTTCCAAAGTGTGCACTTGATCTGTTGTTATATAGCAAATGTGAGATGGAAATCATTGACCCAATGTAATACATTTGTAGAATATTGCTTAACCAATATACCAGAAACTCCTAATGGTGTTTTAGCTTTGTTTAAATATTCACTGTATTTATGCTAAACTTATCCAGTGCCTACTTATTCAGGACAGCTTGAGCATTTTAGGGCATGTTTCACTATGAAATGGTAAACAAGTTGAGTAATATTCCCTTTAGAAAGGAGATTAATTAACCCCTGTATCATTTGGCTCTAAATTCTTATGTCACCGCATTTTCAGAATAAAGGAAAATTGCATTTTCATAATCATGTTTACAATATGTGAATTTTTCTTTTTTTAAATTAAATGGAACCTTTTATTAAAATTACAAATATTTAATGAATAACTGAACATCTAAGGGAAATAATTTTTAAACATTGCAGCAAATATTCACCTAATTAAACAAAAACAGTGCAATTTCTCATTATCAAGCTGTGTTATCAACAGCTATGGGGCGACATGGTGGCTCAGTGGTTAGCACTGCTGCCTCACAGCACCAGTGACTGGGTTTGATTCCAGCCTCGTGTGACTATCTGTGTGGAGTTTGCACATTCTTCCCATGTCTGCATGCGTTTCCTCCCGGTGCTCCAGTTTCCTCCCAGAGTCCAAAGATGTACAGGTTAGGTGGATTGGCCATGCTAAATTGCTCATAGTGTTCAAGGGTGTAGGCTAGGTGCATTAGTTAGAAGAATGAGTCTGTATGGGATACTCTTCAGAAGGCCGGTGTGGACTTGTTGGGCTAAATGGCCTGTTTGCACACTGTATGAGTTCTATTCTTCTATGAGCCCATGGTCAACAACCAAGGATATTCAGAACAATGAAATTTTAAAAATATTTATTCATTTTGTGGAATGTGGATGTCGCTGGCTGGCCAGGATTTATTGCACGTCCCTAGTTGCCCTTGAGAAGGTGGTGGTAAGCTGCTTTCTTGAACTACTGCAGTCTACCTGCTGTGGGATGACCCACAATGCCACTGGGAGGAATTTCAGGATTTTGACCAACCAACAGTGAAGGAATGCCAATATATTTCCAAATCAGTGTAGTGAGTGACTTGGAGGGGAACCTGAAGGTGGTGGTCTTCCCAAATATCTGCTGCTCTTATACTTCTAGATGGAAGTAATCATGAGTTTAAAAGGTACTGTCTGAGGATCTTTGGTGAATTTCTGCAGTGCATTTTGTAGATAGTCCACACTGCTGCGATTGAGAGGCAGTGGTGGAGGGAGTGGATGCTTGTGGAGACAGTGTCAATCAGATGGGCTGGTTTGTCCTGGATGGTGTCAAGTTTCTTGAGTGTTGTTGGGGCTGCACTCATCCAGGCAAGTGGGGAATATTCCATCACACTTGTTCCTTGTGGATGGTGGACAAGCTTTTGGGAGTCAGAAGGTGAGTTACTCCCCGCAGTATTCCTAGATTCCAAACTGCTCTTGTAGCCAATGCATTTATGTGGCGAGTACAGTTGAGTTTCCTATTTTGGAGTAATCATCCCTCAGAGCAGAAACAAGCATTACTGCAGGCACATTCAAAAGAATAGGATTTACCAAGGTTTTGGAGATGCACAGAAAAATAAGCTAGAAATAGGCCCAAGTCCACAAAATATTTGTCCACCTATGGTGTAATGGAAAGGACAGGAATGGACAGAAAGCCAAAACAAGAGGTAATAGGCTGGGTGTAAGCCTGAAAGAGATTATAAATGCAAAACAGGATGAGGCTTCAGAGAGTTTATAAAATAAAAATGTGGATTTTGATTTTAGGAAGCATAAGCCAACTAAAAGTAGTTGAGATAGTTGATTACAAAAACTGAGAAAGTTAGACTTTTAATAGATTTGCCATTGAAATCTCTTTTTGCCTATCTCTATTCCAATGCATAATTAAATACTGCCTGCCAGTTTATACATGTGAATCAATTTGCTTATAAACAATGTAATGTTGGGTCCCTAAGATTTGAGGCTGCTAAAGATCTCAGACACAAGCATATGTACATTAAACACACAAGACATTGTTTGAAATGGAACATACTGCATTTCAGTACTAAATTCAAATCAACTTCACATAATGGATGGCTCACTGGTTAGCAGTGCTCCATCATATTACCAAAGACTTGGGTTAAATTCCAATGTTGAACAACTGTCTGTGTGGAGTTTGTTCTTTCTCCCCAGGTCTGTGTGGGTTTCCTCCTGGTGCTCCAGTTTTCTCTCATAGTCCAAAAATGTGCAGATTAGGTAGATTGGCCATGTTAGATTGCCCAGTAGTGTGCAGGTTAGGTGGGTTAACTGTAGTAAATGTGAGGTTACAGGGATAGGGAAGTATGCTCTTTGGAAGGTCAGTGCAGTCTCTATGGGCCAAATGGCTTTATCTGCACTGTAAAGGATTCTATGAGTGGGATGTAATATTGAAGAACAGGAGTTATTATCTCATACAAATCCATCTCCTGCAAAGATATGTGTGCCTGCCTGCTAGCTGAATATACGGAAAGACCATTTATGAATATTGACACAGAGAAGGGGGAATAGGGTAAACATAAATTACAATTGCCTTTCTTCTCTTAAGTTCAAGACAGTGAGATATTGCTTGATTTATTCCTTTCTCTGTTTACTCCTTTCTCTAGTGAAGTAGGCCGAAGGGTGTTCCTCAAACCCTGAATTTTAGGATTACAATCTTTGAAATGAATTCACAACAAATTCCTTCAAGGATGAAATCAAAGATAGCATTTATTAACCAAACATTTAAAATTTGGGGAATTGCTTACCTAATGAATTCACACACAAGGACAAAATAATGAGAAAAGGAGAGAAGGAAGTTTTAACTAAGTATTTTCTTTTAAAAGTCAATAATATTGGTATTAGTTGAATCCAACATGGCAATATCCAAGTGGGAATCTATGAGTTGATTATGTGATGACACTGGATTAGTGGTGTGGAAGAGCACAGCAGTTCAGGCAGCTGCTCCTTGGATGCTGCCTGAACTGCTGTGCTCTTCCAGCACCACTAATCCAGAATCTGGTTTCCAGCATCTGCAGTCATTGTTTTTACCTATGTGATGACACTGTCCCTTTAAGAGATCTATTCTGCCCTGTTTGTCTTTGCAGAGGAGTGTTGTCACAGTGATGCTGAAATTTATCCTTCAGACAGGCAGTTGGTAACCAGTTTTGAGTTCTTCCTGATTGTTTTTATAAAGTAGGACAAAATAATTGTCAGTGGGCAAGATCAGGCTCACATAGAGCCAGAAGATTTTAGTTTTTGCTTTCAGTTAATTGAGTAGGGTTTTGTGCCTGCTGGAGCTGAAAGCTTGAGTTCTCTGCTGCGAGAGTAAAGTCTTAGACAGAGAGGCTTTTTCTTAAGAATCAAAAGGTGCAGATTATTTCTTTTGGTGTTTCTTTCTACTGGACTGAAGAGAGACAGCATGTGAGAATAATAACAATGTTGCTGAATTGCCTTTGCCAGTGGTGTGTTTATGGGATGTTGCCTTTATTGGAACAGTTGATGATTTGTGGTTAAATAATACATTATCTTTTTAAGTATTTAAGAGAATCTAATATGAAGTGAGGGGAGTGACTTTCACAGCATTAGTGTTCATTTTAACATTGAGAATCTTGAAGATTCCCCTTTTCCAGAGCTAGCTGTAAATAGACTGCTTGTCTCCAAATCTTTTCTGTCAGCTTTTACCAGAATGGCTGTGCATTGCAAGGGGTTCAGAGCTCTGGAAAAACAATCATGTGATAAGCCTCAGCCATTTTAGGAATTGAGCAAGGTTGCCATTATTTAAAAGAAACATTTTAAACATGAAAATACAGAAGGAAGTACAATTGCCTTTGAGATTTCTCCTCATGCTCTCTAGCCATGACAATAAATATCCTGTGATATTGTGACCAAGAAATATACTAATTCCTTGGAGACCTAATTATACCATAAACTCTTTAGAACCCAAATGCATAAGTAATTAAGTCTTCATGGAGGATTAATCTACTATTTAAATTATGTGATCTGTGAATATGTCTTATACTATTATGGTGTACATAAGGAAAAAAATTGCATTTCTACACCCCCTCCAACAATCTCAGGCTATTTCAAGTGGATAAATCAATTAAGTACTTTTGAAATGTGGTCACCTTTGTAATGTATGAAACACCTTTATATAGCTTTTTAAAATTCACTTATGGTTCAGTTGCTTCTTTATACAATTCCAAATTGCTTGATGGTACGCATTTCTCATTGTAAAATAAGTTCCAAGACATTTTTCGAACTAAATCTGCCATTTATAGGAGTAACTATGATTTCTCCTACTATCATGAGGAAGTTTGGCCACATTGGACTTGTTTCGGCTGCAAAATAGAAATTAAGTATATTTTGTCCATTGCATTGCACAAATTCATCTCAATAAAATGGGATAGCCATAAAGCAAAGTATAAATTCAAAACCACCTGTTTTGAGAGGGAGGTGAAGTAGCCTATCTAAAGTTTTCATCTACTACTCTTTATTGTCACTTTCATGTTCATACACACTCAGGATTGCTTTGACCAGATGCAAAATGAAACTTGAACTGTGTATCAGCAATTCCATTCTGTGTGGATTAACTGCAAAGATAAATTAATACATGCCAACTGAGCTTCATAAAAGCATCTGCATTTTGGAGTAATATCCGTTTCTTTTCATTCCCAGAACTCTAATTCTCATTGCTCTCCTCACTCTTTCTCTCATCATAGATCACGGTTCCATCCTTCGTTGCGACTCACAACATCTACCCTGTACTATCTTTATTTTGGGGAATAAAACTGGTGCATGCCAAGGATAGAAAATCTCAAAATCATTTTGTGGATCAGAAATTCAATCCTTAAGAAAATGCAGAGTTACTTGTCCCCTCCCCTGACGCAGTATCATGAAATAGGAGCTGGGAAATAGCATGGAAAAGGAGTGTCAACATGACCAGCACTGGTGTTTTGATGCCCTAGGACTCATTGAAACCATCACTATTTTTCTTTTTATTGTTCTTAATTTTTTTGGATTGGAACAGTGAGTGGAGGTTAAGAGTTAAATGTTGAACAGCTTTTTTTTATTAAAGAAGAAGAGAACAAAGGCAGATCTTTGCTGTTGCAAGGAGACAGTGAGTTCTGCAGATGCTGGAGATCAGAGTTGAGAGTGTGTTGCTGGAAAAGCACAGCAGGTCAGGTAACATTGCAAGGAGCAGCAAAATCGACGTTTCGGGCCGGAGCCCTTCATCAGGAATGAGCTCATTCCTGATGAAGGGCTCCAGCCCAAAACATCAATTTTTCCTCTCCTCGGATGCTGCCTGATCTGCTGCACCGTTCCAGCAACACACTCTCAAATTTGCTGTTGCAAACTGACCTGAATGATAACGCAACTTAATCACTGTTCTGAGGACACTAGAGATGAATCTGAGCTGTTGCTATGCTAAGGGGTAACAGCTGGTTGGATGTTGAATTGGTCAATCAAGAGAAGTGTCAGTTTTAATTAGCTAACCACAGAGAATGTTGGTTAAAGAAAAAAGACAAATGGTCCTGACTGGGTTCTTTCCAGGACCAGAGTGATTTTGAGAAGCTTCTGGACAGGCCGTTCAGTTTTGCCCTCTCTGTTTTTCTCTCCAGTTATTGAATTGTTGATTGTTCTAAGAAAAAAATCTCTGGCTGTAAGATATTAGCTAATATTCTTAGGAGTCTGCTGAAATTGTTTGCACAAACTGATGAGTTTGGAAGTTTGAGAGAGACACAGATTGAGATTAGTTTTAAAATGTTAATTAGAAAACCACATTGTTTATCCTTTGTTATGGACTAGGCCAGACCACTCAAAACATTCCTAAGCAGGCAGCCCAGACCATAACTTTGCAATTTGTTTCAGTAAGTGGACAGTGAAAATTACCCGGAGTAAGTTAGTTTGGTTGACTACCAGGTTTTAAAACAGACAAAAATTTATTCACAAAATTACATAATGAAACGCAAAGAACAGAATAAAGAATCCCTACAGAACTCAGTCTACCCGAACTAGACTTAATTATGCTGTTCTGAATATACGCAATAGTCCCAATAAGCAAGTCCCTGAAACACAATAAAAATGGAACAAATGCTTACAGGTTGAAGTTAGAAGGGCAGAAAGAGAGAGAGTTTCCACAGGCTGAACTCCGAAGAAGTTCTGGACTGAATTTCTCAGCTAGAGAGCTGACCACTCCCCTTTCATTATACAGGTCACTTGTAAAACTTTGGCTTGAAGTCTCATCTGTTTACATATAAACAAAAGGCCTCTCAAAATCCTTTTTCATCTCTGTACCAAACTAGCCACCTGAGAACTAGGAACTGTTTATGACCACTCTGAAAAAAAACCAAGGACACAGTATCCTTGAGAAAAGGAACAGCTTTTTAGAAATAAAAAGGACCAGCTTTGTGACACCTTGTTATGCCAAAGTTACGTTATTAAGAATAACTTGTTCATTTTTGTTTAACCTATAAACTTGACATCCACAATCTGTCATTTGTAAAGGCTGGTTTGGAACAATTGTGCAATTTTTAAAGTAATTGAATGTTTTCTATCGAAATTACATTGTTTGATCCTTTCAAACTCAACATAGGTTTGACCAGGGTCCCTCCTGAGATTCCTAAAGCATTGTCTATAGGTTTCTGGTACAAGCTCATATGCACTTAAAATGGCTTTTTTCACCTCCTCATACTCTCCAGATACCTCCTCTGATAGTGATGCAAAGACCTCACTCGCCCGACCGACAAGTTTTGTTTGGATCAACAAAACTCACATGGTCACTGCCACTGCATTTGTTTTGCCACTTTTTCAAATAAGATGAAAAGCACTTCCACATCCTTCTAATCAAATTGAGGCAATGCTTGAACATACTTAAATAGTTTCTCATCAGGTTTTCGCCCACCATGGGTTTGCTCATCCCCACTCTCTTCCTTGTCTTCAGCCTTCATCTCCATTCTTTTAAGCTGAATTTCCTTTCTAAGTGTCAGTTTTTGAAGTTCAAACTCTGTCTCTTTTTCTTTCTCTTCTGCTTTTAACGGTAACTCAAACTGTTTCATTTCTGTTGCTGTTTCCTTATCTCTTGCCTCTAACTCAAGCTGTGTCAATTGCAATTGAATCCTTGCCATCTCTACAGATTCTGATGGTTTCTCCAGCAAGTTCAAATGCTGAACTACTGCTGTAATTATCTCTCCTTTCTTTGCAGAAGCAGGCAGGTCCAATCCCAGCTGGTCTGCTAATTCCTGCAGCTTGGTCTTATTCACCTTTTGTAAAACTACCAATTTCACCTCATCCACCTCCAGAAAACCCTTGGTGACTAAAAGAACCATTGTCATCCCAAGTTTTGTCTACCCAACCAAAACAATACACAAAATAAAGACATTAGCACCTACCACTCACTGCTTAAATCCCGGACGAAACCCCAATCTGTTATGGACTAGGCCAGCCCACTCAAAACCTTCTTAAGCAAGCAGCCTAGACTGTAACTTTTCTACTTGTTTTGGTAAGTGTACAGTGAAAATTACCCAGAGTAAGTTAGCTTGGTTGACTACCAGGTTTTAAAACAGACAAAAATTTATTCACAAAATTTATAGAATGCAACACAAAGAATAGAATATAGAATACCCACAGAACCCAGTCTACCCAAACTAGACTTAATTATGCTGTTCCAAAAATACACAACAATTCCAATCAACAAACCCCATTAAACACAGAGTAAAAATGAAACAGAGGCTTACAGGTTGAAGTTAGAAGGGCAGCAGGAGAGAGCGTTCAACAGCCAGTTTCACACACAGTTCCAGCTGTTCAGCTTGCAGGACTGACCACTCCCCTTTCATTATACAGGTTACTTCTAAAACATGAAAGCTATGGCCTAAAGTCTCATCTGTTTACATATAAACAAAAAGGCATCCCAATACCCTTTTCATCTCTGTACCTACCCAACCGATTCAGAGCCTGGACTGTTTTATGACCCCTCTGAAAAAATCAAGGACACAGTATCCTTGAGAAAAGGAACAGCTTTTAGAAAAAGGACCAGCTTTGTGACAATTCTGTGTGAAAAACATGATATCAAGGTAAATTCTGGGTTTGAAATTCAAATGGTCAGATTTGGCAAGGAAGTGAGCTTGATGCTCAATTACAAGGACCAACCCATGCCAGGAGGTGCTGAATGGCTGGTGCCAGCATTAAAACCAGGTGGCAGTCATGTTGGAGGCTGTTACTATCTTGGCCAAGAGTTTAAGCTGCTTCTTAGAGGACCATCAGCATCCAAAAGTTTAAAAGAGATACACAGGATAGAAGGCACTAAAGTGGAGGTTCATTAAAGGTCAATTTTAAATCAATGGAGAGAAAGCTTCTGATAGTCCCACAGAGAACCACATTGTCTGTCAATTTCCTTTCTCTCAAAGTGTTTCAATTCACATGTAAACACATTAAATGACACTTCCCATGTGTTCTCATCAATATGGCAATGTCATCTGCTGTGTGATATCATATTAAATGCCTTTTGAAAGTCTATATAAATATCTACTGCATTATTTCCATGAACACAGGAGTTCTTTTATATACATTGATCACTCTTTCCAGAGAAAAGTATACTTATATCAACCCTAATTTTGTCTTTTACAATGTAGAACCGACAACACAAATGCCTTACTGAAATTAATTAGAACACTTTAATGAGATTTACTATTTGCAGGCTACGTATCATGGTGGTGGGGGGGTGGGGTGGTCACAGAATGCAAGTTGGGAAGGTAAACCACAAAAATTGTGGAAATTAAAATTTAAGCCAAAATCACCTTTGTTTGCTGTCTGAAGGCTGGTCCTAACCATAGAGCCATGACTTCCAACATGGGTAGGGCAAGAAAGCAATTCTGAAATCACCACAGCTCTAATAGGCATAAGATGCTGTGCTGGCAAAAGTATGATTTACAACAGCTATCCAGGTAACTGAGCCAACTACCACCCCCAAGGAGTCTGATTTAGATTAGATTCCCTACAGTATGGAAGCAGGCCATTTGGTCCAAAAAGTCCACACCAACCCATTCCCCTAACACTATGGGCAATTTAGCACGATCAATTCACCTAACCTGCATATCTTTGGATTCTGGGAGGAAACCAGAGCACCCCCACTCAGACACAGGGAGACTGTGCAAGTTTCACACAAGCAGTTGCCTGAGGCAGGGATTGAACCTCAGTCCCCAGTACTATGAGGCAGCTGTGCTAACCACTAAGCCACCATGCTGCCCAGTTTGTTTTGCAGTACAACTTCTACGTGCATGTTATAGTCTGGAACTACAGATGTTAGAGGTTCCATTTTTTTCCATCACATAGTGCCCAAGAATCTTTCCACTCATATCACCTGCTAATTGAATATGCTGGAAGAATTAAATGTTGGTCCCTGTTTAGCCATGTCATCAATGCACCTTCCTTAGTCATTAAATCCTGGAATAGAATTTGAAGCAGGGACTTCTGCCTTGAGGCAGGGAAACTACCCATTGCACTACAAAACCTCTAAGCTTTACCCAAGATACATTGCAATTTCTTTGTGGCACTTTCATGTTATTGTATAAGTCCTTATTGCATTACTTGGGTAATTTTAGAAGGATATTCAATTCCCAGAAATTCAAACTGACCTGCTGTGAAGAGCAGTACAATAGACATTTTCTTTATATTGAATTAAAAGAGACAAATTTACCTGTCCAACTAACAAACTATACTGCTAAACAGCTTTAATGAAATTATTACTTAAGTTATAATTAATAATATACATATATTTAATTGCAAAGTACTGGGGAGCGTTGCCAAACAAAGAGACCTTGAAGTGCAAGCTCATAGTTCCTTGAAAGTGTTGTTATAGGTAGATAGGCGGCAATTGGTACGCTTGCCTTTATTGGTCAATGCATTGAGTTTAGGAGTTGGGGGGTCATTTTGCAGCTGTACAGGACATTGGTTAGGCTACTTTTGGAATATTGCATTCTATTCTTGTCTCCATGCTATAGGAAAGATGTTGTTAAACCTGAAAGGATTTAGAAAAGGTTTACAAGGATGATACCAGGGTTGAAAGGTTTGAGCTATGGGGGTGGGGGTTGGGGAGAGACTCAATAGACTGGGATTATTTTTCCTGGAGTGTCAGAGGCTGAGGGGCGATCTGAGACAGGTTTATAAAATCATGAGGGGCATGGATTGGGTGAATAGCCACTGTCTTTTCCCCAGGGTAGGGCAGTCCAAAACTAGGGGGCTTAGGTTTAAAGTGAGATGGGTAAGATTTAAAAGGGACTGAAAGGGAAACCTTTACATGCAAGGGATGATGCGCGTATGGAATGAACTGCCAGAGGAAGTGGTGGATGCTAATACAATTACAATGTTTAAAAGGCTTCTGGATGGGTATATGAATGGGAAGGGTTTAGAGGGATATGGGAAAAGTGCTGGCAAATGGGACTAACATAGGTTAGGATATCTGGTCAGCATGGATGAATTGGACTGCAGGGTCAGTTGCCATGCTGTACATCTCTATGACTCTTTGACTCTATTTATACAAGGGATTCATTCATTCTGATAGAGAAAATGCAGTGTTTAAATATTCAAGGAATAGATAATAGCTTATGTTTAATTTGGGGATCAAGCATTTGAATCAATGATTAAGACCCATTTAGAGAATCCTGATACAAAACAACTTTTAAAATGAAGTAATTTTAAAACAATTCATTTTTAAAAGCAAGTTTTACTTTTTATCTGTGATCTCTGTATGAAGAAGAACTTATGGATTTTTTTTGTTGCAGGCTTAGTAGAAACTTATTTAATATGATTAAGTAAAAATCAGTGGTACCTTGTTGCACAGGGAACTGCTGAGTGTTAAAGTCTTAGGGGTAATTTTGATTTAAATTTATGGATTTTTTAAATGATAGCAATTAACTAAGCATTATGGACAGCATGGTGGCTCAGTGGTTAGCACTGCTGCTCACAGCACCAGGGTTCCAGGTTCAATTCCAGCCTTGGGTGACTGTCTGTGTGGAATTTGTATATTCGCTCCATGTCTGCATGGGTTTGCTCCAGTTTCCTCCCACAGTCTAATGATGTGCAGGTTAGATGAATTGATCATGCTAAATTGCCCATAGTATTAGATGCATTAGTCAGAGGGAAATGGGTCTGGGTGGGTTACTCTTTGGAGGGTTGGTATGGGCCAAAGGGCCTGTTTCCACACTGTAGGTAATCTAATCACTAGTCTTTAAGTCAAGAGAAGATAAGTTTTATTACAACTTAACTCACGGATATACAGCACCTGAGATAAGCTATAGCTACTAGTGGCTGGATTAAATAGTATTTTTAAGCTTGTGTCAGTCTTTTTCAGGAAGCATAAACAAAAGCCTTTCTCAGAGGTGCCTTGCCTGCATTAGTTGCTGCTTTGGCTGATTAGAGTGCAAGATGGCAGTTTGCTGAGATAGAAGGAGTTCAATGGAAGAGGGTGTGGTTAGGTGGGGGTAGGAAAGTCAGTTTAGCAGTTAGGAGGTCCTCCTTTCTACTCCTATCGTTTTCAGCCGCCTACATTGGGCTTTTACTTCAATGCAGGGGAAAAAGCTAATTAGTGTGTACTGGTAAGTTATTCAACTATTTGACGTGTAATAACTTTTTAAGTTTTGGGATGACAGTCAGAAGTGTCACCGACTGTTTAAGGTCAAAATCTGTGTTTCAGGAATGAAGTGCTGTCTGAAGCCACTGCAGTGCAGAAGACAATGTAGATGACATGTTTAGGGAGGTGGTCATACCACTAGTTCAAAGCATGGAGCCAGGGATGGAATAGGTGACCCTTCCTGAAGAAGGGCTTATGCCTGAAACGTCGATTCTCCTGTTCCTTGGATGCTGCCTGACCTGCTGCGCTTTTCCAGCAACACATTTTCAGCTCTGACCCAGCAGCCAGCCTAACAAAATCAGGCTGGTATTGCACGACTCTCCAAATCTTATTACTTGCTAATTATATTCCGTTTTGCTCACTGATGAGGGAAATTGTTCCTTAGTTGAGTGCAGCCAGAGCCAAGTCAGTGGCACTATGGTGCCTTAGTTATAGTGTCAGAGTCATAGAGATGTACAACATGGAAACAGACCCCTAGGTTCAACTCATGCGTAAATGGGAGGAAGAAGAGCAATAATGGTAGGGGATTCTATAACTCAGAGAGATCAGTCAGGCATTTCTGCTGCCATCAATATGACCACCAGGCTGGTATTTTGCCTCTGTTGCCAATCTAAATAATGTTACAGAATGGCTGTAGGACATTCTTGGGGAAGGTGATCTGTCAGAGTTTGTGATCCACATTAGTACAAATAAAATTGTAAGAAAAGAGATCAGGCCCTGAGAGGCAGATATCAGGCACCCAGGAAGGAGTTTGAAAGACAGGACATCTAAGGCAGTAGTCCTAGGAATACTCCTAGTCCCCATGCTAGTGAGTATGAAAATGGTAGAAGTTAGTGATTGAACATGTCGCTGAAAGCTAGTGTAAGAGAGTGTGTATCAGATGTTAGGGATATTGGGACTGGTTTTGGATGGATGATGGGACTGGTACAAGCCAGACACAGGACCCAGATAGACATCATAAAACAATATTGTGTAGGAGCAAATGTAGGCCATTCAGCCACTCTGCCATGCAATCAGATCATGGCTGATCCGATAATCCTCGACTTCACTTTCTCTTCTCTTTCTCCATAATCTTCGATTCTCTTAATGATTAGAAATCAGTCCATCCCAGCCTTTAATGCATTTAAAAAGCTTTGATAGTTCTCTGTATTTGTAATCCTATGTGAGAAAAAAATCCTGCTCATCCATATCTTAAACGGGCCACTCCTTACTTGACATTATGGCCTCTGGTCCTAAACTCGCCTACAAGACAAAACAATCTCTCCGTCAAGCCCACTATGAATCATGTTTCAATAAGGTCTTCTCTTATTCTTTTAAACTCCAATGAATACCAGCACAACCTACTCAACAGAAGGAAATCCCTCCATACCTAGGATCAAATTAGATTAGATTACATTACATTACAGCGTGGAAACAGGCCCTTCGGCCCAACAAGTCCACACCGACCCGCCGAAGCGTAACCCACCCTTCCCTTACATTTACCCCTTACCTAACACTACGGGCAATTTAGCATGGCCAATTCACCTGACCTGCACATCTTTGTGACTGTGGGAGGAAACCGGAGCACCCGGAGGAAACCCACGCAGACATGGGGAGAATGTGCAAACTCCACAAAGTCAGTCGCCTGAGTCGGGAATTGAACCCGGGTCTCAGGCGCTGTGAGGCAGCAGTGCTAACCACTGTGCCACCGTGCCGCCCACAACGTAGTTACACATCCCTGGAAACCTTCAATGCCAGTACATCCTTTCTTTGAAAGGGGACCAACTGTGGTCTAGCCAGTGCCTTGTATAGTTTAGCAAGGCCTTCCTGTTTGTATATTCCATTCCTTTTGAAATAAGGGCCAATGTATGCCTTCCCTGTTACTGGCTGAACATGGATGCTAGTTTTTGTAATTTATCCACGAGGACGCCCCAGTCTGCAGCTTTCTGCAGTCTTTCCCCATTTAATATCCTCACAAGGAAATCTGCTTATGCAGTTGAGGTATAAACTAGGTTGTAAGTTTGCTTGCTGAGCTGGAAGTTTTGGTTTCAGGCGTTTCATCTACATGTTAAGTAACATCATCAGTGAGTTTCCAGTGAAGCTCTTAAGGTGGGTGACATAATTTTTGGATCTTTTTCACATAGGTTGATAAATGGGGTCCAAATCGATGTGTTTACTGATGGAGTTCTAGTCTGAATGCCAGTCCTCCAAGAATTCCAGCACGTGTCTCTGTTTAGCCTGTTCTAGGATGGATGTGTTGTTCCAGTTGAAGTGGTGTCCTTCTTCATCTTTATGTAAGGATTCTAGTGATGGTGGGTGATGTCTTTTGGTGGCTAGTCGGTGTTCATGTATCATGGTGCTAGTTTTCTGCCTGTTTGTCTGATGCAGCATTTATTACAGTCCATTTCATGGTATTTTGTCATTGACATTTATCAGCCGCTGTTTAAGTGTGTTGGTAGGTTTGTGGGCTACCATGATGCCAAGGGGTTGGAGTAGCCTGGTAGTCATTTCAGAAGTGTCTTTGATATATGGTAATGTGGCTAGAGTTTCTGGGCGCGTTGTGTCTGCTTGTTTGGGTTTGGTGTTTAGGAATCAATGGACTGTGTTTGTTGGTTGCCCATTCTTCTTGAATACGCTGTATCGGTATTTTTATTCTGCTGATCGTAGTTCTTGGATGCTGCAGTGAGTTGTGGCCCGTTTAAATAATGTCCTGATGCAGCTCCATTTGTGGGCATTGGGGTGATTGCTTCTGTAGTTAAGTATCTGGTCTGTGTGTTACTTTCCTGTAAACGCTCTACTGTGACATCTAGGAAGGGAGTCTGTTGTTGCTCTCTTCCTCTTTAGTGAATTTTATGCCACTAAGGATATTGTTGATGATGTTGTAAGTTTCCTCTAATTTATTCCATTTTGTGATGACAAAGGTGTCATCCACGTAGCAGACCCAAAGTTTGGGTTGGATAGTGGGGAGGGCGTTTCATTCGAGTCTCTGCATTTCTGCTTCTGCTAAGAAACTTGATATTGGTGAACCCATGGGTGTTCCGTTAATTTGTTTGTAGGTCTTCTCATTGAAGGTATAAACTAGATCAGCAGCAGAGAGTGGGAACCTGAGGATGAAGTCTGAACAGTGATGGGGGCAGAAATTTAGCGAGTGACTGAAAAACAGAAGCAGCAGTTGAAACAGTACAGTAAGTTGTCAGTAATAAAAGATATTTAATTAAATGCATAGAGTATAGCAAATAAAGCAGATGAGATGAGGGCACAGATGGACATAGGGCAGAGTGATATCATTTCTGTCAAGGAAACTTGGATTGAAAAGGTATAAGGATCGCAGCTCAACATCCCTGGAAGTAGAGTTTTTGGGCAAGATGGAGAAAGTGATTTTAAAAAAAAAGATTGGGGTATTACATTATCTGTTAAGGAATCAATTACAGGGGTTCCCAATTTACAAGCAGCTGACTTATGAACTATGACTTATGCGCTAACGCAACCCCTTACAGGAGTGTAACTTTAAAGATCCAAAACACAAACATTTTCTGTAGGAGTGAACAGCTACTTTATATTATCCTGAATTGTGTTCCAACTTGCATACAAATCAACTTACAAGCAGACTAAGCAACGGAACCATTTCGCAACTCAGGGACTGTTTGTACAGCTGTGAGGAAGGATGATATGTTAACTGAAACTCATGTGAGGCCATGTGGGTTGAGCTCAAAACAAATTAGGAACAGCCACACTGCTGGATGTGCATGATAGATTCCCAAATTGTAGGAAAGTGTTGGAGAAAGAACTACGTAATAAATGTCTCTATACAAAACGCAAAACAGGGCAATAATAATTGGGACTTCAATGGTCCAGATATGATCTGGGATAATAACATTATGAAAGACACAGAAGGCACAAAATTCTTGAACCACGTTCAAGAGAACACTTTTTTTTATCCAGCATATAAGAAGGCCAATGAAAGAGTCATAGTTCTAGACTTAGTCTTGGGAAATGCTGTCAGAGGAATCAAGGGTCATAGGGAAAAGGCAGAAAAGGGGAGCTGAAGATTATCAGATCAGCCATGATCTCATTAAATGGTAAAGCAAACACACCTGGCTGCATGATTTACTTATGTTCCTATGTCTTATGTTCCTATAATTTTAAATGAAGCTGAGCAGGTGGATGTTACAGCAGGAGTTCTTAATGAATTCTTTGTCTTTGTCTTCACAAAGGAGACAATTTAATTAGAGAGGATGAGTGTGAAATATTAGTTAAAATAAGGACAAAGAGAGGGCAAAATTAGAGGGGCTGACCTAATTGAAAGTGGATAAATCATGAGAGTCAGATGAATTATATCCCAGGCTGTTAAAGAAAGCTAGGAAAGAAATAACAAATGTTCTGAAGATAATTTCCCAATCCTCACCAGATGGCAAACAAGGTAGGAGGCTTGGAAGTGAACATTGGAACATTATTCAAAAAGATATGAGTGGTAGGTCAATCATTTATAAGCCAGTCAATCTGATCTTTGTAGTGGACAAATGGAATTCAACACAGAAACGTGTGAGGTAATGTGGTTGGGCCCCAGTTATTCACACTATATCAATGATTTGGACATGGAGCACCAAAAGTAATACCTGTAAATTTGTGAATGGTACAAATTTAAGTGACAACCTATGTTGTGAGGAAGATGCAAAATGGCTTCAGAAAGACTTGGACAGCTTGGTGAATGTGCAGGAACATGGCAGATGGAATATAATTTGGAAAAATAAGAAGTTTGGTAAGATATCCAACAACTTGTTGAGTTATACATTCTTAAATGGTAAGAGGTACGAAAGTACAAAAGGACCTAGGTGTCTTCTTCCATATAGGAGCATGAAGCTGTTAGGAAGACGAATGGAATTTCAAACTTTATTGCAAGAGGATTTAAGTACAGGAGAAGTGAAATCGTGTTTCAATTGTATAGGAACTTTATTAGACTGAACTTGTGCAGTTTCAGTCTCCTTATCTCAGAAAATATGTTCTCACCATTGAGGGATTGCAATGAAGCTTCACCAGACTTGTTCTAGGGATGATGGGACTATCTTATAAAGACAGTTTGGGCAAACTATATTCTTGAATGTTTCAAAGACTGTGAAGGGATCTCATTGAAACTTAGCAAATGCTTAAAGGAATAAACAAAGTAGATGCAGGTAAGATGTTACATGAGGTTACAATTTAAAATTAACAGGGAAACCACTTTGGTCTGAGCTGAAGGGAATTTATTTTACTCAGGGATTGTGAACCTTTGGAGTTCTGTATCACAAAGAGCTCACTATTTGAGTGCATTTAACATAGAGATTAATAGATTTTTGATTACTGATATCATATAGGGTTATGGGAACGAGTTGGGTAAAGGCATTAGCTATAATCAATTTGAATAGTAGGGTATGCTTGATGGGGCTGTATGGTCTAATCCTGTTCCAATCTTCCTAACAAGGCAAAGAGTTGTGCTAATTATATGAGGAAAATGGAAAGTACCAAACATCAGCAGGACCTCGGTGTACATATTAACAGATCCCTGACAGTAGTAGGACAGGTAAATAAGGTGGTTAAGAAGACAGATGAGCCTCTTGCCATTATTCGCTAAGGCATAGAATATAAGAGCAAGCAGGTTACGCTGGATTTGCTTAAAATACTACTTAGGCCACAACAGGAGGGCTGTATGCAGTTTTGATCACCAGATTATAGGACAAATGTGATAACACTAGAGAGGGTGCAGAGGAATTTTACCAGGATACTGCATCAACGATTTTCAAGAAGATTTGTCGCTCAGGTTGATGATAAGTATGTAAGTTAGCTTGCTGAGCTCCAAGGTTTATTTTCAGACATTTTGTCACCATACTAGGTAACATCATCAGCGAGAGTCTCTGGTTAAACGTTGGTGGTATGTCCCCCTCTCTATTTATAGGTCTTTGTTTCTTAAGGTGGGTAATCTCATTTCCCGTTCTTATTTTCAGAGGAAGGTAAATATGGTCTAACTTGATGTGTGTTTATTGATGGGATTCTGGCTAGAATGCCATGCCTCTAAGAATTCTAAAATGTGTCTTTGTTTCGCTTGTCCTAGGATGTGTGTGCTGTCCAGTCAAAGTGATGTCCTTCTTTGTCTGTATGAATAGAAACTAGTGATAGTGGGTCATGTTTTTTGGTGGCCAGTTGGTGTTCGTGTATCTTGGTGGCAAGTTTCCTGCTAGTTTGGTAAAGGTAGTGTTTTTTACAGTTCTTGCAAGATATCTTGTGAATGACACTAGTTTTGCTGGTGGTATCTAATGGATCCTTAAGATTCATTAGTTGCTGTTTAAGTGTGTTGGTAGGTTTATGGGCTACCATGATGCCAATGGGTCTGAGTAATCTGGAAGTCATTTCTGATATGTCTTTGATGTAAGGTAATGTGGCTATAGTTTTTGGTTGCATTGTGTCTGCTTGTTTGCGTTTGTTTCTGAAGAATCAGTGGATTGAGTTTATTGGCTACCTGTTTTTCTTGAAAACATTGTATAGATATTTTTCTTCTGCTTTTTTGTAGTTCTTGGATGCTGCAGTGTAGTGCAGCTCATTGAAGTAATGCCTTGATGCAGCTCCGTTTGTGGGTGTTGGGATGATTCTTTCTGAAGTTAAGTACTGTATTTGGTCCGTCATGATTTGGAGATGCCGGTGTTGGACTGGGGTGTACAAAGTTAAAAATCACACAACACCAGGTTGTAGTCTGACAGGTTTATTTAGAAGCACTTTTATTTTATTTCACAATCACCTAATGAAGGAGCAGTACTATGAAAGCTAGTGCTTCCAAATAAACTTGTCAGACTATAACCTAGAGTTGTGTGATTTTTAATTTTACATTTGGTCTGTGTGAGTTGTTTTTCTGTAGACTGCATCGGCTGGATGCACTAAGTTAGGAGGAATGACCTGGGGGAAAAATTTAAAGTGATCAGTAGAAAGATTAGAGGGGAAATGGAAATTCTTTTTTCATCCAGAGGTATCTGCAATTTACTGCCCAGTTTGGTGGTTGAGGCAGAAAACTTCAATTCATTTAAAAGAAGCTGCAAGACCACAGACCAGCTGCTGGTAAATGTGATTGGAATGGATGGTTTGTTCATTCAACATATACAGACATGATAAATGGAATGGAGTCTTTCTATGTTGTAGCCTTTCTGTGGTTCTATGGTCTGTCATTATTATTACCTTTGTGACATGTGAGAGATTTCTCATTTGGAGTCATAGAGATGTACAGCACAGAAACAAACCCTTCGGCCCAACTCATCCATGCTGACCAGATATCCCAATCCAATCTAGTCCCATATTTCTTGCCATTCACTATCAACATCAGGTTCTTCAAGCTTAGGTATAAGACCATACGCAAAATCCCTTCTCACAAGCACCTCAGCAGATGTGACCCTAATGTGAATTTTAAATTTTTTATTGAGAATCATGGTGAAAGGCCTTTCTGAGTGAACCTTTCTATTTGTTAATTTATTTGTAGATTCTTTTTCATTTGATAAGCTCTTCTTTCACCCCAGTTGTACTGATCCTTTAAGAAAATATCCTGTCATGTATGCATAGACAGCAGAGTTTCATTCTAGCTGTCTGAGCTGGATTCAAGCCGAGGTCCCAGGGGTGTGAGGTGAATGTTCTGAACAAATGTGAAACTCAATATACTTGATTAACACTCCATGAAAGTGATAAAAGGATCCACCTACAGACAGATACTCCCACTTTATGTTTAACTGTCAGTGACTATTACTGTGCTACTAATTAACCAGAAGTGCACTGGGGGATTTCTGCAAAGATCACAGGGGACAAAGTTTTTCAACAATAACCTTATTTCAGTTTCAGTTGCCCACAAGTAATTAAAGTAGTAATCGAGACATGTGCTGTTTGAGGATTTGACCAAAATACAAATCATAGAGTTATAGAGTCATACCCCATGGATACTTTGGTCCAACTGGTCCATGCCAATCATGTTCCCAAACTAAACTAATTCCACCTTCCTGTGTTTGACACATATCCCTCCAAACCTTTCCTATTCATAAACTTATCCAAATGTCTTTTAAACATTGTAATTGTACGTGCATCCATCACTTCTTTGGCAGTTCCTTCCACACACGAATGACTCTCTGTGTGAAAATGTTGCCCTCATGTTCTTTTTAAATCTTTCCCCTCTGACCATAAAAATATGCCCCCTAGTTTTGAACTCTCCAATCCAAGGGAAAGGACCCTTGTCATTCACCTAACCAATAACTCTCACGATTTTATAAACGTCAGTAAAATCATCCCTCAACCTCCTATGGTCAGGTGAAAAACGTCCCAGTTTTTCCTGTATATTTTACATCTCAAATCCTCCATTCCCCACAATATACTAGTAAATCTTTTTAGAACCTCTCCAGTTTAATAATATCCTTCCAACAACTGGACAACCAGAATAGCACACACTACTCCAGAAGAGGCCTCACCAATGTCCTGTACAACCTTAACATGACGTCCCATCGTCTATACTCAAAAGACTGAACCATGAAGGCAAGCTAAGTGTCTTCTTAACCGCTATGTTGACCTACGACACAAATTTCAAAAAATTATGTACCTGAACCTCTAGGTCTCTCTGTTCTACAACACCACGCAGGGCCTGACCAATAATTGTAAAAGGCCTGTCTGTGTTTGTTTCACCAAAATGCAGTACCTTCCAATAATCTAAATTAAACTCCATTTACCATTCCTCTGCTCATTGACTCAATTGATTAAGATCTTTTTGTAATTTTAGATAGCCTTCTTCACTCTCCACTATACTAAGAATTTGTGTCAACCAAGCCTGCAATGAGGTCTGAAGCTGTGTAGCCCTGGCAGAACTCAAACACCATGTCAGTCAGTTGTTGCTGAGCAGTGTTGATGACATCTTCCATCCTTAGTGATGATTGAGAGTAAACTGATTGGGCAGTATCTGGCCAGTTTGAATTTGTCTTGCATTTTGTGTACAGGACATATCTAGACAATTTTCTAAATTGTCAGGTAGATGCCAGTGTTGTACTGTACTTAAAAAGATTGGCTCAGGGTGCAGCAAGTTTTGGAGCATACTTTTTCCAAAACAGGGGGCAGTGTGCATAGGTTTTGCAATATCAATACCTCTGACCATTTCTTAACATCACTCGGAGTTTTGGACTCCACTTCCAAGAAGATATTTGTCCTCCTTCTCCAGTGAGTTGTTTCATTGTCCAGCACCATTTACAACTGGATCTGGCACAACTGTAGAGCTCAGATCTGATCTGTTGGTTGTGGGCTTACTTAGCTTTGTCTATCACTTGCTGCTGTTTGACAAGCAAATAATCTTGTTTCATACCTTCACCAAGTTGACACCTCATTTTTACATATGCCTGGTGCTACTCCTGGCATGACTTACGGCATTCTTCACTGAGCGAGTCTTGATCCCCTGGCTCGAGAGGAAGAAATGTTGGGGCATGAAGCTGCAGATTGTGTAGGAGTACAATTCTGCTGCCATTGACGTCCCACAATGCATCGTAGATGCCCAGTCTTGAGTTGCTAGGTCTGTTTGAGTCTATTTTGTTTAGCATGGTGATAGAGACAAAAACACGATGGAGAGTATTCTCAAAGTGAAGTTGGTGTTTATTTTTCTACAAGAGCTGTGCAGTAGCCATTCCTACTGATACTGTCATGGACAGATACATCTAAACATATTCAAGAAGCCATCCCTTATAGAGGAGTCTTGTGCATACACAGGATATGTTCAGACCAGGAGGAATGCAACAGACACCTACAGACACTGAAAGAAACCCTCATAACAATCGGATACAATGCTCAACTCATTGATTAATAGTTCCAACATGCTACAGCGAAAAACCACAATGACCTCCTCAGCAGATAGACACTGCACATGGCCAACAGAGTACTCTTCATTTTCAGTACTTTCCCAGAGCAGAGAAACTACACCATGTTCTTTGCAGCCTTCAACATGTCATCAATGATGATGAACATCTCACCAAGGTCATCCCTAGGTCTCCACTATTCATCTTCAAGCAGACTATCTCGTTCACAGGAAACCGTGCCTTCAGGAGAACATTGATCACAACACCATACAACCCTGCCACGGCAGCCTCTGCAAGAGATGTCAGATCATTGACATGGATATTACCATCACATGTAAGAATGTGCCAAAATTGTCGACCTCATACGAGACATGGTTCATCAACAAGACCATGCAGACACTACGGCAACAGATGACTGGACACCACACAACAATCACCAGGCCCAGAATTTTCCCTCTCAGTCAGAGAACACTTCAGCAGTCAAGGATATTCAGCCTCCGATCTTCGGCAAAGGCTCATCCTCGGAGGTGGTCCTCGAGAAACACAACAATGCAGAATCACTGAGCAGAAACTGATAGCCAAGTTCTGCACTCATGAGGACGGCCTCAACCGTGATCTTGGGTTCTTGTCATGTTACATGTAACCCCACCATACTGTTTTGTGCTTGAAAAATCTTCCTAACTATCATGTTTTGACACCATTATCTTGATAACTTGTGATTATTTCTCTGCCTTAATTAGTTTGTTCAGTTTTAGATTGCTTGTTACTTTTGTTAGACCCTCATCATGTGATTCTGATATCCACTCATGTTATTCCAGCCAATTGCTTTGTCTCTAGCACCATCTTATTTTCAATTATTTGTAATTATCTTTCTGCTTTAATTCATCAGTTCATAGGTCATTCCTCTACTTATTATTTGACTGTCAACAGTTTACTCATGCCACTTGTATTAATCAATTGACACTTTTGATTACCTGCAAAGACTTTTAAATTCAGCCTGTATACACTCTACTCATACTATTTGTTCTTATCTGTTGATATTCTTAAATACTTGGAAATAACTTACCATTATCTCTCTGCCTATACAATCTCTGTCTGTGCGTTTCCTTCCACTTCATCAGATGAAGGAACAGTGCTGTGAAAGCTTGCAGTTTTAAATAAGTTTGTCAAAGCCAAAAAGACATTCTCCTACTGCACAAATTTATTATGCTATTTATAAATTTCAGTGCAAGTATGGAGGTCATATGTCCCAAACACTGAGGAATCATATCAAACAGCATACTGTTTCTGCTGGTTCACAACAAGCAAGTTCATGTTGGGAATATAAAATTAGTGATGCTTAATACAAGACCAATGTCACATTTGAAATAAAATATAATGGGGCAAATGCGTTAATTAATATGTGAAAAGAGAAAAGGTAAGTGCATAATTTTGAGTAATTGCACTAAAGTTGCAAAGACAATATTAAATTGTTTTACAAGGATCAAATATTTCAATTCACAAATAAAACCTTTATATTTTTCTTGCGGCTCATGTTTCTTTATGGTCCACAAGTATTCATAGGAATAGAAGATTAAGAAGAATTTTTTTCTGAATTTGTGGGTTGATCGCATTATCTCTCATCTTCCCTATTTCCTACAAACAACAGGTTTTTAAACTCCAAGACTGATGTCTCCAAACCACAACTTCTGACTTATTTTATTTCTCATAACCTTTAGTGGTGCCATGTTTCAAGGTAATGTTCTGGTCATTGAGCCTCATCCAAAACCCAGGATTGAATCATTCCTATAAAGCAACAGGCATTCATGCCATTCACATATGATACCTGTGGAGTGTCTCATAGGTGGGCTGGTCATGTGAGTAGTTGGGGAATAAGGAATATTGTGTATGTATGTATGTATAAAGTGGGGTTGCGTGTTGGTAGATCCAGTTGATGAGCTGCTTTGTTTGAAAACCTGACAGGAATTCCCCAGCTGCTAACTGATCAATTGCCTTCAGGAAACTGTTGCTTGCTGTTCCTCAATTCAAGGTTGACATCTGCTCAAATACGTATTGCAAATTCATGACTTAGTAGATATAGCAAAGCCATATGGTATTAGTCAACTACATGGATCAGAAAAATTACAAGGTCCATTTTGTTCTGTGCTAAAGATGTTTATGGTCAGAAGTGACTTCACCTGACAAAGGGGCAGTGCTATGAAACCTTGTAATTTCAAATAAACCTGTTGGATGAGAACCTGGTGTTGTGTGACATCTGACCTTGCCCACCCCAGTCCAATATCGACACCCCTACATCATGGATGTTCATAGCAGAGAAGGAGATGATTATGTCTGTCTTGGTCTTTTGTTAAACCAATTCAAAAGTTATCCTACTGTGTAACCTTTTGCCTATGTGCTTTTACCTCATCTCCTTATCCAATTTTCCTTAAAGGTGTGTTAGTCCTGTCTCAGGAACTTCATGTAGAAAGAAACAGGCAATGTTTCATCCAACTTCTACATAAAAACATTTCATAGTCTATCGGCAACCATTTTAAATTGATATTGTGTTGCTAAATTCCCAAACAAATTGAAAAGTCTTTCCATGCTTATTCTTCCAAAATTCTTCATTATTTAAAAAACTTCTTTTAAAGCTCATTTTACTTTTCTTTGTCCAATGGAAATCATCAAAAGCCCACATTTCTTCTCATAATTTCACGTTCACTGGCATCATGCTGATGAATCTATGCTTTCTCTGGCTTTAACAGCCTTTCTATTATGGACTGGCCAACTACATCAATCAACTGGCCACCAATCAACCACACCGCCCTGTGGCCCAACATTTCAACTCCCCCTCCCACTCAGCCGAGGACATGGAGGTCCTGGGCCTCCTTCGCCGCTCCCTCACCACCAGACGCCTGGAGGAAGAACGCCTCATCTTCCACCTCGGACTCATTTATCTCTCCACCCTTTAGGCACTCTGCCTGTATTCCTGATGAAGGGCTTTTGCCTGAAATATCGAGTTTACTGCTCCATGGATGCTGCCTGAACTGCTGTGCTTTTCCAGCACCACTCTAATCTAAACTCTGGTTTCCAGCATCTGCAGTCATTGTTTCTATCCCAACTCCTTTACTCAATGCACTGACCAATGAAGTAAAGTGCACCAAATGCCTTCTCCTACATATGATTCCACTTTGAAGGAACTGTGCACCTGCACCCTTTGGTATCTTTGTTCAGCAATGCTGCCCAGGGCCCGACCATTCACTGTACAAGTCCTGCCAAAATACAACAACTCAGACTTATCTAAATTAAACTCCAACTGCGACTACTTGCCCCATCAGCCCATTTGATCAAGGTCCTGTGCTGGCCTAAGATAACCTTCTTCATTGTCCACTACACTGCCAATTTTGGTGTCATCTGCAAAGTCCTGTTATATTCAGATCCAAGTCATTTATATAAATGACAAAGAGCAGTGAACCCAGTATCGATCCTTGTGGCACATCACAATTGATGCACTGCCAGAGCACTCAGCTATGAGCAACGCTGGTCAAAAATATAGTTGGATTGTAAGCAGAATACAAGGGTGATATGAGCTCAAAAACAGACAAGTGGTAAGTTTTGTTTTACTGTACTGAAGCCACCAATATGCCATTCAAATGAATTTCAAGTCTGAGCAGCTGGTTACAGGGTAATGTAGTTGTGAAAGGGAGGGCTGTGCCCACATATGTTGTTAAAGTAGTTATCATTATTATAATTCAAGAACTACTCATCAGATCCAACCAAGAACCTGACATTTTTGTTTGGGAGTCTCCTTGATTTGATAATTTGATATGTTCTCTGCTTTTGATAAGATTGCCAATGATCCCAATTTGTCTGGGCAACTCTTGGTACAGGACATATCTTGCTAATTGCAACCTAATGGAGGAGATTTGACACATTTAATTTGCACTTTATACCTTAGATTTACACTGTTTATCTTCCTTGCCAGTTTCACAGGTGACTTTCTTGCTTCAGTGATAACGCCTTTGCCTCTGTGTCAGAACGTTGTGGGTTGAAGACGCACTCTGGATGCCATTGAGCAAGTAATGTAGGCTGATATTTCAATGCAGCTGTATAGGGAGGGAGTGCTGTATGGTCTGACATGGCATCTTTTGGGAGAGACACTAAAGAGGCCCTGTTTGCTGCTCAGGTACGTATAATTCATTGCATAAAACTGTCTAAAATATAACTAATTAAAAAGCTGCGAAATTATTCCAATGTCCTGGTCAGCATTCATTCTTCAAATAATATCTGAGATAAACATTTTGCTCATTCATTTAATGGTTATTTGAGAGCGCAAATCAGCTGCTGCATTTCTGACATTATGGCAGTAAATATAATTTTAATGTACTCATTTGTGTTTAATGCACCTTTTGCAGGGTTAAGACATCCTGAACTTGTGAAAAATGTGTTATGTATGAATGACATTCTTTCTCCTTGGAACTTGTCTTGGAAGAGTTTGCGCAATAGTTGCTAGCATAAAAATGCTCGGCTACAGGGAACACAACCATTATAAGATAAACACATAACATTTGCAAGTGCCATTTGATCCAGCTGATGTGATCAGATGTCACAAGATCAATGTCAAATGATTAAATGTCACTTGGTGAAATGTCATGTAAGTAAATCTCCAGGAATATCTCCAATCAAAATTGGCAATCTTACATAAAATTAAAAATTGAAAATGTCCTGTATATTTTATGCTACCTCTGACAGTTTCCTGAAAAGCTGATGAATTGGGAATTCAATCTTTGACACAACTAAACTCTGGCCATTTATGCCTGCATTACAATTTACAACCAAATGCCACTCAAGCCATGATGTAATCCAGCACACTTCTGGAGCAGTGGAGTGTAGCAGGTCACAGCAGAAAGTTCAACTGTTTTAACACTAATGGTGTACTAGAAAAATGGGTGACTGCCAGGTGCATTTTTGGTGTGCAATTTCCAACGTTTTAACAATTATTGACTGATAGACCCATTAGAAGTGGTTTGTTAGATGTGGTTTTTATGTTATTTTAGTTTACAAAGATTAGTTACTGTAATGAGTAGATGTTGAAATGCCAACAGCAAAATACAGTTGTCCTGACAGCCTGTTCCCAAACCATTGTGTTTCTGTTTGAACACAACAGGAGCTGATACTGCTCATGCTTACAAGTGGGTGAAGTTGGAAATCGGACTGAGCTAGGATATGGTCATTCTAGCTGTTCCTCAATTCAAGATGATGTCTACTTGGGGACTTGCATTACTGCCATGGGTCTTCATATGGCTGACAGGCTAATTCTCACTCATAGAACGTTGGAGCTGGCTGTCTTGCAAGGTAGATATATCTAGAGTGCTGAATTTGCTTCCTTTTTCCTTTTCAGCTGCCACTCTATTATTAAAATGTTGGGACTGAAAGTGTGATGTAGCTTAATGTTGTCACTATTTGGACCCTAGTAGAAGCCAATACGTGACTTTGTTTTATGTGGCGTCTTTAGATCATCATCATTATTGTCTACACAACCTTCATAAGTTGGTAGACAGATGCTGTTCATATGTTGAACTATGATGAACTTCACTGCTGCAACTTTCTTTGGCCTTTGCAGACAGTGAGACACAGTTTTCCTGTGTCTGGCATACTGTTCATGGATTGCATTTTGTCTAGCATCAATGTGAGATTCAGGTTGGAGCTGAGCATGAGCTACTCGTAGTTGAAAACTGAGGTGGAGTCGGGAATTATTGGACTTCAGACTGAACTGGGACTGGAACTGAGCTGGTATTGGGATTGGAGTGGAGTTTGGGTTGGGCATGAGTTGGTTCCTAAAACCAGAACTGGGCTGAAACTAGGATTTATTCAGTCTCAAATTGAGCTGGATTAAGCTGATGCTGAAAATAAACTGAGGATGGGACTGACCCTGGAACTTGAACAGAGATGGCGCCTTCACACAAAACATGAGCACTTAACAGCTGCCGTTGGACTGAGTCAGATAGGCCTTGCTGGCCTGTGTATGTTTGTACAAGTTTCCTGGACTGCAAACTTTATCGTTGAAAAAAAAACTGGCACAGTGGTTAGCACTGCTGCCTCACAGCGCCAGAGACCCAGGTTCAATTCCTGCCTCAGGCAACTGTCTGCCTGGAGTTTGCACATTCTCCCCGTGTCTGCATGGGTTTGCTCCGGTTTCCTCCCACGGTCCAAAAATGTGCAGGTTAGGTGAATTGGCTATGCTAAGTTGCCCATAGCGTTAGGTGAAGAGGTAAATGTCAGGGAATGGGTGTGGGTGGGTTGCTCTTCGGAGGGTCCGTGTGGATTTGTTGGGCCGAAGGGCCTGTTTCCACACTGTAAGTAATCTAATTAACTATCATGACTCAAAACAACTCTGTATCAGGATTAAAGTGAACAGATAAATCGTGTTCAGCTTGTGTAATTGTATTCCCCACCATCGAATGTGTTCAACAGATGATATATTCATCTCCCTGGCAAACACACAGTGTACTCCCAGTAGCTTTCATATTGAGGTATAGACCCAGGCACCAGCAAGCGGACCGTTTCGGTGCAGTTTTGCATTAGCTGTAGTACTTCCACTGAAAGTACTCGTTTGCAATATGATTGAATAAATCAAGTTTGTTTTGGAGAGGAGGGAACTTTTTTCGTCCATAGTGTAATTGCTGGCATGTTTTGTTCGAGTATAGTGTAGCGGTAAATACCTGAAAATAAGCAGCAAAAGCATGTAGCTGGTCCCATACTCTTCACAAATATATATGGCATGAACATGTTTCTGTGTGAGGACCTAATGAAACTGAGATGAGGAACAGAGGAGCGATTGTATCTGCTCACAAATAATCAACAGTCTGGAGATGGTTACTTCAGGATCTTGTTAAATGTTTTCTCTGGGCACATAAGAACATTTGAACAGCAAGTCCTAGAACGTGAAACAGCTGGGAAACACTTCCGTGCCAATGTGGACCAGTGACGATGGGAGGACACAAAGTGCAACAGGGTCACTTCCACTTTGCACCGAGCGCTTCAAATATATGGGACATTTTTTGTTTTTTTTTGCGGGCCCGGACGAGTAAGAATGTTCCTCGCTGTCTTAAAAAAATATACTGCAGCCCACTGCTGTCCTTTGGGTAGCTAAGCCAAATACCGTAACCGCCAGCGCACTCCGCCTCGTTTACTGGCAAACTGTTGGCTGACTTATTCGCTGAGGGAGCGTTCAGATTTTCGGTTCCCCGTTTCCCAATTACCCTTCACACACATACACAGCCGTCTCTGTCTAACACACCCACCCACATACACACCCGTCACTCTCTCTCTCTCTCACACAGACACACCCATCTCTCACACAGACATACACGCCCATCTCTCTCACATACACCCGTCTCACACATACACAAACACGTCTCATACACACACACTTGTCTTTCCCTCGCACGTGTATCAGGATTAAAGTGAACCTGCCTCCCTCACACATACACCTGCCCCTCTCTCTGTCATACACACGCATACCCGTCTCTCACTATGATGTCTACCAGATGGCTTTTAGGAGCAGCTTGTAGAGGAGCCCACTTGGGAACAGGCAATACTGGATTCAGTGTTGTGCAATGAGGCAGACTTGATAAGGAAGCTCAAGGTGAAGAAACCTTGGGATGCAGTGATCTTAATATGATTGAATTTATTCTGCAATTTGAGAGGGAGAAGATAGAATGGTATAACAGCTAAATAAAGGCAACAACAGGCATGAGGGAGGAGCTGGATAGAATTGACTGGGAGAGGAGCTTAGCAGGAAAGATAATGGAACACTAGTAGTAGGGGTTTCTGGGAGCAATTCAGGAAAAACAGCAGCGATTCATCCTGAGGAAAAAGTATGGTACTGGGGGGATGAGGCAACCATGGCTGACTCGGGAAGTCAGAGGTAGCATAAAAGCAAAAGAGAAAGCATATAATGTGGCGAAAGGCAGTGGGAAACCAGAGGAATGGGAAGATTACAAAGACCAACAGAGGGCAACAAAAAAGGAAATAAGGAGGGAGAAGATTAAATATGGAGGTAAGCTAGCCAGTATTATAAAGGAAGGGACTGTAAGAGTTTCTTTAGATATGTAAAGGGCAAAAGAGAGACAAAAGTGGGCATTAGGTCACTGGAAAATGATGCTGGAGTGATAGCAGGGGGGAATTAGAAAATAGCTGAGGACCTGAATGATTACTTTGTGTGGATCTTCAGGGGTGGAAGGCATGAATAAGATCCCAAAAATTCAAGAGACTGAGGGGCAGAACTGAGTATAGTGGCTATCACCAAGGAGAAGTTGCTAGAAAAAACTGAATGGATGGACAGTATGTAAATCACCTGGACCAGATGGACTATACCCCAGTGTTCTAAAGGAGCTAGCTGAAGAGATAGTGGAGGCGTTAGTGGAGATCTTTCAGGAATCGCTAGAATCAGGGAGGGTCCCAGAGAACTGGAAAATCACTAACGTGACACCCTGTTTAAAAAGGGAGTAAGGCAAAAGACAGAAAATTACAGACCGATTAGCCTAACCTTGGTTGTTGGTAAGATCCTGGAATCCATTGTGAAGGATGAGATTTCTGAATACTTGGAAGTGTACGGTAAAATAGGACAAAGTCAGCATGGTTTCATCAATAGCAGTCGGCGACAAGTAGTGTTCTGCAAGGATCAATGTTGGGACCACAACTTTTCACTTTATACATTAACATTCTAGATGAAGGAACTGAGGGCATTTTGGCTAAGTTTGCAGATGATACAAAAATAGGTAGAGGGACAGGTAGTATTGAGGACGTGGGGAAGCTGCAGAAGGATTTGGACAGGTTAGGAGAGTGGGCAAAGAAGTGGCAGATTGAGTACAATGTGGAAACATGTGAGGTCATGCACTTTGGTAAGAAGAATAGAGGCATGGATTATTTTCTGAATGGAGAGAAAATTCAAAAGTCTGAAGTGCGAAGAGACTTGAGAGTTCCAGACCAGGATCCTCTCAAAGTAAACAATGCAGTGGAAGGCAAATGCAATGTTGGCATTTATTTTGAGAGGACTTGAATATAAAAGCAGGGATGTACTTCTGAGGCTCAATAAGGCTCTGGTCAGACCACATTTGGAGTATTGTGCATAGTTTTGGGCCCCATATCTAAGGATGGATGTACTGGGCCTGGAGCATGTTCAGAGGAGGCTCACAAGAATGGTCCCAGGAATGAAATGCTTAACATATGAGGATATTTGAGGACATTGGGTTTATACTCGATTAAGTTTAGAAAAATGAGGGGGGGTCTAATTGAAATATGCAGAATACTGAATGTCCTGGACAAAGTAGATGTTGGGAAGGTGTTTCCATTGGTAGGAGAGACTGGGACACGAGGGCATAGCCTTAGAGTTAAGGGAAGACGTCTCAGAATGGAGATAATGAGAAACTTCAGTCAGAGAGTAGTGAATCTATGGAATTCATTACCACAAAAGGCTGTGGAGATCAGGTCACTGAGTATATTTAAGACTGAGATAGATAGGTTCCAGAGTATCAAGGGGATTGAGGGTTACAGGGAGAAAGTGGGAGAATTAGTTTTTGAATGTGAGCATAAGAGGTACAGTTAGTAAGTTTGCAGATGACACCAAAATTGGAGGTGTAGTGGACAGCGAAGAAGGTTACTCAGATTACAACAGGATCTGGACCAGA
>NC_057720.1:50259306-50265945 GCF_004010195.1 Chiloscyllium plagiosum
CTATGGGGAGAGGCTGAACAGGCTGGGGCTGTTTTCCCTGGAGCGTCGGAGGCTGAGGGGTGATCTTATAGAGGTTTACAAAATTATGAGGGGCATGGGTAGGGTAAATAGGCAAAGTCTTTTCCCTGGGATCGGGGAGTCCAGAACTAGAGGGCATAGGTTTAGGGTGAGAGGGGAAAGATATAAGAGACCTAAGGGGCAACTTTTTCACGCAGAGAGTGGTACGTGTATGTAATGAGCTGCCAGAGGAAGTGGTGGAGGCTGGTACAATTGCAACATTTAAGAGGCATTTGGATGGGTATATGAATAGGAAGGGTTTGGAGGGATATGGGCCAGGTGCTGACAGGTGGGACTAGATTGGGTTGGGATATCTGGTCGGCATGGACAGGTTGGACCGAAGGGTCTGTTTCCATGCTTTACATCTCTTTGACTCTATGACTAAACTGATCATCATGATTGAATAATGGAGCAGACTCGATGGGCTGAATGGCCTAATTTCTGCTCTTATGTCTTATGGTCTTATACACCTATCTCTCACACACATATGCACGCTCACATCTCTTACACACTCACAACCAAATCCCGTCCCTTTCTCTCACACACAAACCCATTTTCCTCTCTCTCACACACACACATAAGATCTGGATTTGTAAATCTTATGGGAAACAGGTTGTAGTTTTCAATTAATGAGTCATTGAAGTCACACCTGTTGAGAGGAATGTTGCATATTGTTTTTTATAAATATGTAGGCTAAGTTAGGACAGTGAGTGGCTCAGGGTAGGTACTATGTGGCTTAATGTAAGGTCCCTGTCTCAGTGCGAGAAGATCTAGGTTCAAGTTGCACCTGCCAAAGTATGTCATAACAGGTTGATTTAAATAAAAGTTCTAAAGAAGGGTCACTGGACCTGAAACATTAACTCTGATTTTTCTCCACAGATACTGCCTGACCTGCTGAGTTTCTCCAGCAATGTCTGTTCTTGTTTAAAATAAATGTGATGGTCATTGTCAATGGCAGAGAAGAAAGGAGTATGCGTTGTTCTGTGGTCCACATACAGTGCAGCAGTTATAGTCCCAAAGCTCGATGATACCTATGGTTCTTGTCTGGTGCAGTTCAGTAACAGGATGCAGTTACAGCTTGAGAAAATTGAGAGAAGCTTTCTCTTCTGGATCTTTTCAGGAGACAATGACAGAAATTATGTGAGAGTATTGATAATTGAGTGAATCATTAACTCTGTGCTAATGTTTTAAACTCAGTAGTGATCATTTCAATATGACAAGAATATTACATTGCCAAAAAATCTTCTTTGATGTGAATGGCTTGTTTATTAAAATTCTCCCAAGGGACAAAGCTAGATTTTTAAAAGTGTGTCTCCAAGACTCACAGCATGCTGCTAACAATTGAGTTGAAGAGTTGGGTTTATTACAATAAGGCCATAAAAAGTCAAACCATTGAAGTTTGAGTAATCAGTTTGGGAGTTCAAGGCGGCATTGTCTGTGGATTTAACTTGCTTACTATCATGGTTCGTAAATTTTACCATGATATTTGGTTATAACAGAATATCTTAACTCATTAAAGATATCACTTTATTTTTATTGCTACAAGTGAAGAATACAAAGAAAAAATCATCTTTGTTTAATATATTAAATTACTGCAGGTTAAACAAATGATGCCTGGCTTCTCTATTAGGAACCTTAAACAATGCAGTGGAAATAAACTAGTTCCAGTGTTCTAGCTCTACAAGGATGAGGAAGGGAAGGACACAACAAGTGAAAAATTAACTACTCCTTTTCTATGGACATTTCTTCTTCAAGAGAATAGATTTTCTGTAGAAAATAGTGAAAATAATAACTAAAAATTAATGTGTGTTTTTTAAAATTAAGAACATGACCCCAATCTTCCTCCCCTAATTTTGTAACTTTCTATATTTCTCTCCTGAAGGCACTCACACAAACTGGGTTACACTTTCATGGTTAACTTTGAGTCCTTTTTCCCAAGAGGTCAATCTTTAAAGGATCAAGAATTATCACAATTAACTCAATTCTGCCCCCATCAGATATCTATATGCATGGGGTATTTGCTTCTTTGCAATACTGTAAAATGGGTCAGCTGCCAATGCTACCTTTGAATTTTCCTGGCTTTAGCACATCAAAACTGGGAGAGAAATTATTATTAGCTGTTGTTTCAAAAATCTGCAGACCTTTTCCAGATGACAAAATGGTCCAGTGTAGAAACTTTGGGTGTTTCCTCTCACTAATACACGTGCAAACTAGAACTAAAAGCTGTCGTGGCTGAGAAAAGGCCAACATTCAAATCTTGGACAGATTTGCCCAACACAACAGCCGATGTATTTAACTACTGAAACACTGAGAAAGTACAAATGTCATGTCAGACTGAAAATAGTTTATTGATAGCAATCCTGGCTGAAATTCCTGTTGATGATGTTAGTGAACAAGTGTTTATTATGGCTCTCTGACATTCCTCAGTCTCTTGTTTTTAAGAGGTGGTATTACTCCCATTTGAAATAGTTGGCAATGCTCCTGCAATAAACTGGGACTGAGGAATATCACATAAATGCGTTTGGTCATTAATATAATCAGAAGTGATTTTTAAGCTACTTTACCTTTTTCTGACAAAGTTATAATTATCTAGTGATAAAAGAATTGGCGAAAAGTTGTAAACTATTACTAAAACAAAACCAAACATTAATACAAAAATGCAATCCTGTAAAAATATTTAGTTTTTGAAGTTTGTTTGAACTTTTGATTCAGTTTATTTAGATCTTTAAAACTCTCTTAAATATGATGTTGTATAGCCAGATCTGGAGGCTGTAAACTGGAGGCAAAGCTCCCTAATCTGGTAATTGCTGGAACACTGAAAGGTAAACATGGATTGCTTGTGCTTTTCATGGCCAAACATTTAATGCAATAATTCTGGTTCAGCAACTGTTAGTTCTTTCTTTATTTAGCCTTGGCTACCTGCAAATAATAGAGATCCAGGTAAAAGCACTGGTTGGAAGAAATCCACATCGACAGAAGGTATAGAAAGTCTTGCCAACAAAATTTAGATTCACCTCAATTATAGCTAAACTCATGTTTGTTTACATAGGTCTTAGGCATATCATATTTCACAAACATTTTGGTCCTCAAGTCCATCTATTGACTCTCACTGCTATTACTTCTGACAATTGAGGTGACAATTGTCACAGCCGTTCATTTCAAATTGGATACCAGTACACATATAGAAGTTTTACACTCATTTTAATACCATGTTGCACCCTAGGAGGTTGGTGTCTAAAACCTAAGACATTCATGTGCAATTTGTTCCATATTCCAATGACTGCCACTGTTGAAAATGAACTTGTTTTGACGATCAGATTGGTAGACTTGTGACTAGATAGTTCAGCAAATGTAGCCTCAAAAAACGCTAAAATGAAAAATGATAATATTGTGGAGAGTACTTCCCACACAACAATTTCATATTCCCCCCCATCTTTTTCTCTCTTTCTCCAAGTAAAACCAAAAATTAATTAATTCTTATTTTTGTGTAGTATTTTTAGCCTGTTAGAGACCTGCATTTTCAGTTTTCCACTTCCTTCTGTAGTGTTTTGGAATAATAAGTGTGCCAGACATTCAGCCCACCTTTGCTACAGTATATTTTACCATTACAGCAGAGAATCTCTTTCAATCTTACTTCTTTGCTGGACATAAGTCACATCTGAAAATGAGATTATTTTCTACAGTTTAGATAATCTTACTGAAAATTGGCTGCATTGTCCTCATGGGAAGTAAAAAAAATTGAATTGTTTATACTGATTTGCACTGTGTTCTTCCTTTAAAACCCTGAAGCTATTCTCAATGCTATTAAAATGTTTATATTTGGATTGGTCTTTGATAAAGTAAATTATGAATTCCCTCATCCTAAGTATCATAGTTTAATCTATAAATTCATTTTTGAAAGAAAAAACCCATTGCTTGACAGTTTCAGTTACAGAAATTTGCAATATTTCTTAGTGTTGTATGATAAGTATACCATCTGTCAATGTCTAATTATATCCCAACCTACCATCAATTTTACAGTAATGCTGGCCTCTGTCATCACAAATATTCCATTCTTGAAGCAGTACTGACCCCCAGTGGTAACCTAACATTATTACAATTATGAAAGCCATCATATCCCAATATGGCTGACTGCAACAAAATATAAAAGCTAAATGCAAAAAGTAACTCTTTAATTTACAGAGATTTAAATTGACCATCAACAGTAGCCTGACATCAGTGTCATTGTCTTGTTTTCAGCTGTAATCCAAAAATTGTTAGGTCTGGTGGCTCAGTGGTCAGCAGTGCTACCACACAGCGTGAGAGACCTGGGTTCAATTCCTGCCTCAGGTGACTGTCTGTGTGGAGTTTGCACATTCTCCCTGTGTCTGTGTGGGTTTCCTCCCACAATTCAAAAGATGTTCAGGCCAGGTGAATTACCCATGGTGTTAGGTGCATTAATCAGGGATAAGTAGGGGAATGGGTCTGGGTGGGTTACCCTTTGGAGGGTCAGGTGGGCTGAAGGGCCTGTTCCCATACTGTAGGGAGTCTAATTTTATCACTTTACAGAACAGTACGTTCAATCTGGAAAGAACAGCATCCATTAAGAAAGAGAACCTATTAGTTTGAATATTGTGTGATAACTGATTCCCTTCTATGGAAGGAATACTGACGGTCTTTGACTTTTCCTAATTCTATTGTTCTCTCTAGTTTTTTCTTTCTTGTTTATTTCCAGTCACCTAGTACTGTAACTAATCTCATGTCATTGTACCCCTCTTCGATACGTTACGTCAAAATCAGTTAAACTGAAAGGGTCGAAATCTTAGAACTCTCTCCCTAACCACAGTGTGAGTTTACCTACACCCCAAATGCAGTGATTCAAATGCAACTCACCACCAGCTTCTCAAAGACAATGAGGGATAGACAAGAAATGCTAATTCAACAAGGGACACCACATACCGTGAATGAATAGAAAGAAATTAGGTATACTGGTCTGACTCTCTTATATTTTCAAGTGGAGAATCAATATAAGCGGTCTGTTCATTTTCAAGTACAACTGTTTTATTGAACTGGTTTTCCTTTGGGTAGTTCTCTGCCTTACAAAGTAAGCTGACAGCTTTCGCCTGATGTCTTGCTTGGTAATCTCCAAATGGCCTATCGGGAAACTCATGCCTGCCTACTCAGAAACAGAAATCCCAAATACTACATACTGTCCTTTTGCCTATTCTCCCACTGACCGAACCCTGCTCGGGATTATCTCTGCCAATATGCTTCCCATTCCATTTACATATTGCAAAGGGGAGTTCCCTGGCAGGTTGACCTTACTTATTTTCAGTAAAAATCCCACTATTGTAAACACGTCTCTTGTAAAAATCCCACACTTCTGTAACATGTAGATTACTAGATTAATTTGTAACCCACCACCCAATCGATTTTCACCTTTCCTCCCTGGAGGGATTGATTTGAACTGAAACCTAGTTCTAATGTGTATCAATCACCTAGTCTGACAATCCTCGCATGACCATTATTAATATATTAGCAAAGACTATGAGTGTTGAGAAGAAGCAAGACATCATTCTGGTTTCATCCAGCATCTACGCAAGTATAATTTCCAGAAGAATCACTGCAAAGCAATCAGGAGCAAAAACACTGCTGGATTTTCTGATACAGACATACTGGACTGAATGGCTTCCTTCTTGTAACTATTCAATGATTAGATTCAATGATTTTTCCCCTCCCAAGCCTAACCTGGATAGAAGAACCTACTACCACCTCAACAGAAATGTGATCTCAGTATTTCCGATTATTAAATGGTAACTGCTGCTAAAACATGCAATGTCAGGCATGTCTCTGATGTTTTACAATGACATTAAACTATCAAAATTCCGTAGAATTACAGATGATGAATAGTCACTGAGACAAGATATCGCTGTGTCCAGCATAAATTAGTGATTTCAGTAGAGAAAATTGCAGAAGGGAACCTACAAAGTTCAAGACGATAGTAGTTAACATTGATGTGGGATGAAAGTGTCTCTGCTAATATAAAATATGCATTGGAAAACATCAAAATCACTAAATTAAGAAGGAAAATTTGATGTGATTTGTAGTCATTTTCTTCCCACTGCCCAGTTGGTTCATTGCATTCCACTGTTGAAAAATTTGCTATGACACTATTACTATGACATTGCCCACCTGCACTTTAGTCCTTGAAGCCTCAACTTTAGTGTGTTATAGAGTCATAGAATCATAGAGATGGACAGCATGGAAACAGACCCTTCCACTGCCCAGTTGGTTCATTGCATTCCACTGTTGAAAAATTTGCTATGACACTATTACTATGACATTGCCCACCTGCACTTTAGTCCTTGAAGCCTCAACTTTAGTGTGTTATAGAGTCATAGAATCATAGAGATGGACAGCATGGAAACAGACCCTTTGGTCCAACCTGTCCATGCTGACCAGATAGCCCAACCCAATCTAGTCCCACCTGCCAGCACCCGGCCCATATCACTCCAAACCCTTCCTATTCATATACCCATCCAAATGCCTCTTAAATGTTGCAATTGTACCAGCCTCCACCACATCCTCTGACAGCTCATTCCA
>NC_057720.1:50268407-50280665 GCF_004010195.1 Chiloscyllium plagiosum
ATGCCTTGAGTTCATCTGCCTTCCCTGTTAGGCGCCTTGCATTGAAATAAATGCAGTTTAATTTATTAGTCCTACCTTGTCCCTGCCTGCTCTGACTGTTTGACTCACTTCTGTTCTCAACTGTACCAGTCTCAGATTGATTAGATTAGATTACTTACAGGGTGGAAACAGGCCCTTCGGCCCAACAAGTCCATTTCCTCACTATCTCCCTGGGTCCCACCCCCCCACCTTACTAGTTTAAATCCTCCCAAGCAGTTCTAGCAAATTTCCCTACCAGTATATTAGTCCCCTTCCAATTTCAGTGCAATCCGTCCTTCTTGTACAGGTCACTTCTACCCCAAAAGAGATTCCAATGATTCAAAAATGTGAATCCTTCTCCTATACACCAGCTCCTCAGCCATGCATTCATCTGCTCCATCCTTCTATTCCTGCCCTCACTACCTCATAGCACCAGGAGTAATCCAGATATTACTACCCTTGAGGACCTCCTTTTTAAATTTCTGCCTAACTCTCTGTAATCTCCCTGTTATCAACCCTTGATTTCCATTCAGTTAAATAAATGAGTGTCAGAATTTATGCTGTCAATGATCTGTGCTCCCAGTAAGGGAGTGGGTATTCAAAGAAAAACCCTTTATTTATCATGTATGACTCACATGTATCGAAAGTTGTTTCACAGTTATCATGCTTTGGCCATACAGCTGACACCCTTTCTCCTCCACCACCCATCAACCACCCGGTCCCACCACCAACCTGGCACCAAGCTGCCTACCCATTTCATTGAAACAACACCATCTGTAGAACCTGGGGACACATTCCAGGCTAGTAGCTTCTGTGCTCTAACATTTCTGTTCTTCAGGATTGAGTCTAATCTTGTATACTAAATGTTTGTACAGCAACCTATCGAATGTCTTTTGGAAACCCAAGTTCAAGTTGTTCTGCTATAACACAAATTTCAACAATGCAAATTGGCTTCAATGCAATTAATGAATCGGGGACTCTGTTTCTAAAGCCCAAACTTGTAAAAAGCATGTTGGCTATAGCACGATTAGATCGCCAACACTTTTAAGGTTTATAAAATCATGAGGGGCATGGGTAAGGTAAATAGACAAGATTTTTTTTCCCTAGCGTGGGCGAGTCCAGAATTAGAGGGCCTTGGTTTAGGGTGAGAGAGGAAAAATTTAAAAGGGACCTGAGGGTGGTGCATGCATGGAACGAGCTTCCAGAGGCAGTGGTGGAGGCTGGTACTATTCCAACATTTAAAAGGCATCTGAATGGGTATATGAATCAGAAGGATTTAGAGCGATAAGCGCCATGTGCTGGTTTTTCACTGTGCCTTTGTACACGTGACAAAAAATTCAATTCAATTGTTGTATAGCATGGGGTTGCACAGGAACACAGCTATCACGCTATAGAAGAAATTACGGTATACTATTGGTTACCCTATTTTACCGTCTACAGGTATAGCTCTCAAAACTAGCAACATCAGACCTTAAGCATTACTAAAATTTAATAATATGAGTCTGGTGGTTCAGGCCAAATCTGGTCAGGTGGGGTGAAAGGTCACTCTGAGGGTGGAAATAGATGGGCATGCAATCAATTAATTGGTAACTAGTTTGGTGCTGTGCTGCACCAGTACAGCACCTAGAATGTTCAGTTTTTAAAAAGTTATTTTGTTCAATTAAAATGGATACAGGAAACATTCTAAAGATGTCTGATTTTCAGACAACATTAGTTTTTGAGACACTTACCTATAGGTACATCCTCTGTAATAAATAGTTTAGAGTAAGTGAAAAAGAGCTGTGGAAAAAAAAAATTACGAGACTATGCAAGGTTACCAAGAATTATGGCATAAAATGTGATTTACATCAGTGTTCCCTTACAAAGAATGTTAACTACACCAGCTATCCATCCATTTAAATGATTACTGAGTTTGTGTTGTCACATGACATTGATACTGCAACATCAGACAGTGTTCATCTGATGTTTACCAGGCTTGATTAATGTTCTCCCGGCAGATGTCCTATCCTCTCCTGTAAATTCCAACTCACCTGAAATTTTTCTGCCCCTCCCTTTCACCAAGTCCTATTCATCTATCAGCACATCTGTATACTTTGGCTTTCAGTTCCCCAACACTGACCTGCAATTTTAAATTGTATTTATCAATCTGTGGCCATGTTACAATCAATATATATCTGGTGATTTTAAGAATGTATTATGATACAACAGTATAAAATGGATTGGAATAAGAAAAAAATCAGAATTGTTTGATATATCTATATTCTAGACTGTATGTGTGCAATTAATTTTTCCAACTGCACACTTCTATTTTTCCATCATTGCTTTAACCTGGAATTCTTCAATTTCTTGTTTCAATAATCTTTCCTGATTTCAATTTCCTTCCTGTTAAAAATACTCCGTGCTGGTGGGTTTACTTGTGAGTCTCAACTACTGCTGAGGAATGAGACTAAAGTGTTGCATCATAATCAGGTGCGAACCTCTCCCACAGACACTGCCAGACCTGCTGAGTTTCTCCAGCACTTTTTATTTATTTTTCTTTGTGATCTCCAGCATCTGCAGGAATTTGCTTTGATTTTATGTGAACCTTTATCCCACTTGGCATTCAGATCTCAGCTGTTGTCTCTATTCAACAATCAGGGGCAAAACCCATGGCTGACTTTGCCTGTGAACTCCCCCTTCAAGAACACCCATGGGAGCAAATGTAACCTATTCTGTCAGGGAACTTACAAGAATAGGTGTCATGTTGTTTGAAAACCCGCTAGGCAGAGTGTAATATCAGCATTTCATCCAATCCTCTGTGTTCTCAGCTTTGGATAAGGTTAAAATGATCCTCATTAATAAATAAATAGTATCAACACAACTGTGTAATTAACTTTAGACTGAAGCATTTGAAAATCCTTCCTAATAAAAATATCATGGATTCTGAAACAGCATTTTCTGGCAGTATAATATTTCTTATGTATACAACTCCATATAAAAATATGAGCTTTCAATCATGGTCAGTTTTCTCAAGCTTATAATTTTGGGTTCTAGTTTTTTACTTGAGATTCCACACAATTCCACACAAACAATGACCTAGCTTTCACCACAACAAATCTCTTCATACCTTAAAACCATTGCATTCAGTATGGCATAGTATTTCAATGTAACTTTTTTGTAGAGTATGTATATACTCAGTTAGTTTAGTCTCACCCAGCAAACACATTTGGGGAGCTTATTGTATTGGTATTTTGTCGTAGGTCATTTTTAAAAATCAAGGTATGTACTAATCACAATTAACCACTTGTTGCTCTAAAGGAAGCAAGCTGCACAACTGCAAATAGTTAGGAGTGGTGCACACCAATAGGTTCAGCTGCATACTTCACAGATTGGAGAAGTTTTCTCCTGGTATTGGTTGTGTGTTTGCTTCTTAACACAAACACCTAACAGACTCCAGGCAACAGTAGCTAAGCTGCAGATTCCGACATTTCCTGACAGACAGTTTATATCAGATTACTGAGTGACAAACACAAAGGTTTGGCTCACTGCAGAGAACTTATTTTGATAGTTTTATGCTCGAGATCTGGTGGAATCTGCAATCATTTATTGTTCAGGCCAAACGTAACATGTTTGCCAAAGTTTTTGATATCATTATCGTGCTGGAATAATATGACCAACCTTGTTGCTACTCTGTGGTGGGGCAGCAAAAGAGCATTCGGGAATTAGAACTCCTTTTATTCAAGGTGCAATATTGCTAGCCTCTGAAGACTACGCTGAGTTATTTTCAACCTTATGATGATTGACTTTCAGCTATGGAAAGAACTTGGCATATTTAATGAAATATAGATACTTTGATTACTTCAAGATTTGAATATTTATAAGAAGATAAAGTGTTTCTGTTGCCAATCAATCTACATCTTAATCAGCACGTATTTTGATTTGCTATAATGCTCATAAACAGTACAGGTATGTATACAAATCCATATGCAATTGAGGTGTTACAGAGCAAGAAAAAAGAACTGATAGCAGGAATTATCAATACAGATAATCTTCTGGACTGGTTGGTTGAGAATCATATCATTTCACCAGATAAGAGAATTGCTGTGTTGAATTACAAGACACGGGAGAAAAAGAACTCGAGAATTCTGGATATGTTGGTTTGTTGTGGTGAGAGAGCCTGCAGAATGTTCTTCTATCCTTGTCTCAAGTATTTGGAACCAGCTCTGTATAATTACATCAGGAGCTATGTCAGTAATGTGTCCGGCAGCTTTAGAAATGCCAAGAGACAGTTAGTGGGATACCTTTTGGAAAGGGATAAGGATGAAATCCCTCGGAACACACTCAGAAAGGAAAAGGAATTCATGCAGACTATAACAACTAAAAATAAGCCACATCAGATCCTAAAAAGAGATGGACATCTTCTTGCCCAGAATGAACTGACTGAGCTCTACCAAGCTGCAGCATTGGGAAATCTTTCCAGTCTTGATAGTGCTTTTGGAGACAGTAATGTAAATGTCACAAATGCTTCCAATGAAACTCTGTTGCACATTGCTGCCAATTATGGGGATGTTGCAATGATTAGGTATTTATTAAGTAAAGGAGCAAAGACAAAAGTGAGGGATAACAAAGGACAATCACCTCTCCACCGGGCTGCAGAGAGGGGACACATAGATGCAACCAAAATACTTCTCCAAGCAGGAGCACACATTTATGCTGAGGATACCGAATCCAGAACTCCATTCCAATTAGCTGCAGAGAACAGCCATTTCTCTGTCGTGAAGCTGCTGTTGAAAGAAGAAGTGAGTAAACATAAAAAGAATAAATCCTTTTTGCACCAGGCTGCTCTCAGAGATGAAAGCAAATTAGCGCAAATCATTCTCAAATATGGAGCTCTAGTTGATACGAAGGATGAGAAGAACAGGACTCCACTGTTTCATGCTATATCTAAAGAACATGTCAATACTGCGAAAGTACTGCTCAAGGCTGGAGCCAATGTTAATGTTGATCTGATTCGCGCAGTATTTAACAGTAACAACCAATTTCTGATTAGGCTGATCTTGGAGCATAGCAGTGAAATTAACTCTACTGTCTTAGTTGACGCACTCTTTAAAGCAGTTCAGAAAAATCTTCACGTAGCTGTGGGCATTATCATTGAACTGGGTATTGATGTCAACACAAGAAATAGTTTACAATACACACCTTTACTGCTGGCAGCGGAACTCGGTCATGCTGAATCTGTCAAAATCTTGATAGACAAAGGTGCACGTTTAGATGAAAGAACACCAAACATGGATAGTGCATTGCACCTTGCAGTCCGGATTGGTTCTCTGTCTGTTGCAAAGCTGCTGATTGACCATGGAATGGATGCAAACATTGTTAGCTCTGATAACCAAACCCCCTTGCATGTTGCATCACTTCATAACCAACCACCAATGATAGAAATGCTGATAACACGAGGTTCAAAGGTCAATGCTGTCACAAAGGAAGCAGTTACTCCTTTACATATTGCTTCACAAAGAGGTAACAGAGATACAGCAGCATGTCTCATCCAGCACAAAGCAAAAGTAAACGCTAAAGACAGATATATGAAAACACCCCTACACATGGCTGCTGTTGTTGGAGATACTCCCATTGCAGATCTACTTCTGTCAAATCAGGCTGATGTCAATGCAGCAAATGTGGAGAAGAAGACACCACTTCATTTGGCTGCTAATGAAGGTCATTTGGACTTTGTAAATTTTATGTTAACCAGAAGGGCCAAGTTTGCTGCTAAAGATATGGATGGTAATACACCAATGCATTATGCAGTCAGCAATAGCCATGATATTATTGTCAAAGCCCTTTTATTGGCTGGAAAAAATAAAAACATCGATATTAAGAATGTTTGGCGGAAAACACCATTACATGTAGCAGCAGAGCATAGTGATGAGCATCTGATAGAATTGCTGTTGATCAGTGGAGCTGCCATTAATGCTTTAGATAATGCCAAAGATACACCCCTGCATTGTGCTTGCAAATCAGGCAATTTTAACACTGCCCAAAAACTAATTAACTGGTCTGAAGGTGAAAAACCAAAGTTTCAGTCAACAAATAGTTTAAAGAAAACCCCACTTCAAGTTGCAGAAGATGGAGATACAGATAACCACCAACAAATAGCAACATTACTGAAAAAGAAAATGTTGCTAATTAGATAAGAAAAAAAACTCATATTCCCTGATTATTTAGTTGAGCAATGCAATATCTAGTCTGTGGATTGCCATTCATGAAACAGTATTGTTTCAGTCTCAACTCTGTGCTGTGCTGATCATAAACCAATTTGCAGAGTTGGGGAGTGTGTGATGGAGGGAATTAGCTGTCATTCATACCTCTATTTGTTATCCATTGATCCCTATTCATAAATAGCAAAAGTAAGATGCTGAAGATTAGAGTTGAGAGGATGGTGCTGGAAAAGCACTGCAGGTCAGGCAGCACCCGAAGAGCAGGAGAATTCATGTTTCGGGCAAAAGCCCTTCATCAGGAATTGAAGGGCTTTTGCCCAAAATGTTGATTCTCCTGCTCCTTGGATACTGCCTAACCTGCAGTGCTTTTCCAGCACCACACTCATGAACCCATTCATAAATGTATGGTGTGAACTTTGGATTAGAGAAAAATTGAGGCTGGAGGTAATGTTGACTGCCCATTTCAGATTTATATGGTTAACCAATGCTCACTATCAAGATTTACATTCAATGTGCTACCAAAGGACCACTGACATGTTCAAACCCAGTATGACATTTCCCAGGAATGATTGGGAAAATGCCGGAGGGAGTTGTGGCGAGAAACAAAGCTCATTCTGAAGTATGTAATTAATTGTGGTTCCCAAGAACAAAACAGAAGGAAAAGTAAGGTGCTTACAACAAAATATGTAAAATTATCAAAACAAAAAATGAAATTGTCTGTTGTAAAAGCACAAGGAAATTACAATAAACCAAATCACTGTATTGTTTTGATTAAAATTCATTAATGTAGTTTTCCTTTGTTTATATTTTCATGACTGGACTCCATATTTAATATTTTTAATTTCTGTTTTATATTCACATTTTGTGCCTTAGAATTTTACAATAATGTATAAAACAGTAAAATTGCAATGCAGTACAAGTGATAATGCATCAGACTTGAACAATCATTGTGAAACTGAAATGATTTCATAAATTTCCTCTTAATTCTCAGTGCTTCTCAAACCAATCAATAAAATTGATTGTTAGAGAATACATGACAAAACTACTTGTTGGTAAAAAAGAACTGCGGATGCTGGAAATCAGAAACGAAAACAGAAATTGTTGGAAAAACTCATCAGGTTTGGCAGCATCTGTGGGGAGAAATCAGAGTTAACATTTCAGGTCCAGAAGAAGGGTGACTGGATCCAACGTATTAACTGTTTTCTCTCCACAGATGCTGCCAGACCTGCTGAGATTCTTCAGCAATTTCTGTTTTAAAAATCTTCTTGCAAACAATATTGGGCACTTAATCAAGAAATTTTTAAATCAGATGAACTAGATATCGAGAAATTCTTTCCCTTTTAGTTCAGTCACTACAACAATAGACTAATAGACTACAACAGCAATGACCTGGTTGATGTATGCCATGGATAGTTAATGCAGTTTTGACATCCATTTCCATTGATTCGATCTGCTCCTTGATAAGAATACTTTCATCTTAAATAAGTATTGTTATATTTTTTGCACTTTTGAATGTATTGCGGTTTTCATTTTAACTTTGCTATATGTTACTTATCCATATTTTGTAACTTTTTGTGAATCCTGCAATGTGACCCCGATGTTCACTATCTAGACAATGTTTACAGTTTTTATGTTTTGCTTAAATGAAAAAAAGTTCTGAATAACTTTAGCATATTCATAAATATGTGAAATTATAATTGTTAGACTACTGGTAGACATGGGAAATTTCAAATATTTCTGACTGATTTTTTTTGTGCATGGAAATATCATGCCAATACATTTTGTGAATCTCAGTTTCGTTTTTTTGTTTAAATGGGACATGGAATGTAATTTTGCTTCACATTTAGCCCAAAACTATATAGATTTAAACAATTCTTTAGCAGTGCAAAGATTATAAGGAGAGATTTAAGGGTTGCTTCGGGTCACTCCCAAACACACTGAGGTTCACTGTTTGAACTTAATAAGACTGAACGGATCCTTACAGCATCTTTGAGTCACATCTGTTTTAAGTTACACAAACGAGGTTCTTTTGAAGTATTGGAAAGATCACATTAAAGCACGGAATGAGAAACAAAAGTCTTGTAAGGGATCAAATACTTAAATTCCTGAGTGAAATCAAGATTCCAAAAAAACTGAAGCTATCATAACTCCTGCAGGTTATCAAACAAAAAGTCCAGATATCAATTACAGTTTGATTCTATAACTGTGAGTATTCAAGCAAGTTGAGGTTAGGTTGACATTTTTGTGACCCTACATTAAGGCAAATAGGTCTTTTGTGTTTTTTATAGGCAGTTTATTTTGTGGTTTCTTATGGAGCTTTATCAGTTTTTAGGTTGTATATTATACTAATTGTGGGTACGTACTATAGGGCAGAATCCTATAGGGGTTTGAGCAACATTGAGTATGGTGAGATGTGTGACAGAATTGGCAAAAAATGTAGCAAGGCCATCTTTATGGCAGAAGCAACTCTTGCCATCTCTCATGCTTTTCACAAGCGGCATGGTGAGATTCTCATGAGACAATGTCAATTGGCCAATTCATGGTGACTAGTGCTCTTTACCGAAAATGCTTTGTTAACAACACAACTCACCTCATCAATATTCAGCCTCACATCTCACCAAAATCATCAGACAAGTGAGACATCAGGAAAACCCAACAAGAAAACCAGATGAGCATCTGGTTGATATGGTTCGCTGCTTGCTCCAAATGACCTTAGTAATAGAATCTTGGCCCAAACATCACATGCTCCATGGGCAGCAAACACATGTACCCCACATCCATGGACATTAGCATTCAACATTTACGAGTCTCTAAGAATCCTAATGGTTCTGATTCACTTACAGGATGCTTCTGCACATTAATGCTGCACTTCAGTAGCAATTATTATTGTAATCCTGCAGCAAGGACATATTATGCTCAGAGATATGCACACAGCCCATGACTGTAAATGGCTATAAGTCTGGGCTTTTGACTTGCTCTCAGAATGTTCACTCACACTGAGGCTACCTGGATGCTTACTGCCTTCATTGCCTTGCCTTTTTTTCATTTCATCCCCTCAATGAGAGAAAACAGGCTTACATTACTACTGTCTTGCCTTGTAGTTTAGCACAGACACAAAAGTTTGTCAAAGTTGTCAGCACGCCTTTGTCAAGTCAAGGGTGATAGCTTTTCTTCAGGTGCTCCCAGCACAGTAAGCCAAGAGCAGCTTCTGAAAATGATCCAAGACCTGCTTGAAGCAATCAGTCAGTCAGGATTCTTTTCTCATAAGGGATGAGGACATGAATGTTGGGCACCCATAACTGATCTTGTGTCTTTCAGTCTTATTGTGGGCTGTTGTCTTCCTGGAATTAAAGAGAGGCAAGTTTTGTGTAAGCTTAAAGTGGATGGCATATCTATTACTGGAGGTGCAGTGGGGAGATGTCCCAAGCGAGTGCTTCATCAGCACAAAGATTGCGTAACATTAGTGGTGTCAGGGGTTCAGGTGAGTGAGAACAATTGGGGAAGATGTTGCAGGCAATACAACGGGAATACAGACCTTTTGGTCCTACTCATCCATGCTGAATAGATATTCCAATCTGACCTAGTCCCATTTGCCAGCATTTGGCCCCATCCCTCTAAACCTGTCCTATTCATATTCTCATCCAGGTACCTTTTAAGTGTTGTAATTGTACCAGCCTTCATCACTTCCTCTGGCAGCTTGTTCCATACACGCACCACCCTCTGTGTTAAGAAGTTACCCCTCAGGCCCTTTTTAAATCTTTCCCCTTCACCTTAAACCTATGACATATTGTTTTGGACTCCCTTCACCTAGGAAAAAATCCTTGGCTATTCACCCAATCCATGCCCCTCATGATTTTATAAACCTCTATAAGGTCACCCCTCTGCCTCTGACACTCCAGGAAAAAATTATCTAGCCTATTCAGCTTCTCCCTATAGCTCAAACTCACAGTCTCAGCAACATACTTGCAAAGCTTTTCTGCACCCTAGTTGGACATGAGTTTTGGCAGGAGTTGAGTATAGTGACAGAGATAAAGTGAGTGTGCAGTATCAGAGAGATGGTGGAATGTAAGCTGTTGGAATGAGGTATATTGGTCTTCCTCCCACTGTGTTTTGCATCCACCAAATGGTGAGACTGCACCGACTTGGGTGGCAAACTCACATCAGGTTGGCATGGTCTTGGTGTTGTGGCCTCTCGTGCTGGTCTGGGAGTGGGGTTGGTGGGGGAAGTCCATCATCTTCCAGCAGTATCTCCACATCAATGCACACAAAGCAGGGTGCTGACTTCCCTGGTTTCATTTTAGGCCAAGTGTCTGGATACTTGCAGGGCAGCACTGGACTAATGGTGCTTGACCAGGTGCACAACCACCTTTTAAAGATGCTGAGGGCACCAAAGGATGCCAGTGAATTCTGAAATATCCACTGATTGCTGAGTTATTCTAGGAACAGTGTGTGGTAATTGGGGCGGAAATCGGACGAGGTGCCATAGGGGTATGGGCTATAACTAATGAGGTGAGTTTGGGAGGACGCAGGAAGAGAATTCACCAGGTGTGGAGATGACATGCCCTCCAAAAAACCTAAAGCAATTTGGACTTAAGCAAAAAAAAAAGCACATAGTTTAATTAAGCTATAATGGGAGTTGTCTGGAAAGTACACTGTTTGGGGAAAATAATTATAAGTTTATATTTGGGGGAAATTCACTCACATTTTATGAAATTTAAATATAACTGAATGAGAAGGAAACAAAAGATTGACACTAGGTAATGATGCTCGTTTGACCAGCTAGTGCAGGCTCGATGGGCCAAATGGACCGAATCCCGCTACACCGTGACACTTCTATGAATTTTTGTTTCCTCCAACACTATTTTGTTTTATTTCAGAGTCTAGACTTTTACATTATTTGAAAGCTCTAATGCAGTTTCTTCCCGCCCCCGTTGTTCAGAATAAATGCATTGCGTTTGAAGGCAATGGAACACGAGAGCAACAACTGATACAATCCATCACATGACCAACCGAGAGCTGCATGAGTCACGTGACCGGGCCCGCTGTCACGTGTTCCCCCGCGAGGCTGCCGGGAAGCGGGAGGACTGACGGCTGCTGGGATGTGGAAGACCTGCTGAGGCTCTGAGCTGATGGCCCGCAACGAAGAGAAACACTTGGGGAGACTGAACCGGCTGTGGCTGCAGCGGGAGAGGGAGGGTAAAAAAGAAGCTGTTTACTTGTCTCACCACTTGCTAATCAATGTGGATGCCTATATAATGAGCCTGGGTCACAAGGAGCTGCAGTGAGATCAACAAAACACAAGCCCATCCTTGGATATTAACTGTCCTGTCGTCTTGAGGTTCAGTTCTTTAGTGCTGGAACTCCCCAGCCCGTGAGGAAATGTCAACCTAACAGTGGAGGAGGCTGTCTTTATGGTTGATCCAGAACCTATAAAGTTTAACCAATGTTACTTGTCACTGTATCAACCAGATTGATGAGGTGAACTGTCACTTTTTCGGGAGGGGGAGGGATGGATGTGGAGGGAATGAATATAATTTAGAGATTCAACAGTAGCGCCGCAATTTGGCTTCATTCAGATGCTGTACTCAACGTTTGTCATCTCCATTCTATTCTTGAGAAAGGTCCCCTTCTTCCAAACTGCTAGCTGTCAACTGGGACTATGCCTTTTTCTAATTATTACTGCTGCATGTCATCATCTCTCACTGCTTAACTACAAACGTTGAGCAATAAAAGTGTGAGGAACGAATTCATGTTTTCAGTCTCCCAGCTTTTTCAACATTTGAATGTAACAGGCCTGATCTGAGTAAGGAGAAAGTGAGGACTGCAGATGCTGGAGATCAGGGCTGAAAATGTGTTGCTGGAAAAGCGCAGCAGGTCAGGCAGCATCCAAGGAACAGGAGAATCGACGTTTTGGGCATAAGCCCTTCTTCAGGAATGAGGCAAGTGTGTCCAGCAGGCTAAGATAAAAGGTAGGGAGGAGGGACTTGGGGGAGGGGCGTTGGAAATGTGATAGGTGGAAAGAGGTCAAGGTGAGGGTGATAGG
>NC_057720.1:50281280-50312228 GCF_004010195.1 Chiloscyllium plagiosum
CCTCCCCCCACCTTGTCTCAGTCAAATCCCTCAAACTCAGCACCACCCTCCTAATCTTCTTCCTGACCTCTCCGCCCCCACCCCAGTCTGGCCTATCACCCTCACCTTGACCTCCCTCCACCATCGCATTTCCAATGCCCCTCCCCCAAGTCCCTCCTCCCTACCTTTTATCTTAGCCTGCTGGACACACTTTCCTCATTCCTGAAGAAGGGCTTATGCCCGAAACATCGATTCTCCTGTTCCTTGGATGCTGCCTGACCTGCTGCGCTTTTCCAGCAACACAGTTTCTAATCTGAGTAAGAACTGAAAGATGTGCGGATGCTGTAAATCAGAAGTTGCTGGAAAAGCTCAGAAGACAAGCAGGAGGCTGGAAGAACTCAGCAAGCCAGGCAGAATCAGGAGGTGGAGAAGTCAATGTTTTGGGTGTAATCCTCCTTCAGGACTGATTGTGGGAACTTCAGGAGGTGGAGAAGACAATGTTTCGGATGTAGCCCTTCTTCAGGACCCAAAACGTGAACTCTGATTTCGCTTCACAGATCTTGTCTGACTGGCTGAGCTTTTCCAGCATCTTTTGTTTTTATTTCTGTTCTGAATAAAATCGTTTTTAAGATTCCAGTCAAAGTATTTGGTTCCTCGGCAAAATGGATGATTTGAATTGTGCACTTGTCAAATTAACCACAAAGGAGCAAGTGTCAAAGGATGACACAGCACCCATTCACCTGTTTACTCTTCAGTGTTACTTTAATTTGGATGTCTAGGAAAGCTTCTGAAAAGTTTATGGATGTTACTTGAATCTTGAAGTTAAATTTTCAGTTTTGCTCAGTCTTTATTCACAAACGTAAAGTAAATGGCTTTTCAAAAGAAAACTTTATGTTAGCATGCATTTCAGCTATATTGAAAACAAAAAATTCCGGAAATCACCGTGTGTCAGACAGCATCAATGAAGACATAGCAAGCTAATAAAGATGACATGAAGAGTCACCTAGACACGAAATGTTAGCTTGTTTTCTTTCCAAGGATGCTGTCTGACCTGCTGAGATTTTCAGCGTTTTTTATTTTTCAGTGTCCTATTTAAAACATAATAATGAAGTTGGAACTTTGTTTTGATAGAAGTGGTAATTGTGGGCTACTCTGACTTCACATAACATCATCCAAACTTATTTTCATAACTCTGATTAGTTATCAGCTCTATATGCTTTAAATGTGACATTGAAAAGTATGATGCCGTGTTGGTAGTTGTCCTGATACTTACTGGCCTATATTAGCTCTTTGTTCCGCAAAAACAGATTTGTTATTAATCTCATCTTTCATTTCAGATGCTCCTATGGTGTTGATTCTCCTTATATCTGTAATCTTTCACAATCTCCAGACTGTTTCTTCTAGTTCTGGTATCCTGCACATGTTGATTTCTTTTGTTCCACCATTGATAGCCTTGTTGTCAGCTACTTGGGTTCTGGAATTAATTCACTTAATCACACGTTATACCTGTCTTGTCCTTTTAAAGTGCTTCTTTAAAACCGATCTAATCAGGTTTTTGGTCACTTGCCGTGCTATCTCTTGGTGGTGCGATGCCAGTTTTTTGTAAAGCACCTATAACTTGCCTTGGGTTACTTTATTACATTATTGGCAGTGTATAAATGCAGGTTGTTATTAGGCAGTAGGACTTAGTCATGTACTACAATTTTTAATCGATATGTTTTTATTCAACAGAGGGTCGATTGAGAGAGAGAGATCAAAATCGACCCAAACTGGTGAGTAAGCACACTACTACTTTCTGGATCCCAAAACTGCAGTTCATAATGGCGCAACAATGAATTTGGATGGGAAAGTGAACTGAGATTATTGTAGTCCTCCTCCTGCAACAACGTTGTGCAAGTGATGACTGTTAATCTTTTGTTCAAGTTTTCTCCATAACTGCGATCGATAACTTGGTGAGGCAGAATACTTAGTGCTTTTAAATATGATCTTTAATCTTTGCAGTGGGTGAACACCTGATGGTAGTTTATTTACATGCCACACTGTAATAAAAAAATAATAAAAGCCAGCTTCTGAGTTTGAGCCCCTACTGTCTGACAGTAACATAATAATTTTGAGAGTCTAGAATACTTTAGGAAAACTTAGATGTATGTTTGTGATTGCGCACACACCTCTTTGTACTCTGGACCCAAATCTAAGATTATTGTGCATGTTTCTAATTTCTGTGCCAAAGATCTATTCTTTTGATTTTCATCCTCCACTAAAAGATCAAAAGTAAACTTGAATGCAAAAGCTGAGATAAATGTTTCTTTCCTATTGTCCTAACTTCAAAAAAAGTGCAAAACAAGCAAATCTTATTCACATACTTTTTACAGTGTATTCCAAAGTACCTCAAAGCCAATGTTCAAGATGTTGTCACTGCTGTAATGGTTCTTTTTCTGAATTTGTACAACACTTGTTATGAATAGGTGTGAAGGGTCATGGCTCCCCACTCTCCTGACCTCATCTTTTGTCATAGTTGAAATTGATACTATTCCGTTCCAATATCATCAGTTTCTAGAAATCCACAGTCAGGCTGCATTCATGGGAGAGAGCAAGCTAATGTTTTGGGTCTAGATGACTCTGCATCAGCTTCACCAATTCTGTAAAAATAGAACAGCAGTTACAGATCTGGAACGTGCGTTTCACACACTCAACTCAAGGACAGTAACTAAAACTGAAATTCAACTGTCTTTACCTCCTGACTTTACAACATTCCCGTCCTCAATCACTTTTTAAAGATCACTACCTTTTGCCTATACTTATTGGTGCATTTTATTTTTAGGTAATAAAATACCCTTCTTTCTTTCAAGAAAACTTTGGATCAGCCCTCCTTCAATTTTAATCTGTTCAATTAAGTTAATTGAAATGTTGTAGCAACATGCTTTAAAAGGAGGAAAACAGATTGTATTTGTTGTGACTCACCGAAACAGGGTTTAAAAAAAAGTGGGGTGCCATGACCCCTCCTCACTGGGTCATAAAAACATAGGGGATCAGATCACAGTTCTCCCCCTGTCTCTGGTTTCCCCTCTCAGTCCAAAGATGTAGAGGTTAAATGGATTGGCCATGCTTAATTGCCCATAGTGCCCAGGGATATGCAGATTATGTGGGTTAGCCATGAGAAATGCGGGATTACAGAGATAGGGTGGTGGATGAGTCTGGGTAGGTTGCCCTTTTGGAGGGTTGGTGTGGACTCAATGGACGAATGGCCTGATTCTACACACAGAAGATTACAGCGCAGTACAGACCCTTCAGCCCTCAATGTTGCACCGACCTGTGGAACCAATCTGAAGCTTATCTAACCTACACTATTCCATTCTTGTCCGTATGCCTATCCAATGAAGTTTCTATTAAAAAAGAATGTTCTAACATACTGACCCTTGAAATAATTGAAATGGAGAAACAATTTGGTCATTCAAAAGCTGTTTAAAATAAAGCAACTGCAGAAAGGATACAAAAACTTGGGAAACACTAAGACTGTTGCCCTTGGAAGAAGTAAAAATAATAGCCATGCATCTAAAGGTGGAGATTCTGTTAAAAGCCAGGAAAACAGGAATTGCAAAGCAAGTGGCAGTTTATCTCGAGCTAGAAACTGAGGGGGAGTAAATTACTCCAGATGGTGGAAATCACAGCAGATCAGGTAGAATCCGTGTTAGCAAGCTAACATTGAGTCTTGATAGATGACTCTTCATCAGAATTGATGTCAACTTGAGTTTAGAGTGTGAAACCTGCATCCCAGATCTTTAACTATTGTTCTATTTCTGCAGAATTGTTGAAAGTTGCCAATAAATTTGATTTCTCAGTTAAGGGATGTTTCCTGAAGTTTTTTTTCACACTGGTGCTGAGATAAAGAGAGAGAAATTTTCCATATTATTGCTGTGTTCTGTTTAAGTTGCTTTCTTTCCACTGTTGATCGAAGTGAGCCACAGAAACATGGTTCATTTGTATATTCCCTTCATTGTCTTTTCCAAGGTGGCATCCCACAAGTAACCATTTATCTCCAATATGTGATATTGTTACGAAAGTGCGAGTAAAACAAGAGATTTTTTAAAAATTATTGAGACTTCAGAGTTTCAGTACCTTGTGATTTAAAATGGTAATTTCAAGGCTGCTAGTTTTTCTTTCTCATTTGGGTTCCATGGGTGTGTCAGCACCATTTACGTCAGCAATGTCTTTCAAAAAGCCAGTTTTTAGTCTGTGAAAGTCTCAAGTATTAAAATCAAACGATGAAAGTGGAATAATGATTTTCCTTTTTCACGAGGATCATAACACACTTGGCATATCAGACTTGCCTATAAAAGCTTTCTGTTTTGCAGTAGAGATCTGTAGAATTCCCCTCTACCTGCCATAATAAGAGCCAAAGAGATAATGTATTTTTTGGTTTTATTAGTGGTATGTATAATGTTGCTGTCAGTGTTAAAGTTGCAGTGCTTTCATTAACACTTACAATTTAGTGACAAACTTTATAGGAAAGTGTAATTGATTTCATCTGTAGTTCAAGTTGCTTGAATTCATACATCTCCCAGAGAAGTACATTTTCAACGCCAATATAATGTGATTGATTGCTTTAATTTTTTCTCCATTAAATCAAGTAATGTAATGCAGGGAGAAATGGTATTGCAAATTGGCGGTTTTTCAATTACTATTTTGTGTTGTAGTAATTTGAACATGTAATATTTAATTTTTAGTCTTCCTTGAATTCAGCTGTTGAAGTGAAAAAATGGATTCCAAGCATCAAGAGTGAAATTGAGTATTACCTTCAGGTGAGCAATTCAATTTATGCAGAGGGACACTGGAAATATTTCACTAGATGGGGGGTTGGGGAGCGATGGGAATTGGGAATTCCTTCTGCTCAGCAGTATCATGTTTTCACGCTGACATTTTTCGGGTTTTTTTTTCATTCTTTTGTGGGATATAGCGATTGCCATTAGGGATGTTTCCCATCCCCAATTGAGAAGGTGATGATGAGCATAGCACAGTTTTGAATGTTTGTTCCCATTTTGCCTTGAAATACAACTAAACTAGCATTCTTTGTGCTGTTGGACCAATTCCTTGGAAGGAGCAGGTTAAGAATACCAAAGCCTATCTTACGTTGTACTTTAGGTTACTAATGGTCTATAGTTGACCTGTTTTACTTTGGAGTTGTAATTAGGGAATTCCTTTGTAATGAATTCTGCAGTAAGAATACAATGTAGAGTCATAGAGATGTACAGCACAGAAACAGATCCTTCGTCCAACTCGTCCATGTCAACCATATATTCCAACCCAATCTAGTCCCACCTCCCAGGACCCGGCCCATATCCCTCCAAACCCTTACTATTCCCTCCAGATGCCTTTTAAATATTGCAATTGTACTAGCGTCCACTTCCTCTGGCAGCCCATTCCACACATGCACCATCTTCTGCGTGGAAAAAAGTTGCCCCCTAGATCCCTTTTATACCTTTCCCCTCTTACCCTAAACCTATGCCCTCTAGTTCTGTAGTCCCCCACCCCAGGGAAAAGATTGTCTATTTATCCTATCCGTGCTCCTCTTGATTTTGTAAACTTCTATAAAGTCACCCTTCATCCTTTGATGTGCCAGTGAAAACAGTCCCAGCCTATTCAACCTCTCCCTATAGCTCAAATCCTCCAACCCTGGCAATGTCCTTGTAAATCTTTTCTGAACCCTTTCAAGTTTCACAGTATCCTTCCAATAGGAAGGAGACCAGAATTGCATGCAATATTCTAAAAGTGGCCTAACCAATGTCCTGTACAGCCGCAACATGATCTCCCAACTCCTGTTCTCAATACTCTGACCAATAAAAGAAAGCCTATCAAATGCCTTCTTCACTGCCCTCTCTACCTGCAACTCCACTATCAAGGAGCTATGAATCTGCACTCCAAGGTCTCATTGTTCAGCAGCATTCCCTACGACCTTACCATTAACTGTTTAGGTCTTGCTAAGATTTGCTTTTCCAAAATGCAGCATCTCAGAGTTTATTACAGATAAATGCATCTGCCACTTCTTCGCCACTTCTTCAAAAAACTGATTCTTTTGGTTTTTCGCTGCTGGCCACAGAAATGTCCATCTGTGCCTCGGACTAGAGAGTCCCCTAACACAATCAATCTCTTGGAACCCAATGAACCCTTCATTACATTAGAGCCAGTCTCAATACCAGAAACTTGGCTGTTTGTGCTACATTCTCCTGAGAATCCATCACCCCCTACATTTTCCAAAACAGCATACTTGTTTGAAATGGGGATTGCCACAGAAGACTCCTGCCCTACTTGCCACTCAAAAATGCAGCACCTCGCATTTATCTAAATTAAACTCCATCTGCCACTCCTTAGCCCATCAGCTCATCTGATCAAGATCCTGTTGAAATCTGAGGTAACCTTCCACTACACTTCCAATTTTGGTGTCATCTGCAAACTTACTAACTATACCTCTTAAGCTCGTATCCAAATCATTTACATAAATGATGAAAGGTAGTAGACCCAGCACCGATCCTTGTGGCACTCCACTGATCACAGGCCTCCAATCTGAAAAACAATCCTCCATCACCACCCTCTGTCTGCTACCTTTGAGCCAGTTCTGTATCCAAATGGCTAGTTCTCCCTGTACTCCATGAGATCAAACCTTGCGAACCAGTCTCCCATGGGGAACCTTGTCGAACGCCTTACTGAAGTCCATATAGATAACGTCTACCGCTCTGCCCTCATCAATCCTCTTTGTTACTTCAAAAAACTCAATCAAGTTTGTGAGACAGGATTTCTCATTGACAAAGCCATGTTGACTGTCCCTAATCAGTCCTTGGCTTTCCAAACACATGTACATCCTGTCCCTCAGGATTCTCTCCAACAACTTGCCCACCACTGACATCAGGCTCACTGGTCTATAGTTTCCTGGCTTGTCCTTACCACCATTTTTAAAATAGTGGCACCACGTTAGCCAACCAACAGTCTTTCGGCACCTCACCTGTGGCTATCGATGATACATTATATCTCAGCAAGGAACCCAGCAATCACTTCTCTAGCTTCCCACAGAGTTCCAGAGTCTACGCTATCTCATTTCCCCTTTTTTGATCTCCTGATTTCCCTCTTAAGTATACTCTTACTGGCTTTATACTCTTCTAAGGATTCACTTGATCTATCCTTTCTATACCTGATACATGCTTCCTTTTTCTTTTGTCATCCAACATTCTCTATACCCACCAGCCTTTCCTTTCACCCTTACAGGATATACTGTTTCTGGACTCATGTTATCTCATTTCTGAAGGCTTCCCATTTTCCAGTCGTCCCTTTACCTGTGATCACCTTCCCCAAATCAGCTTTTGAAAGTTCTTGCCTAATACCGTCAAAATTGGCCTTTCTCCAATTTAGAACTTAGCTGTTAGATCTGGTCTATTGTTTTCCATCACTATTTTAAACTAATAGAATTATGGTCGTTGGCCCCAAAGTGCTCCCTCACTGACACCTCAGTCACCTACCCTGCCTTATTTCCCAAGAGTAAGTCAAGTTTTTCACCTTCTCTAGTAGGTACATCCGCATACTGAATCAGAAAATTGTCTTGTACGCACTTAACAAATTCCTCTCCATCTAAACCTTTAACACCACGGTAGTCCCAGTCTATGTTTGGAAAGTTAAAATCCCCTACCATAACCACCCTATTATTCTTACAGATAATTGAGATCTCCTTAAAGTCTGTTTCTCAATTTCCCTCTGAATATTAGGGGATCTATAATTCAGTCCCAATAAGGTGATGATCCCTTTCATATTTCTCAGTTACACCCAAATAACTTCCCTGGAATATCTTCCCTCAGTTCAGCTGAAATGCTATCCCTTATCAAAAACGTCTCTTGCCTCCCTTTCTATCCTTCCTGTAGCATTTGTATTTTGGACCATTAAGCTGCCAGTCCTGTTCATCCCTGAGCCATGTTTCTGTAATGTTCCGAGCCATACCCTGAGTTCATCTGCCTTCCCTGTTAGGCCTCTTGCACTGAAATAAATGCAGTTTAATGTATCAGTCCTACCTTGTTCTCTGCTTTGTTCCTACCTGCCCTGACTGTTTGACTCGCTTCTTTTCTCAACTGTACCAGTCTCAGATTGATCTCTTTCTTCACTATCTCCCTGGGTCCACCCATCCACCTTAATAATTGAAATCCTCCCGAGCAGCTCTAGCAAATCTCCTTGGCAGTATATCAGTCCCCTTCCAATTCAGGTGCAATCTGTCCTTCTTGTACAGGTCACTCTACCCCAGAAGAGATTCCAATGATCCAAAAATGTGAATCCTACTCCCGTACACCAACTCCTCAGCCATGCATTAATCTGTTCTGTCCTCCTATTCCTACTCTCATTAGCTCATAGCACCGGGAGTAATCCAGGTATTAATACTCTTGAGGACCTCCTTTTTAAATTCCTGCCAACTTTCTCTATTCTCCCTTCAGAATCTCAACCTTTCCCCTTCCTATATAATTGGTTCCAATGTGGACAATGACCTCATGCTGGGCCCTCTCCCACTTGAGAACATTCTGCACCCTCTCTGAGACATCCTCGGTCCTGGCACCAGGGAGGCAACACACCATTCTGATCTTACGCTGCTGGCCACAGAAACATCTGTCAGTGCCTCGGACTAGAGAGTGACTGGCCAAATGTGAGGTAATTCTGTGAATTATTGTCATGAAATGATAAAGAAGCAATGTTTTCACTGTTTTACAGCAGTCCCAATTATCCCATTATTCAGAAAGGAAGATAAAGGAATTTCAGCATCAAATTGAAGAACTTCAGAAGGAGTATCAGCGTTACTTGTGGAAACTGCGTCGGTTAGACCCTTCCCATAAGGAACACCCTTGGAAACCTCGTGCTTATACCCGGAAAAGACAACCCAACACTACAGCACAACCCCTCAGTCAACCAGGTATTAGAAGTTACATATGGGGTTAATTTGGTGGAGATAGCAGCAACTGAGCCTCAAATGCACTGCAGTATGTTGTACCATAATGTAAATATTTTATTGTGCATTAATTAAAAATACCCATTCTTACCTTCCAACATTTCAAGCTTTAACCCACCCTATCTCTGCAATTTACTCCAGCCCTGTACTTTATCACCTTTTAAGTCTTCCACTCTGGCCGATCATGAATTCCTTTTTCCTGCTCTGAAATATAATTCTCTGATCTTCACATCAGTGCTGGAGCTTTCAATAACTTTCTGCATGAAACTAAATCCCTCTATCCTTCTCCTGGTTTCTTTACCCAAGTTGTAAACCTATTAAAGCCTACTGTTAAACTAATCTTTCATTAGTTTCTCTTCTATGCTGCAACAATGTAGTTTGGTGTCCCTTCATGGTTCTGGGTGTCACTGGCTAGGCCAGCATTTATTTACCATCCCTAATCACCCAGAGGGCACTTAAGATTCAACCACATTGCTGTGGGTCTGGAATCACATGTAGGCCAGACCAGGTAAGGATGGCAATCTTCTTACCTTAAGGACAGTCATCAAACAGATGGGTTTTTCCACTAATTAACAATGGTTTCATGGTCACCATTAGACTCTTAATTCCAGATTTTTAATTAAATTCAAATTCCATCATCTGTCCCCAACAAGCAAACTTTAGTGGATGCTGGAAGTACTCAGCAGTCTGACAGCATCTTAAGAAGGAAAGTGTCAATGCTTCAGTGAAAGCCCTTCCTTCAGAAGATCTGTTTATTTTATTTCTCCACAGATGCGAGACTTGCTGAGTGTTTCCTTCTCTGTCTCTGTTTACTTTTCTTCACTCTCTAAAGCTTTGTTGGATTTGTAAAATATTAAATGTGCTGTTTGTTAATTAGTCTGAAGTGGGAGAATCTTTGAAGAGTTAATTTTGGTAAATAAGCAGAACTGGACATGTGTTTAAGAAAAGTATTCATTTTGCCAATAAATTGAGTAGAAGTTGAATTCGATCACTGAAGAGCTAATTGATCTTTGGAAATATATGTCTGCCACTTGAATCCATATCTAATCCACTAACTTACTGCAAATTTGAGTGTCGATATTAATGCTATACTGAGTTATGTCAATACCAGTTATGTGGATATGGGCCCTGTTAGTTTTCATTTAATTCATTATTTATTCAGAAGATATTCTGAAATAATATATTTTAAAGCTAGAAAATATTTGTCATAGTCTCCACCACTGAGCTTTATCCCGTTAGTTTTCCTCAATTTTTGAAAATGATCTTTGCACACATTCAATTTTTATAAATTCCAAGTGAATTTTTAATGTCAAATTTACATTAAAAACCGTGCCATGAGTTGTAAGTGATTTTGCTACAAGTATGAACTAAGCAACTCCCTGTAATGAAAAATTCAGAATGTAGATTATTAAAACCACACTGCAATGTAATTTTTCTGCCCATACTTTCATTTTTTTTTAAACTGTTTGCCAATTTTGTCACATGAATGTTTCTCTGTTCTCTTTTAGTAAATTAAAATTTTGTTATTTGCAGCTGGGTTGCACAGTTTGAAACAAATTTGCTTGCCTGTTCCAAACAAAACTGACAATCACGAGGATGACTGTGATGGGAAATCTGTTGAAGAAAGAGAAAGGAACTTCCTAAACCCACAGACACCACATGGTGTCACTGATGATTCTTGCATGGTTAATTCCAATTCTCAGGACCAGCCCCTCATATTTAATCCTGTTAGAATTCCACCAAGATTTTCTATGCCCCCAACTCCACAAAATATATTAGGAGAAGGCTCACACCACATGACCAAAGTTCTTTTCTCTCAACTACCAAACTTACAAACTTCATCTTCCTGTGAATCCACAGCAGAGTTGCAAAGCGAGGAAGAAAAACATACCTGTAAGACAATAGTAGATTCACAGGAATCTAGTTTGCAGATGAAAAACCCTGGAATTCTGGGACTGTCTTGCTATTCTTCAGATGAAGAGAAATAACAGCTGATTCACGTTAATTGCTCTATTTAATTTTGTCTTAAACACTCTAATTGCCGAATGTATATAGATGTTACATTTTCAAAATTTATTTCCAGTTGGTTTTGTGCTTTTTATATAAAGCTATTGTATAATTGTTGAAATACTAATTCTTCCAATCCTCAATGTTGGCATGAATATAAATTATTCAGAAATAAAAGTGATCTTTATTTCAGATGCTTTTGTATATAGTTTATTTATTATCATGACTATATGTATGAAAATCATTGCCTTCTAGTGCTACTGATAAAATACTGTTCTATTAATGTTTTACACTCTCCCAGCAACTGAACCATTGATACTCGTGCTGATTCAATAATCTCTAAGCCTAATACAAGGCTTTTTATTGTTGTATTTGACTTTTTCAGATCAGTTCACAGTTTGCCTAAATGGCAGAGAGTTGAGATAAATTTGATACGACCCATCTGACAATAAAACATTAAAACTTGAGCAATCTCCCTTGGTCCAGATTCATTTGAAAATCAGTAATTTGATTCTGGAGGGTCTGTAGTTCTGTTGATTGACAAGTTAGCCTGGCCAGAATTCTAGGTTTTTAGAGTTTCTGCTTTGTAAAACAAACAGATCTGTCTTCAATGCCATGTATTACTTTAGTCCTTCAATTTCTGTGGTCTTAGTGGTATTCTCAAAACTTGTTCATTCTGCTTGTTAAGCAATTAGTGTATTTCCTCCTTTGCTTTCTCCTTGCTCTGCTGCCTTCAGTTTTTCCAGTCATTGTCAAATGGTCTAGTTTCTATCTCCCAAAGTACATACTCAATCGCAATTGCCTCTTGGTTAGAATTTGTAAATGTACTTTGTGCCTATTTTAGTGAACACTTCACCATTCATTGCATGTTGACCAACTGATTCTTATCTTCTGTCTCAGAAACCACATTGCTGCTGCCTAAAATTGATCTTCCACTATTTTGCTTAACTTCATGGATATGCAAGTTGAATATAACCAAATGTCTGCCACATTTATTTGCATACCTGATTATTTTTGTCCTTCTGTTGAAATTTCTGGTAACTATGATAGATATTGCTCTTCATTGAAAAGGTCTGGAAACAAAACAGAACTTGTTGGACTTGTCATCTTTGAGCCACCCATTTACTGTATTCACTGTCCATTCTGACCGCTGTTTGGTTCCCAGATAAGTTTTAAATCAACCTTAACTTGGAAATTGGGAAAGGTTTATGTAACATTTCAAAAATGTGTTTATACTTCATTCTGTCAAATACCTTGATGTTTAAAAAAGTGTGAACACTCTTCTTCACTGTTCTTAACACAGATTGCATTTCTCGTTCCTCCTTTTAATTAATGTATATTGCTCTTCTGATTGTCCAATTTTGCTTCATATTCTCATTATGGTGATTCACAACATGATTTTGATTGTGACTCATGAGGTTGTTCTTTCTATGAAGTTCACATTCATTTGCACTTAGTCTTTATAAATAGTGATATACAGAGATTTTCTCAAATTAATCAAGAGTCGCATATTTTGTTGCAGGTATAAAATAAGCTCAATGATACAAATTTGGGGGGATTTTAGGATAACTTCATGGCTGAAATCCCCCTTCTAACAAAACTTACGAAAAGTGAGCACACTAGCTTTCGGAGCGACGCTCCTTCATCAGGTGATTGTGGAGGGCTCGATCGTAACACAGAATTTAAAGCAAAAATTTTCAGTGTGATGTAACTGAAATTATACATTGAAGAATTGATTTGTCTGTTAAGCCTTTCATCTGTTAGAATACAGTGATAGTTTCACTTCTTTCATGTGTAAATCACAAAACCCTTGTTTTTAAAAAGTTGCATTCTCGGGTTAGCTGTTAACAACCTCCAACCTAACCATTGTTAACAGCTAACCGGAGAATGCAACTTTTTTAAAAAAAAAGGTTTTTGTGATTTACACATGAAAGAAGTGAAACTATCACTGTATTCTAACAGATGAAAGGCTTAACAGACAAATCAATTCTTCAATGTATAATTTCAGTTACATCACACTGAAAATTTTTGCTTTAAATTCTGTGTTACGATTGAGCCCTCCACAATCACCTGCTGAAGGAGCGTCGCTCCGAAAGCTAGTGTGCTTCCAATTAAACCTGTTGGATTATAACCTGGTGTTGTGTGATTTTTAACTTTGTACACCCCGGTCCAACACCGGCATCTCCGAATTACGAAAAGTGAGTATCCAAGCAGAGTCAGTGAGTGTGCATGGGGTGCTTCTGCTGATAGCCTACAGGGGGCAGCAGGTGAGTGGGCGGAAGTGACCGGAAATGACGTTGGTGGTCCAATATGGCGGAGGAAGTGGATGTAGATGTGGATATTGAAGGAGACGGAGCGGAGCTGAACCTGGGGTAAGAGGAGAGCTCGGGCCGGTGTCTGGGGTTTAGGTTGAGGTGCTGTTGCCGAGCCTGAATGTTCGGTGGGCGGGCGGGCGGTTGGATGGAGAGAGCCTGTGTGTCACCGCTAAACCTAGCACTGGGACAAGGGCCGGCAACCGCTTGGGTTTGTTTATCTCTGTCTCCCCCCAAAGCCAGTGATCCATTTGCAATGTCTACACGCTGAGCAGTTCACTAAATCACATCCACCTGCTTTCTTTATCCCCCAACTGAGAGACAACGACCTGCATCGCAGCCTGACTAAAATGAAGCAACGGGTATTTAATACGTTCAATAATCAAACCTGCAGTTTCCCCAGTGAGGTACAGGACGTACATCAGAGGATAGGCTTTGTATAGGAATCGCAGCTGCCAACTTCTGCCGTGGAAATTCCTACGAAACAAAACATTTCAAAGACAATCTGAGTTTTTGACTGAGGGGTAAATATTGGTCAGGAGAGCTTAACTTTTTTTTAAAGAATGGTACGGGATAGATTATGTACACATACTAGACATAGTGTTATGATTCGTCACAATGTGCACAACTTGAATTGAGGCTGTCAACTCTCCAGTCCTACTTGAACCCTCAACACTCCAAATCAAAAGTGCTATTGCTCTTCCCAAGAATAAAGATCAAAATTAAATAAGACACTTAGAATCATAGAATTGTTACAATGTTGATGGAGACCATTCAGTCTTTAATCTTTACAAACCATGTGAGGGAACAATGCACCTATCAATTCCTCACCTTTTCCTGTAATCCTGCAAAGATGTGCCTTTTTGGGAAATGACTGCATTCCCATTTAAGAAATGATTCTATTCCCATTTAAAAGATCAGTTGAACTATACACACGATCAGTGCATTCCAGTTCCTAGTGATTCAGTACGTGGAAGGTTTCTTCACATCATTGGATCTTTTGTCACTTAATATCTGTCCCATCTCGTTCTCAATCTTTACACCAATTAGACATTTTTCTCCTGATCTACTCTGTTGTGATCCCTCATGGTCTTTAGTACCTATATCAAATTTTCTCTCATCTTTTCACCAAAGAAATTAATCTCAACTTCTCCAACCAATCTTGTTACTGAAGTTTCACAACCCTGGAACGATTTTTGTAATCTTCTTTGCATGTGTAACGCCTCTATATTCTTCCGAAAGTGTACTGCTTGAAACTGGATACACTACTCCAGTTATGATGGAGCTATGACTTCGTGTTTAACATTGCTTCCTTGCTCTTATATTCTGTGCCTATATCAGAAAACATGTTGGGTGCCACTTGCTTTATTACTGAGCATTCCACCTTGAATAATTATCACATATACCCAGATCCCTCTGCACCTGCACTATTGGCATAAATATTGGATCATCGGCAGAAATTCTACTTCCACGTCTGGTTGAGTAAATTTAGTTCAGTAACCTTTAGATACTCTGTGAATGGCAAGACACTAAGAATTAGAATCCCTCCAATGTGGAAACAGGCCCCTTGGCCAACAAGTTCACACTGACACTCTGAAGAGGAACCCGCCCAGACCCATTTCATATTTACCCCTGACTAATGCACCTAACCTACACATCCCTGAACACTATGGGTAATTTAGCACAATCTTTGGATTGTGGGAGGATACCCATACAGACAAAGTGAGAATGTGCAAACTCTAGACAGTTGTCCGAGGGTGGAATTGAACCTGGGTCCTGGGTGCTGTGAGGCAGCAGTGCTAACCACTGAACCACCGTGCAACCCAAAGGAACAGAGCACAGAAGAAGAGAGGAATCTTCTGGTGCTTGTTCACAAATCCTTGAAGATAGGCAGGAGAGTTTTAATAGGTTAGTTAAGAAGGCACATGGGACGCTTGACTTTATCAGTCATGGCACAGTTTATAAAAACAAGGGGGCCACGTTGAAGCTGTATGGGACTTTGGTTAGGCCACAGCTGGAGTACTGTGGGCAGTTCTGGTCACCACACTATCGGAGAGATGAGATGATACTGGAGGGAGTGCAAAGGGGTATCACCAAAGTGTTGCCTATGATGGAACATTCAGCTATGAAGAAAGGCTGGGTAAGCTCGGGTTGTTTTCTTCAGAGGATGGTTGGGTCTGGAATGCACTGCCTGGAAGTGAAGTCGAGGCAGGAAACCTCAGAACCTTTAAAAAGTATTTGGATGAGTACTGGAAGTGTCATAACATTCAAAGCTATGGGCCTAGTGTGGGAAAGTCGGACTAGTGTAGGTGACAGAATATTTTTGACAGTATAGGAGTGATGAGTGGAAGGGCCTCTTCTTTACTGCATAATTCTATGTCTTTTGTGCTGGAGTCTCCTTGATAAGGATCTCTTTACAAGTTTGTCCAGGAATTCATGAATCCAGCAGCAGAGAGGATAGGCACTAGAAATCACACCTTTATAAGGTATGTGTAGGGTCAGTGTACCAGATGAGAAGGGTGTCAAGGTAGGTCGTCAGATGCATAGTGGTGGATGGGGCAAGATGTGATCAGGCCATCGGAATAGGAAGTGTTGTGGGGTGGTAAATTAGGATGCACAGGGTGTGGTGGTTTGATCAAATAGTAATTGTAAGGGATCGGGGGATGTGTACTTTAAGGAAGGGAGTCAATTTAAAAGTAATCCAAGAGTTTAGACTAGGTTTTTATCGTCTTAAGTTTACCCGCTTGACTGTTGAACTTAAGTGAGTTGTTACCCTTTGAATTCTCTTGACTTATTAATGGATCCTTTTGGAGGGTTCCAGATTGGAGGGGGGATTCAATTTCCCAAGAATTTGCTGGAGTCAGCTGCATCTGAGATTTTACGTAGTCCTAACACGCAACTCCAGTCTACATTGCTCCAATGACTTCCTGAGCATTGGAATATCTGGGTCCATATCTCTCTTTGTTTTTCCTACTAAAATGAATGAATACACACTTCTCTGCATTAAATTTCTTCTGTCGCTTGTTAATTCATTTCACCAACATCCTTTTGGATGTTATACATGATCTTCTCAGTCCACATTAATTCCAAATTTCATGTTATCTGTAATTTTTCCAATTTATTCTTATACCAATATTTAGGTTATAATGAAGAGCAGGAACCCTAATATCAATCCTTGAGGATAGACAAATTTTTAATCAGTAGGGAATTAAGGGTTAAAGGCAAGAAGGTGGAGTTGATGGTAATCAGATCAGTGATGATCTAATTGATTGGCAGAGCAGACTTGATGGGCTGAATGGCCTACTTCTGCTCCTGTTTCTTATGCTGCTGCCACTTTTATTCCTTGGGCTCAAACTTTACTTACAAGTCTGTCTGCAATTTAATTAAATGCCTTCTTGGAAATTAATACCACCACCTTGTCAACAGCATTATTCTTGTCAATCCTTTGTTACATCATTTTAAAATTCCAGTGATTAGATATGATTTGCCTTTAACAAGTCCAAACTGACTTTTATTTTAATAGACTTGCATTGGTCTAAGTGACAAATAATTTTTTTTCCCGAATTATCATTTCTAAGTGCTAATCACCATGTAGGCTTACTGGCCTGCAGTTCCTGGCATGTTTTTTTTTCACTCATTTTTGGGCAAGCGAATAATGTTTGCAATTCTTCAGTCCTTTTGCACCATCTGTGAGTTTATGGAAGGTTGAAAAATGATGGCTCGTGCCTCTACAATTTCCACTCTTGCTTCCTTCATTACCTTACAGCATCTCTTTTGGTTCTGGTGACTCAACTGTACCCCTCAATATATAGCTTTCTGCATGCTTGGGAACTGAGTTTTGTTTTTCATTTTACCCTTCATGTGAAGTCCACATTCTGGCATTTCCTAACAAAAATCAAGTCAAAAAGTGGACAGCTTTAGCCACAATTTTTAGAAAGAAGCAGATAGAAAACCCTGACCAAGCCTTAATTCGGAATCAGTTCACTTTTGATTTGTAGATTTTTTAAAATAGAAAGTTGTTTCCATAAGTTGATCGTTCAAGGACTAGGATTCATGGAATTAAGGTCTGGGTGAGGAATACAAAGGGACGAATTATTTTGTGCAACATACAAGCATGGATTCAAATAGGCTGAATGGTTTCTGGTTTTGGCATTATGACTGATTCATAACTACCCCCCCCCCCCTCAAAAGGTTGGAAACGTTTGTTTACTTTGGTTTTAAAAAAAAAGGTAAATTGAATGATCTTTATTCTTGAGTCAACCTTGAGATGATCAAAAACACTGCCCATTTCCTAAGTTACATTATCACTAATCCTTTGGGCTTTGTAGCAACCTGAATGTATTAATCAAAATGAAGCTCTTCTCATGTGCCCTACTTTGAGATACCGCGTGTATATGGTTGTGCAAAACAATTTAAAAATACTGTGCATTTAAATTAATTAGCATGCACTGCAAAATAAACGAGGGATGTTAAGTTATCACTTCTGCGATCGCTTGGTTCCCGGGTTATACAATCTTCTGATCTGACTTGTAAAAGGCAAATCATATATCTCAATTTTCAAATATCTCCTCAGCCTTTCACATTTCTAGCTCAGTAATTTTTTCCAGTCCTGCAAAATGCATGGATGTCTAGGCTCTTTCAGTGCCTTTTAAGTATTTCCAGCTTTGCTAGTGGTGCTGATGATTTCAGCTTCAAGCATGGAATTCCAAAAGGTTAATAATGGGAACTATTATGGATTTCACATTCTGTATAACCACCTCCAACCATGCTACTGTTGGAGCAATCTCAAGTAAAAATGAAGTGGCAGTGAAAATTTTAATTACCAATTATATTGATATTATATAGTTGAAATAATATGGCATGATCATTTGAGGGTTTAAGTTACTGCGTATTAAACTTCTGTAAATTTGCACACCACTTAAGTCTTTGACAAACCTTCATGGATCTTGTACAAACACTGATGTGTTACAAAGGATCCTGAATACTAGCAGTCAGTCAATCAATCAATTGTGGACAAAGTTAAAAATCACACAACACCAGGTTATACTCCAGCAGGTTTATTAGTTGCAGTGGCTTTCGGAGCGCTGCTACTTTATCCTTCAACACCTGATGAAGGAGCAGTGGTCTGAAAGCTGGCGCTTTCAAATAAACCTGTTGGACTATTACCTGGCGTTGTGTGATTTTTAACTTTGTCCACCCCGGTCCAACATCAGCTCCTCCTCAATTGTGTCTATTCCTCAATGAAAATAATGTTATCACTCATAAATAAAGTGCTTTATTCTTAAAATGTACCAATAGAAATGACATGCCAATAAGTCAACCAACATTAGTCTCTCTCTGGATTCCGTTGTAAAACTGGAAATCCTAGCTTGGAATCCTTGGGTTTAGCGACCTTTGGTTCCTTGTAAAATGGTATTGAATTATTGATTTGAATGACAGCATGTTAAATTGAAGTTGATAAATCAATTTGGATGATATGTATTATGTGGTACATGCAAGCTGTGATAGTCAACTATATACTATCTGTTCTGGAAACTTAGCACCCTGGTATGAGGAACGAATGTGGGTGGAGGAACCATACTTGCTCTGAAGAGGCAAGTTGTTCATTTAAATATTTCAATTAAACTAAATTCTCTTTTCACTTTTAACATAAGCTAGTCAGATTTCCAAAGTCCTTGGAGACCTGGTATCTTATTAAAGAGAAGACTGTTGTCTGGAGGTAAATACTTTTTCAGCATTGATTATAGGCAGCAAAGGCAGGACGCTTCTCCTATATTCCAAAAAGTAACAAGCATCCCTTCTAGAAATCAGCACCCGTTCCTATCACTCATAATAATCACTTGATCCTCCAAACTACATTGTACCATCCCCCTCATAATCTCTACCCTGGCAGCAGCACACTGATCTATGCAGAAAGAGGCTGCATTCAAGGCAATAATTTCCATTGTTATGGAGTCAATCCAAGTGAGCTGGCTGGCTTCTACACAGGGATTTTTACTGAAATCAACTGTCCATCCACAATGAGACGTTAACATTTTGCGGCATTTGGGAAACCTGGACTTCTGACCAGAACTCCACTGTTCCGGTTTAAAAATCCTGCCCCTGTGAAGACGGGGGTGGGGGCGGTTAATTCTTTGATATAGAATCGATTTCATTGTTAATGATCCTGAACCAAGCAAAAAAACAAATTTCTGTTTTCAGTGAGGACTGTGGCACGGTTCCTGGCTTTCTGCAGGACCATTACCTGGATTCTTCCTGGAGGAATAACAATGGTTTTTTGGTAAGTTGTAAAATGCAGCATTGTGATGAGAATTTTTTAATTTGTAGAATTTATTAAATATAAAAATGCAATTTGTTGTGAGACATTAGTTTTCCAATTCAAAATCAAACTCTGCAACTACATATAGATCGTTAATAGTGTTATAAATTTGGGCCATCTTTTCAGGTTCAGTGGGACCAGTGCTCTTGTAGACAGACTAAAGTCTTTGTGGAGTTAACTCTAGTATCATATTTACATGTTTAAAAGGCATCAGAAGGATGGCTCATATTGTTCACAGATACTCAATATCTTTTGCACATGGACTTCAGTCTTCAAGTGGCTTCCTGTGCTAGTATTATTGAACTTCCTGATCTCCCGAGGGAAAATATTCTCCTCACTGCTGACAGTTAAAAAAGCACTCCAACTTAATAAAAATAAATGTGTACACATCTGCAACCTTACAGCCCCTGTTGGAACACTATCCAAACTCTACAAATAGACAGCCCCTCCTCTCACTGGTATATCTCTTGGTTAACTGAAATTGTCACCAACCTTCAGCCTTCCATAGAAAATCTGGACAACTCTCAACAGCTTTTGAACAGGTTGGGAAAGTGTGCCCACTTTCTCCACAAGTGCAACATGAGAGACCAACTCAAATCATGACTGTAGCCATCCACCTCAGAACATTGCCCATATATTAAGCTTTTGACCTGGTGGTAGCACTGCCACTAACATTGACACAGAATTGACACTGCTTCCATACCAAATTGAATTTAAAAAATGTCAAAAGATATACCAAGGAAATGCTTGATATAGCAAGAGCATCAAATATTATTGTAATTAATTTATGCAGTTCATCCTCCATACAGTAATGCAAGGTTAATACTATTCCACCTTTTATGTGTGACAAGCAAGGTGCCTTCTACCTACCCTGCAGCATCTACAGCTTCTTCAGCTCAGTGAAAATTTTGCTGGTTATCTTTTTTGGCTTTTTTGTTGCAAAAACGTCCTCCACTTACTCTGTATAACCACTTGATGATCAAAGACATTCTGACACAATAAGTCTATTGATTACTGAGTCAACCAAATAACTTACATATTATTTACAGACAATGGGTAACATTACAGGAATTTTAAAATGTGTCTGGTTATTTTGGGTTCCCCTCAAAGGACTAATTGTTTTCTCTATCTGCCCTATTGAATCCTGTCATTATTTTAAATATCTCAAATTGAGCACATCATGGAAGAATAAACAAAAGGTATGCAAAATATCCTAATAATTTTAAGTGAAGGGGAAGTGGTGAATAGGTCCTGAAATATAAGAATTAATGTAAATATTAGTGCATTTTATGACCTCAGGGCTTCCTGGGGTGTTTTACAGCTATTAAACCAGTTTTACAGTTTACAGGGGTTCCCAATTTAGGAATGTCTGGTTTATGAACACTCATACTTACAAATGCGATCCCATACAGGGGTTTAATTTTAAAGATCTGACCTATAGATGTTTCCTGTGCTTATGAGCGGTGACTTTATGTTGTCCTACATTGTGTTCCAATTTGCAAACGGACTTGAGAATGGAATCCGTTTGCAACCTATGGACTGTGTGTAATTATTTTCCTGTTGTAGGCAATTATGGACACACATTTCTTCAGATCTAGCTCTCAAAAACAACAAAGATGGACATTTTGAAATAATTTGCTGTTCATTGAAGGATAAATATTTAAATGTTTTGAGTTTTCATTGTTCTTTCTCTTTGCAGTCTTGGACTTTGGATAGCTCTCTCAGTGAAGAGAATAGAGCTGCTATTGAAAAGATGCTACAGGAGGAAGAGTATCCTTTCATTGGTACAGATTCATGTTGCTGGAGTTAGATGTAACTATGGTGGTACATATTCTCTTCTAATGCAACAAACATTCCAATTTCAGACTTTATCTCTCTTTATTTTACCTTTATAACTCCTAATCCTGAGAAATTTCTCCATTTTCTTTAATTGGATTCTCCTTTAATTTCATCCTGCAAATCAACTTTGCATTTTCGTGAGTTTCCTCTAATTTCAATATTAGATGTGATCTTTGCATCTTTGACATCTATACCATTGAATTTAATTATTTCTGAGAAATTCCTCATCTCTCTCACGTCCAAAATTTATTCCTTGGGTTTATGTAGGGAATCTAATCCAATCTAATAATCTAGTCTCATCATCAGTCTGCTCTGCTGAAAAACTGTTTCCTCGATAGTTTTCTTTATCCTCCATTTCCTGAAGAGGTTAATTCCTTGCATATGGTTACCTGGACACAAACGTACAGCATTACTTCATTCAGGTGTTGCTTCCTGAAATGGAAGATTGACCAGCAAGTGTTCTTGTCAATTTCCCATTGAGGAACTTTGTAACCAGGTCCAAATCCATGCATCCACAATTTCCAGTCAGAATTGTTGAATAGCAATCCAGGTGGAGCACCTGAGTTAACTTGTTTTTGCTTAATCTGATTAGTTCATATCCTCCATCCGATTTGGATTGGATTATTCAAATCAGCACGGAACTGTAATTAAACATAGGACCATCCTATTCAGACATTAGCAGACACTTCTTTCTTATTAACGTAAATCTATGAAGAATTTGTGAAACATGAAGCTAACATATTAAAGCTAACTGATAATAAAATGGCTCACAAATACAGCTTGTATGTGATCAAGTTGTAATCTTTTGTACCGTGAAGCAGTCATAACGTAACTCATTTTTAAAAATTATTTCCGTTCCTTAACCATTTGCTAGATACTACCTAACAGGGAAAAAGTATCCTCAAAACAGCTGGCCTGATCACCAAGAGACTGAGAAAATACCTGTGAAAAGGTGAATTGTATAGTAAATGTACTGTATGGGAAATGAAGGTCCACTTTATTCATATTCAAAGCATATAATATATTACTTTTAACTGAACTTTAATTTAAACCTGTCTCTAAGATGCCTAATAAAATGCAATGACACCAGAAAATATATTTGAATAAACACACATGACGAATGTAAGGGGATACAATGGCCAACTCCCTGGTCTGTTAGTCCAGAGACCCAGGTAATTTTCTGGAGACCCGGGTTAAAATCCCACCATGTCAGATGGTGGAATATGAATTCAATAAAAATAGTCTGGAATTGAGAGTCTAATGATGACTGTGAACCATTGTTGATTGTTGGAAAAACTCATCTGGTTCACTGATATACTTTAGGGAAGGAAACTGCCATCCTTACCTGGTCTGGCCTACATGGTTACTTCAGATACACAGCAACATTGTTGACTCTTTACTGCCCTCTGGACAATTATGGATGGGCAATAACTGGTGGCCCAACCAGTGAAGCACCCGCTTGTGAATGAATAAATACCTATATTAAAAGTCAGTTAGGATCAAATAAAATATCCCTTGTTGATCAGTGCTTTTATCCAATTGAAAGTTGACCAAAATCTCATCAAGTTAAAATTTCAGATTCATTCTCAGTCCTATGATAAGTTAACTGTTCTCAAATGATGTCTATAATTTATAGGATATATAAACTATATTCTATAATGTAGCTATAGTGACTGTGTTTCAGAAGGGAATATTGCTCAAGGTAAGCTTGTAATGTTTTAAGGTTTAAAATGTGCACTTTTGGATATCAGGTAGGGACAGGATTGAACTTGGTTATGAACCCTTCTGCAATCAAATAACATGCTCATATTAACTGTTATGATTTATAATTGAATAATGGTTAATAGGTAAGTTAGTGGAATGTACCCAACACCTCAAAAACAGTATTTTCAGGCAGTTCGGAACGGAAAGAAAGACAAGAGGAAACATGAACCCAGAACCTGTTGTATTATTTTCATGTGTGGACTTTTGGAGTATTACTACTTAGTACAATTTCTATAGTGTCATTTAAATTGTTGCTTTGTAGAGTGTTAAAATATTTAATGGTTTCTTAATGTATTAATAAAAGGAAAATGTAGAACAATTACAAAATGGAAGAAAAGTTGTTTTTATGGGTGACTTCAACTTCCCGTACATTGATTGATTGGAACCTCCATAGTACAGTTGGTCTGGATGGAGCCGATTTTGTCAGGTGTGTCCAGGAAGGATTCCTGACTCCATATGTAGATAGGCCGACTAGGGGGAAAGCCATATTGGATTTGGTGCTAGGCAACAAGCCAGGCCAGGTGTCAGATCTCTCGGTGAGAGAGCATTTTGGTGACAGTGACCACAGCTGCCTCACCTTTACCAGAGACATAAAGGGGGATAGGAACAGACAGTATGGGAAGGTATTTAATCGGGGGAGGGGAAATTATACTGCTATTAGAGAGGAACTATGGAGTATAAATTGGGAACAGTTCTGTGGGAAATGCCCAACAGAAATGTTGAGGCTTTTTAGGGAGCGCTTGTTGCGACTGTTGGATAATTTTGTCCCACTGAGACAGGCAAGGACTGGTATGGTGAAGGAGTCTTGGATGACAAGAGAAGAGGTGCACCTTGTCAAGAGGAAGAAGGAAGCTTACTTAAGATTGAGGAAGCAAGGATCTGGCAGAGCTTTTGAGGATTACAGGGTAGCTAGTAAAAAAAACTCAAAAATGGACTGAGGAGAGCTAGGAGGGGGCACAAAAAAGCCTTGACGTTAAGGAATAGGGAAAAACCAAAGGCATTGTACATTTCAGTGAGGGATAAGAGAATGATCAGAGAGAGGGTAGGACCGATCAAGGATAGTGAGGAGGTAGGGGAGGCCCAAAATGAGTTTTTTGCTTCAGTCTTCACTCAAGAGAGGGACCTTGTTGATAGTGAGAACATCGTGGACTTAATAGGCTTGAACAGTTTGATATTAAGAAAATGAATGTGCTGGAAATTCTGAGAAGCATCTAGATAGATAAGTCCCCAGGGCCAGACCAGATATATCCAAGGTTACTACGGGGAGCGAGAAATGAGATTGCTGCGCTTCTGGTGATGATCTTTGCATCCTCACTCTGCACGGGAGTAGTACCAGGTGATTGGAGGGAGGCGGATATTGTTCCTCCGTTCAAGAAAGGGAATAGGGAAATCCCTGGGAATTACAGACCAGTCTTATGTCTGTGGTAAACAAGGTACTGGAAAGGATTCTGAGAAATAGGTTTTATGACTATTTGGAAAAACATACTTTGATTAAAGATCGTCAGCATGGCTTTGTGAGGGGCAGGTCATGCCTCACAAGCCTTACTGAGTTCTTTGAGGATGTAACAAGATAAGTTGACAAAGGTTGAGCAGTGGGTATGGTGCATATGGATTTCAATAAGGCATTTGATAAGGTTCCCCGCAGTAGGGTCATTCAGAAAGTTGGGAGATATGAGCTACAGAGAAATTTAGCTGTCTGGATACAGAATTGGCTGCCCGAAAGAATACAGCAAATGGTAGTGGATGGAAAGTATTCTACCCGGAAGCCGGTGACTGGTGGTGTCCCGTAGGGATCTGTTCTTGGGCCTCTGCTCTTTGTAGTTTTTATAAAAGATGTGTATGAAGAAGTGGAATGGTGGATTAATAGGTTTGAAGACACAAAGTTTGGTGGTGTCGTAGATAGAGTGGAGGGCTGTTGCAGGCTACAGCAAGACATTAACAGGATGCAGAGGTGGGCTGAGAAGTAGCAAATGGAGTTCAACCTGGACAAATGCGAAGGAATTCATTTTGGAAGGTCAAATTTGAATGCTGAATACACGGTTAAAGACAGGATTCTTAGCAATGTGGAGGAACAGCAGGATCTTGGGGTCCACATACATAGATCCCTCAAAGTTGCTATCCACATTGATAGGGTTGTTAAGAAGGCGTATGGTGATTTGGTTTTCATTAGCAGGAGGACTGAGTTTAAGAGCTGTAGCTCTATAAAACCCTGGTTAGACCACACTTGGAATATTGTGTCCAGTTCTCGTTGCCTTATTATAGGAAGGATGTAGATGCTATAGAGAGGGTGCAGAGGAGATTTACCAGGATGCTGTCTGGATTGGAGGGTATGTCTAATGAAGAGAGGTTGAATGAGCTAGAGCTTTTCACACTGGAGAGAAGGAAGAAAGAGAAGTGACTTGATAGAGGTGTACAAGGTAATGAGAGCTATAGAGAGAGTAGGTAGCCAGAGACTTTTCCCCAGGCCACAAATGGCTGTCACACGGAGTCATAATTTTAAGGTGATTGGACGAAGGTATAGGGAGATGGCAGATGTTCTTTATGTAGAGTGTGGTGAGTGTGTGGAATGCACTGCCAGCGGTGGTAGTAGAGTCAGACACATTGGGGCATTTAAGCAACTGCTGGACGAGCACATGGATGGCAGTAAATTGAGGGGTGTGTAGGTTCGGTTGATCTTGGATTAAGATAAATGCTTGACACATCATGGGCCAAAGGGCCTGTACTGTGCTGTGTTGTTCTATGCTCTATGAAGCTATTCCAGCCCATGCCCATGTCAGCTCCCTGTAAGGCAAACTGACTCATTGCTAATCTGCATTTTTCTGTGGCTCAGCAAATAATTTTGCCTCAGAAGATTATCAGTCTTGCTTTGAAAGCCATTGTAGATCTTAGCCACTCCCAGTGTAAGAAGAAAGTTTTGCCTCACACTGCAATTGCTCCTCTTACCACTTCCTTTAAATTGGATAATGATCTTACTACCACTAGAAATCAACTCTCTCCAGACCCCTAATGGTTTGAACATCTCATTTTAATCTCTTATCCAAGGAGGACAACTTCACCTTCTCCAATTTATCCATGTGATAGAAGTTCCAAATTACTGGGAACCTTCCTATGAATCTTTTTTTTGCAATGTCTCTAATGCTATCACATCCTTCCTAACGTGTGGTGCTTATGATGGCGCAATGGATAGTAAATAATGTTTTATGCAGATTTATTTTAATTTCCTTACTTTTGTATTCTGTGCCTGAAGATCTCTGTTACCACTTTCTTATCCTGCCCTACCACCTTCAGTGATTTGAGCATACATACTCTAAGGTCAGTGGGATCCTGCACCCTCTTTAAAATCGTATGTTTTATATATTTCCTTGCTTCATTGTTGCCACTTAAATCAATAATTTATTTATTTCATTTTTGATTGTCTTACCCTGACAAGTGCTACTAGTGTCGTTTTTAACTCTGGCTGTTGAGTATTCACGGGAAAAATCCAGTGGTTAACTTTCCTTCTAACCTTATCTGTCTACAAGCGACTTCTACATTATATTTAATGCCTTCTGAGGGAGAAATCCTAATGTCAACGGTAACCAACAGCACCACTGGTAACCATGGAGCACTTTGCTAAGGTTTTTGGCCAGGTTAATCCAGTTTAAAAAAAAGGTTACTTTGCTATTGCTGCTAACTGTCCTGAAAAAGGGTTACACCCGAAACATGACTTCTCCACCTCCTGATGCTGCCTGTCTTGTTGTGTTCTTCCAGCCTCCTGTCAACTGTCAGAACTCAGCTGCAGAAGGGCAGTATAAAATTGGCCACAGGAATTGCCTTGCCTTTGATGTTTCTATGAAGAGAAATGGATTAGAGCAAAATCTTTGCACTATAACCGATTGTGAGCAGAAGTCCATGTTAGATTGTTTGGTGCATTTGTTTTCAAGTGCAATATGCCATTTTGCCAATTTACTGTAGAAAAAAAATTAATAGAACACAAATATTTCTCCTCTCATCCTTGCATCCATTTTAGGATTTGATTTTTTTTTTGTCAAGTTATTACATAGAATTCTCTTCAGAATTAAACTATTGCTCTCAATTATGGTACAGGCATGAACTGAAGTTGCGCAATTTAATAACCAATAAATTTAGGATAAGGTACGTTGCAACTTTGAGTTTCAAATAACACAAACGTATGCATCCATCCCTCTCCTTAATCTGTATTCTGTGCTTTCATCCTGCAACAGTTGTGGTTTTATGCTCTTCTCCACATATCTTTGTATTAGTTCCTGGGATTTTGGCATCACTGACTAGACCAGCATTATTACCCATCACTAGTTACCCAAAGAAGATGTTGGTGAGCTGCCTTTTTTGAACTATTGCAGTCCTTACGGTGTATGTATACCCACACTGCTCTTAGGAAGAAAATTCCAGGATTTTAACTCACCTTATAATGAAGGTACTGCAATATAGTTCCAAGTCATAATGATGTGTGGCTCCTAGATGTTGCAGGTGGTGATGTTCCCATTTGTTTGCTTCCCTTGTCATTCTAGGTGTTTGAGCCATGGGTTTGGATTGTGCTCTCGAAGGATCCTTGATAAGTTGTTGCAGGACTTTGTAAATGGTACATATTACAGAGTGGTGAATGGGGTGCCAATCTAGCAGGCTGCTCTATCCTGAAATGTTTTGAACTTCTCGAGTGTTATCAGAGCTACTGAAGTACAGCAGAGAATTCCATTCCGACTCCTGAATTTGCCTTGTAAACAGTGGACAGGCTTTGAGTTCTCAGGAAATGAATTACTTCCACAAAATTCCTAGACTTTGATCTTGTAGCCACTGTACTTATTGGGTTTGTCCAGTTCATTTTCTAATGATGGTAACCTCAGGATATTTATCGTGGGGGTTTCAGTAATTGTAATGCCGCTGAATATTAAGGGACAATGGTTGCATGTTCTTTTGTTCGAGATGGCAGTTGCCTGGCACTTGTGTGTCGTGCATGTTACTTGCGACTTATCAGCCTGAGTCTGGATGCTTTTCAGGTTTAATTGCATTGGGACATATTCTGCTTTAGTATCTGAAGAGTCATGAATGGTACTAGACTTTGTGTAATAATAAGTGACTATCCCCACCCCGACTTCATGATGGAGGAAAGGTAATTAATAAAACAGCTGAAAGTGACCTAGCACACTAATCTGAGGAGCTAAGGGTCTTGTGGTGCAGTGGTTATGTCCCTCTCTCTGAGACAGGAGGCTGTGGTTCACGTCCCACTTGCTCCAGAGATGTGCAATAACAGCTGTGAACGGATTGATTAGGAAAATATTAATGCACTCTTTATTAAAAACTCTTGTGATACAATGGTCGTATCTGTGCTTCTGGACTAAGAGGCCTAGGTTCAAGTCGTACCTGCTCCAGAGGTACATCATAACACATCTAAACAGTTGATTTAAAAGATCCTAACCTGAGGAACTCTGTGTGCTTGGGACACAGTGGTAATGTCCCTGTCCCTGAGCCAAGAGACCTCTGTTAAAGTCTCACCTGTTACAGAGATATGCAATAACTTCTCTGAATAGAATAACTTCTATGAACTCCAGCACTATTGCCTTGGCATATGTGAGGCTGGGATCCCTTGAAGGAGATCTCAGTGGATCATTCACTCAACCTTTCTGACTGAAAGTGGTTGTAAATATTTCAGCCTTGTCCTCTTCACTGAAGTGCTGGCTACACACATCAGTAATTCTGGGGATATTTCTGTAGCCTGTTCCTCCTGTCAGTTGTTTAATTTACCACCACCATTTGCAATTGTGCCAGAACCACAGAGCTTAGATCAGATTCATTGGTTGTGGATCACTTAGCTCTGATTATTACATGCTACTGCTTATGTACCTTATTATCTCATTGGTAACCTATGTCAAAAATACATTTGATATTTTATTGAAGTTGTTTTCTTTGTTCACGTTTTTTATTATGGGATGAGAGTAAAAGCCTAATTTATGTACAATTTTAACACATTTGAAAATGGACTTTGTGACCAAGTGTAAAGGAAAATGTCTTTTTCAATAGAAAAGCTTAAGTCCTTCTTGTGTGCCTGTAGATCATTTAGTGTAATACTCGCTGCTGCTTTCTGTGATTGAACATTTTGTTCTCAGCTAAAATTGTTCTGTTGGTAGTGTAAATAGCAAAATGTTCAGAATTGTGCACTGGAATGTTTATTAAGAAATTAATCATTGGATGCAGGCAGCAATCTCATATAGCCAACATGTTCTGTAAAGGTCAATGTTTAATTAAAGTGGAAAATTCTGATGTCTGTCACTGTGTGGCAAAAGTTGAGTACTGTACTTACATGACAGCCTTGTTATCAAGGAATTATTAGCAGTTAAATAATTTAAGAGTTGAATAGGAGCTGCTTCATTCTCACCTCTGCCAACCCTATATAGATGTGTACTGAGTTTAAAGACTAGTAGTTGGGCAAAATACTTGAGGTTGCCATTTAGGATAAGCATTTGTCTAGACAGCAAAATGATGAATTGTCAAAATTTATATGCTATATAATGGATTCGTGGATGTGAACACTTTAAGTTCCTGATCTAACTTGCATAACTGGTGAAAGGTTCTGATTGAAGGTCATCTGCAGATCAAAAGCAAATCATTTGAAAATATTTTCTCTCACCTCTGTGTAGCTGGTTTAAGTGCTTGTGGGATGGGAACAAGAGGTCTGTTAAATTGTCAGCAGTTACACTTAAGTATTTTTATATAAAACATATCAACATTTTAAAAAAAAATGCTACTGCAAATGAGTATTGTAGACAGATTTAGCATCCTCATTTCAAACAAAGGCTTAGATGCATCATAAGCAATTTAGAGAACGTTCACTTGTCTGATACCTGCGTCTAGGGCCAGGTGATCCTACAAGGAAAGATTGGACAGACTGGGCTTCCATTCATTGAAATTTAGAGGTGACCTTTATGGAATCTATATGATGGTGAGAGGATTTGGCAGGATGAATACTGTGAAGATATTTCCACTTGTGAGAGTGACTAGAATTAGGAAACGCAGTTTAAAAATATGGAGTCTTCGACTTTAGACAGAGCTGAGAGGATTTTATTTTCCCTCTGAGGATCATTGGTCTTTGAGACTCTTTTCCATAGAGCAGTGGAAGCAAAATATTTCAAGGTAAAGGTAGATAGGTAGATTCTAGACTAACAAGAGAGTCAAAGGTTATTGGAGGTATGTTGGAATGTGGAGCTGAGACCACGATTAGATCAGCATTAATCTTACTGAACGGCAAAGGAGCTCGAGGAACCAAACGGCCTAATTCCTATGTTTATAAGTTTGTAAATATTGATTAGTAAAGAAATGTTAAGTACTTGTAATGGTAACAATTTACAGCTTTGTTTTCTTGTTGAAAATTCTCTTTATTTTCTTCTCTGTATGCATTGACTTTTATTCCTGTTCTTACCACAGTATTCGTCAGAAGAAAGCTATGAAAAGCCGGTATGTATGATTTGCTGTACTTAAATATTTATTTAAAAGCTGCTTTGTCTAAGGCAATTCATTTGCAATGTAGTTTTTTTTAAAAAAAATGTCTGATGTATTCTGTTAAATATGTTCATATTTAATAGGAATATATTTAATAGGAATTTGTTTTCCTTTTGGAAATTCTGGGCAGTACACTTGAGAAAGGAAAAAGGGGTTTGGTTTCTTTTTATTCATTCACGCGATGTGGGCGTCACTGGCTAGGCCAGCATTTATTGTTAGTCCCTAATTACCCAGAAGGTAATTAAAGG